>NW_017805225.1:823769-880299 GCF_001891065.2 Hippocampus comes
CCCCCCCTCTCTCTCCGCCAGGCTTGGATTTCCTCTGTGTCAGAGAGGCACGAGGTGTGTGTATGTGTGTGTGTTAAGTTAAGTTGGATTGTTAGTGTAGTTCCAGCTCACCTCATGTTCAAAGACTTTTGGCCAGTTTGCATCTCCACTTGGTCTTCACAAAGTTCCAGTAGTGCTATTATTTTGATTATTATTATTATTATTGTTGTTATTATTGCTGCTGCTTTCAGCTCTCAAACCTTGTTTTAGTTCGACTTGTCGTGCTTGTGCGGCCTGCTTGACGTTTCTGGGAAGCCTCTCGCCTCTAGCCAAGAAAGGTCATCTGAAGCTTCTCCAAAATGAATTGTGGGGAATGGAGTTGATGTCGCTCATTACTGTAGTTTTCCCATGTCGGACTCTTAAGGAGGAGAAGCAGGCCAACCTGCCTACCACACGTGCGCACACAACCTATCAGCCTACCACTACACCCACTGTAGCCCTAAATAGCCTCCTGTAAAGTGGCAGGACCCACCCCCCGCCTTCCTTCAGCTGTGTGTGTGCGTACACACACTAGCTGACCTTGTACTACTCAGTCCCTGTCCCACACTGAATACCAGTTTTGAGTCTTTCCACTGCCAGTCTCCAAATCCTGTCTTGTCACTTGGGAAGGAGCTAGTTTGTAGCACAGCAAAGGCAGACAGGTCCGGTCTGCTGTCCGCCGAGCCCCGATTGGTCAGCTACACATGGGGAAGGGGGAAGGGGGCGGGGGGTGGTCAGGTTGGAACTAGCCACGCCGCTGAGGGGGCCCGTGAAAGGATTTGGAGCCCACCGGAATGTTTCAGGTTGATTCTTTTGAGGTGGATGTTGGCGGTTGGCCTGTCACGCCCTGCTGGTTCGAGACCACCCGCAGCTCCCCTCTCTCTTAAATGAGACTGTTGCTCTAGTCACTCACACTGACACCAGACCTGGCCAGAACAGGACTGAAACATGTTCTTCTAACTATATGAAGGTCAACAAATGAATTTTGAGTTGACATTTTTGCTGTCTTTTTTTTTTTTTTTTTTTTGAATACTTGAAAAGCAACCGCGGTGCTTGATTTGTTTCCAAATAACGGCTGAAGCGACTCAAGATAAATCAAGCGCCGCACATGCTTCAAATATTTGAAAGTACAGATCCAACCTTACTATTCACTATCACAGCCAGCCCAACACACACACACAGACACACACACACACACACTTTGTCACATCTCTGTGATGCTGAGACAGCAATAACTATGGCAGCTTTTGAATGTTCCATCATATCTCGCCCAACACGCAGACTCTGAATTAAACCACAAGTGTCGTATTAATAGAAAAAAAAAAACCCCACCTAAAACTGTAACTGATGACAAATAAGTACTGCAATCAGTTTTGTCTCACTCTGTTCCTGTTGATGCACTGGTGTTAAAGAGTTAAAGTAATCAGGTACCTTTATTACTTAGCTACTTTTCTTGAAAAAAATGGACTTGTTGTTACTTTTAGCCAGCAAGCTGAAGAGCATTACCTCAAAATTCTTATCTAGCCTTGAAGTTTACAGACTTTCAATGTAAATGTTTTTTCTTTTTTTTTTTTCTTGGTTTTTTTTTTGGGTTGTGTGTATTTTTTTTCTCCCCCCAGACATCATGTATTGATGACTTGTAGCTATGATGCTTTTAATAAAAGTGGATCATGATATTCGCCTAGGAAACCAAATCTCAGTTTGTCTCAGCCTACTTCATTATGCAATTTGGGGGAGTCATTTCAAACTGAGACCACGCTGAAAATGTAATTACAGCATTATTTTACAGCAAAGTTAAAAAAAAACTATTTCTAACAGTTGAATCTAAATGGGAAATAATCACTTGAGGACACAATTTGACATGAAAATGCAGTTAGGCGGTAAATTCATTTTTTAACAAGGCAAGTACTTTTTTTTGGGGGGGGGGGGGTTTCCGCATGTGTATGTGTGTTGGTCACGTCTCCTTGTCCTTTATCTGGTGGACCCTCAGAGACAAATAACATTGTGTGTGTCACAAATAACTGGTCAATGATTTTTGTTCTTGTTTTTTTTGCTTTATTAATCACAGACTGTTGTTGGTGTAATTTGCCATGTTATTGGAAGACATTGAAACGGGGGCGGGGGGAATATTTAGAATATTGATAAGAGAATAAAATCTTGGGAGACAACTCGGCAATCTATAAATCATACAGAATGTTGTCAGTTTTCTAAACGTGTGTGTATGTGTATGTGTGTGTGTGTTTCTCCCAGCAGACAGTGGGGAGCAGCATAATATGTGGGTGTGACAGACGTCTGGCCTAATCGTCTTGCCAGAGGAAGTGGAACGTGAAATCCACCAGCCGACCCAGACGCAGACATTCGCACCAAAATACCAAGCCAGCAGAGTGTACCCTAGTTTCTTCTCTTAAGAATTCTTTGACCTTGTTATCCGTCTTAACTCAGGTCATGTCGATCAGTACGGCGTTTTCTACAAGTAAAACAATGAATGCACTGATCAACAGCAAATTTTAATCAGCGATGGCTTTACGTGTCCCCAAAAGTATTTTTGACGCTGCGTTTACTGACATTGGTTTTCCGAAGTGTTCCTGAGCCCATGTGGTGATATCCTTTACACATGTTGGTTTTTGCTGCGGGATGGAAGGTCCCAGCCATTCACTGTTGGTTTTCGGCCTTGCCACTTCCGTGCAGCAATTCCTCCAGATTCTCGGACCCCCCCCCCCTGCACCATAGATCCTGGAATCCCTCAATTCCTTGCAATTGTACGTTGAGGAGCATTGTACTTAAACTGTTTGACTGTCTTCACACACAGTTTCTCACAATGAGGTGAACCTCGGCCCATCTTTGCGAATGACTGAGCGGGCAAGCACCTTCATTGGAATTGAGTTGATAAATAGTTCTTGGTCAGAATTTATCGTAAATTGTAGTTTCACGGTTTTTAATTTTGAAAATCCGTTCACCCTACTTTGACACTTGTTGCCAACAGCACACGCAGTCTGTTAGCATGTGTGAACAAGTAATTTAGCACTTGCTATTTGAGATGGTAGTCGTCATGCCCTTAATCTTGTTTCCTGACGGGCAGATGGACAGACAGGTGATGGACAAAAGCAGGATTGACAGGTAGCTAGATGGTTTAGCGGTCTCTTGTACGAAATTTAGATAGGTAGACAGATAGAGAGAGAGAGAGAGTGTGTGTGTGTGCGTGTGCGCGCGCGCCCGCCCTGTCAACACGAATCTCTCCACTCTGCTGGATGTGTCGCTTCCTGCTCTCTGTAGTTGTCATGGCGAGGCCAGGGCTTGAGCGATAAAGAGCCATCTGCCGTCGGCATGACCACCTACAGCCTGGCGGCTTCCATGATTGATAGCCCCCAGCGAGTGACACAGCGAAGAGAATATGAAAAAAAATTAAGGGAGGGGAGGGGAGGTCAGAGGAAGGAAAGAGAGGAAAGGGACAAGTTCGAGAGGGGGACAAACAAAGGAGGCTGGACGACGACGAGGAGGAGGAGAGAAGCAGCTCCAGATGTCCTCCTGTTTGCTCTGAGGTTATGACTATCTCTCCCTCTGTTACCAAGGGAGACAAATGGAAGAAACGTGAGCCAGTGAAACACCCCTCCCACCTCCTCCATCTCCATACACAACACAATGACATTCATTCAACCTCACTTCCGCCTCAGGCTAAATGGAGGTTGTGTGCTTTTCTGACATTATGGCAGAAGGCGTACCTTCATGCTTGGACACATTGCTGGAGACGGGTGCTCAGAAAAAAAAAGATTCTTTACGATTACTGTACCAAGTTAAATTGATATTGTATATAACTGAGAAAAAATATAGTTTTAACTTCGTACTTCCGCGCTGCCAGTTCCAACCGCGGGTAAAAATTGGTGGGTTGGACATCCGGCGCGAAAACTGCGCCAAGCAAATTATATGAGTGACTCACTCTGGCAAAAAGTCTTCTGCTTTTCTACTTGAGTACATTTCAGTGTGTGTGATTTTTTTTTTCAAACTTGTGTCGAAAGAGGGACTTTGGGGTGTTAAAACTACTTGCGGCATATGAACGTGGACTCATTTCACTTACCCCACCCACTCTGATCAAAGCCACGCCTCCCACGTAAGTGCAAAAGCGCAATCCTCGAACTTGGCTGTGCTCAATGGCACCTGATTCGAACTGTGTCGTCACGACGAATAGTCACAGCGAATGCATATGTAGCGTCATGAAAATCGCAGCAGAAGTAATACTACGGCCGCTGGGTTGCGAGTGTGAGTAAAGCCCTTTTCGCACTGCACCCGACTGGTTGCAAGCATGCCAATATTTGGGAGTGTTGACACGGTATACTGCGAAGAAGTCAAAACGGAGATTTGCTTTTGAGTTTGACGAGGGTGCGCTGCATCTTGCCAAATGCAGTGTGAAAAGGGGCTTTCTTCGTCATAGGGGGTTACTGTCATACTGAACGTTACCGATTTGAAATGTTGTTTTGGGGAATGTATGATCCATTCAAATTTTAAAAAAAACATATCCGTCGAGCAAAAATGTTGCAAATTCGTTTCTGAATCCTCTCAGGTGCCTTAGGTCCTTTGGCTCTGTTTCTGCTGGCGAGTCCTGCGCCCGGTTCTTGGCAAACAGTTCCTAGTACCAGCAGGGCAAGGCTGTGGCGGTGTGCCTCCTATGACAAAAAACGGCACCATGAGTGCACTCGTAAATGGACGCCAAATTCTGTGTATGAATGGTTGCTTTTCCTTGATTGTGGCGGTTTCTTAAAAATCAAGTTAGAGGTAGAAGATGGGGCCAGAGAGAGCCTTTTTTTCACAGATCATTCCACTTTTGTTCGACTGTCAGGTCATCCGAACAGTTTTAACAAATGGTACAGAATGATTTCTTATGGGTGGGGAGTGAATAACAAACTTTAAGGGAAAAAAAAGAGTGTGAGATTTCTTAACCTTAGTATATTCTATTGAGTGTGTTCCCTGGTGTTGTTTAATAACCGCTTGAGGATTTTTTTGTGTCACATTTCTACACTTTTCTCCATGCCCTTCATCTCGCTGTGGTTCGAAAACCATTGGAATCATCGTATCTCATCCTTCATGTGCGATTTGACTTCCACGCCGCAGCAATGGCTTTTTGGTGTAACCGAATACCTCATGAATAATTGTAACCTTTTCAATCTCTGTATCTTCAACAGATTAATTTGATTACTTTGCAATTTACTTGCCAGGCTGATCTCATTTGATTCCTTTCAGTTCATCTCCACATCTCAATCAATAGAGATATGAATCCACCCTGTGTGGTCTGCTGGCGAAAAATCCATTTCTGTGGCAGGAGATATGGGATCCTCACTCTGTGTGTGTGTGTGCGTGTGCGTCCGTATGTGAGAGGGAGAGGGAAAAACGGGTGAAATATGATCCAGAATTCTGGGCGCCATCAATTTCCAGCAGCGGCTGCTGATGGCGCTGTTATCAGCCTATCATGTGGCTTCATGACTCTGAACTCATCACTTACCTCATCCTGACATCACATATTGATTGGCTCACTGTAAGAAGGATGATGGATGAATGAGCAGCCAGCCAGACAGACAGATGGACAGGATGGAGGAGGAACCTGATCTGAATGAATATATGCGACTGCGTCTGTAGCATATAGCCATCAAATAAACACGGGTCACTCTCAAGGTCAATTTCGGCAAGCACGGGGTACTATTGATTAGCACGTGTGGCTCTGAATCTGGAGCCCGGCCTTCCTGTGTGGAATTTGCATCTTCTCTCTGTGCTTGTGTGTATCTGGCTTCCTCGCACATTCCAAAAGCAAATTATTCAAAGGTATGATTGCGAGTGTCGCTAGCCTCATACATGACCCGCCATTGACTAGGAACCAGTGCTTGCTGTACCTGGCCTGACGCTGAAAGTCGGCTGGGGTAGCTCACCCATCGCACAAATGAGGACAGGGGCTATGAAAAAAAAAAAAAATAGCATGCATGTCCATCATCACTCATCATCACTCTTCGACTGTTTGTGCAAAACTTGTGTCCAGTGACTCATTCCTCTACTTCTGCCTTCATCATGATAACCCCGCCCCCTGACGTAGTTCCTGCCAGAGTCTTCTGGAACCAACAAATAGTTGAGGCCAGCTGAAGCACCCGTTTCAAGCTGAGCCGATTTCGCTGGTGGAAAAAGAAAGGACTGGTGCTCACCTGGGGACAGGCCCCGAACGAGCACCAACAAAAGGGGCGATGGCAAAGGCCTATCAAAGACCCATTGTTGGGGGGCCAGTCGGACAGAGCAAAGGGGTTTATCTACGAGACCATGTACTGTTGGATGAATAAAACACACAGCCACGAAAGAAGAGATCAACTGTTGAGCTCAAAAGATTTGACAACCTGTGAGTGGCACTGCTGCGATCGATCGCAATGTAGCCTCCTTTTAGCTGGGGGAGGAAGTGCTGTTAAATCAAATGCTTTGCATGTGTGTGTGTGTGTGTGGGGGGGGGTTCTTTGTGAGACAGTTTTTTTTTCTGCTTTGTGAGACTGTGTCTCCATTCACAGCTGCTTGTGTGATGTCACCTTTTGCACCGACACTCGACATCCACTTGGGAGAAACAAAGGCAGACTTCCATTGTTGTTTGTACAAAGTGAAAGAAAGCATTCTGGAATTTTATGACAGAATTTTATCCTGCTTGTGGTTGTCATACCTCCGTGTGCGGTCCATGACACCATTCAAAACACTGACGTCACTGGGAGTCAGCTGTGCGTTGTAGCCATACACTGCTTGATAGTGTGTGTGCGCTCCTCCTCATGCTCTTCTCACCTGGGTCCCTGACGACCGACAACCCCCCGCCCCTCCCCATAAATTGTGAGGTACTAGAGGAAAATGGAGCCTTGCAAAAAGGGGGGAGGGGGAACACCGCATCAATCACAGATCAGTGGATCATCCGCATCATTGAACACACACGCGCACGCACACACGGACCGGGTGCGGCTATGAGGTCATCATAGATGCAGCAGGACACTGGTGGAAATAGGAGGTGAGGGGGTGGAGAAGTAGGTCAGCAGGTGTCATTTCATTTTAATTCACTTTTAATTCCATTTCTTATACTGATTAGAATCCCTCAAGGGGAAATTCGTATTTCACGATGCTGTGTTTGTATTACACAGCACACAGAGAACCAGATCGCACACATGCAAGCGTATTGTGCTGTACAAGGAGTGACATCAGAATGAGCTCGTGCCGCACCTCTCGAGCTGCGCTTGGAGTGTGGGGGCTTAGGGCGAGGGGTCGTTCCCTGGCTCAAAATTGACATAATGAGGAGGCAGACAACATCTTGCTACCCGAACTCAATCTATAAACCTCCTGTTCCAAACCTCAAGTCCTTAAAGATGGGTTCCTGCCGACCAAATGGGGAAGACTAACAGCTGGAAACCGATCGTTACCATGGTAACATGGGTCTCGTTCGAGTTCAATACAGCTGCACTCGAAGACTTGCAGATGTGAAAGGGGTGTGGGATGTGGTAATATTGACGATTTATCCGGGGGATGGGGCCCACCGGGAATTCCGTGAGATTCCTGGGCGGCCGGGAGACACCGCCACACCCCACGTCGACGCCGATTACCTTTTGGGGCGTGACAGCCGCCGTAAAGAATGCCCCACTCTAGGGGTGACGAAGATTTCCAGGCCGAATTTTGGTCACGATACGTCCCTGTGGTTTATATTGCATCATTGTAATAGAAAATGGTGGATTAAGTCGGGCTCACTGAAGGCCAATGTCACAAATGTGCCGCGCGCTGGGGGTGCGCGCCTGCTAGTGTGTCTGACTGAGTCCCCGTTGACTCAGTCTGGGGGAGCGTTGCTGTCACCCTCAAGTTTGCCATTTAACCAGCCCCCTTGGGTGTCGATGGTATATGCTAATTTTTGTATGGACCCTAAGGACAATTATGAGTGCATTCTCAAAATTCTGCTTTGCACCAAGTGACACAACGAGACATAAGGAAGCGACAAGAAATTATATTTGGTGGTTGGTGTCTTTTAGATAGCCAGGCAGAGAGAGAGAGAAGGAGAGAGAGATCCATCCAGGGAGTGAAACACCTGGCAGAAATGCAGCTCCCTTGACCATCTGATCTCCATGAGATGATGTCATTGTTATCCAGGCGCTCTCTCCCTGAAATTCGATCCTTTTCATTCAGCACGTTTGTTTGTCAAGTGATATTCGAGCTGTTATTAAAACACATTGAAAAATAGGGCCAAGAATGACACAGGGAGCACAACAGAATCTATAAATCAACGCTGATATTTCGTAATTACACATATTATGCACCTTTCCAATTTCCTCCCATGTTATTTATTTCGTTCGGGTTCGAGGCATACAACCGGAATGGCGGCTGATCCGAAGTGGTCATTAACCTCACGGTTACCTCTTGTGGATCATCAAGGAAGTGCACTTTCATGCCAGCCACAATAGATCACTTGCAGAGCTCCGGGTCCACGCGGTGCATGATGGGTATGGGAATTTCGACCAACTTTGATTCAGCGTTAATCGAGAAAGTTACGATTTGAGCCATTTCAAACGCCGGAAAGTTGATGTTTTTTCTATTCACGCAATTTTAAACGGTGTTGTTTGATACTCCATACACTGAGCGCCCTCTGCTGGGCTACGACACTTAAGATTAATGAAGTTTTTAATGACATTTTTTATCGATGTGTGCAGAAAGGGGGTCGTGTGTGCAACACCGGCACAGGACCCAAGAAAGACATTTGCGGTCGATTTACAATTTTCTTCTTGATTTGAATCTTGATTTGTTTTATGTCGGGAAACTGAAGAATGAACAATGCTACCATTTGAGCGTTACGTTTTTTGCTTTCCTGATATAATTGAGAAACGGAAATATTTCATGTATATCAGCGCCACTCTATGGACAAAGACTATATCGCGGCATCTATGCAAATAATTGAATCATGAACGAAAAACAAACATCTGTGTGGACAGAACTTTTAACTATTCCGCCACGAACTTAATTTGACACGGTACCGAAAAACCAAAACATTGCACTAACTCTATTGTCTGTTTGATACCGTGCAGTGTTGTTCTTTAGTAACGGACCACCGTCGGCGTGCTTGCATGCTTGTATTGTCACAGCCAATTGGAGGCGCTCTCGGTTCAATTTGCAAATAGACTCAAGAGAAGAAGAAATTGGACGAAACCATATGTGTTAGGACGGGGGTGCACAACTCCGCACAATGTTATGGTGTTTCCAAAGGATAACGCTAAGTTGAAGGAGAGAGAAAGAGAGAGATCCATCCAGGGAGTGAAACAACTGGCAGAAATGCAGCTCCCTTGACCATCTGATCTCAGTTTGACTGGAGGGCTGAAAAAAACGTGGCTCCCTTTTTAAAGTACTTTTGAATTTGAACGAGATCTTCGCTAAGGCAGTGAATGAACTATAACCGGTCTGGCATGAGACAGGGAGGCGACAGTTGGCTGATGATGTCATTGTTATGCAGGCGCGCTCTCCCTGAAATTCGATCCTTTTCATTCAGCACGTTTGTTTGTCAAGTGATATTCGAGCTGTTATTAAAACACATTGAAAAATAGGGCCAAGAATGACACAGGGAGCACAACAGAATCTATAAATCAACGCTGATATTTCGTAATTACACATATTATGAACCTTTCCAATATCCTCCCATGTTATTTATTTCGGTCGGGTTCGAGGCATACAATCGGAATGGCGGCTGATCCGAAGTGGTCATTAACCTCATACACGCCCTGATCCTCGAAACGAGGCATATCGCACGCATAGAAATGATCTTCCTGTAGTACAATTCATGAATACGTAATGGCCACAACATCATTAACCTCACGGTTACCTCTTGTGGATCATCAAGGAAGTGCACTTTCATGCCAGCCACAATAGATCACTTGCAGAGCTCCGGGTCCGCGCGGTGCATGATGGGTATGGGAATTTCGACCAACTTTGATTCAGCGTTAATCGAGAAAGTTATGATTTGAGCCATTTCAAACGACGAAAAGTTGATGTTTTTCTATTCACGGAATTTTAAACGCTGTTATTTGATACGCCGCACACTGAGCGCCCTCTGCTAGGCTACGACACTTAAGATTAATGAAGTTTTTAATGACATTTTTTATCGATGTGTGCAGAAAGGGAGTCGTGTGTGCAACACCAGCACAGGACCCGAGAAAGACATTTGTGGTCGATTTACAATTTTCGTCTTGATTTGAATCTTGATTTGTTTTATGTCGGGAAACTGAAGAATGAACAATGCTACCATTTGAGCGTTACGTTTTTTGCTTTCCTGATATAATTGAGAAACGGAAATATTTCATGTATATCAGCGCCACTCTATGGACAAAGACTATATCGCGGCATCTATGCAAATAATTGAATCATGAACGAAAAACAAACATCTGTGTGGACAGAACTTTTAACTATTCCGCCACGAACTTAATTTGACACGGTACCGAAAAACCAAAACATTGCACTAACTCTATTGTCTGTTTGATACCGTGCAGTGTTGTTTAATGTCACAGCTTTAATAACGGACCACCGTCGGCGTGCTTGCATGCTGTATTGTCATAGCCAATTGGAGGCGCTCTCGCTTCAATTTGCGAATAGATTCAAGAGAAGAAGAAACTGGACGAAACCATGTGAGTTAGGGCGGGGGTGCACAACTCCGCACAATGTTATGGTGTTTCCAAAGGATAACGCTACGTTTGACTGAAGGGCTGAAAAAAAACGTGGTTACCTTTTTAAAGTACTATTGAATTTGAACGAGATCTTCGCTAAGGCAGCGAATGAACTATAACCGGTCTGGCATGAGACAGGGAGGAATTGGACCGATCGGGCTTCTCTCCGTTCTGCGCCATCCTTGACCATGCGTAATTAAAACACAGAGGGTCTAATTTGATTGAATCAGAAATTGATAAAGATATGACCTCGAACAGTTTGTCCAACGGTTTTTTGTTTGTTTGACTCTGAAGGCAGATCATATTTTACACGCCCTGATCCTCGAAACGAGGCATATCCCACGCATAGAAATTATCTTCATGTAGTACAATTCATGAATACGTAATGGCCACAACATGCAGATATATGGTGCAGAGGACACTCCGTGCACTTGGAGCTCATGGAATTTCTTATCGCCACATAACCTCGACTTCAGGTCAAGGAAACCTTATCGGGAGACCACAAGTGAAACACCCGAGCTGCTTCGACAATTCCCACGCATCCAACTCTTCGATCACAGGTACATCGCAAGCAGAATTATGTGTCGATAAGGTCTGATACAATCAATCAGATTTACCTGTAGTACATCAGCAGCAAATACACTTGTGTCACTCCTTATATAATTATATTCTTTTTCTTTTTTCTTTCTTTTTTAAATGATGTGTCAAAAGAGACAAACGTAAAGCAGCATGATAACTGATAAGACAACACCTTAAAAGTTTTGTATTGAACGGCGCAACTATTATAGAGTATTCAGTAACAGTTTATTGTAAATAAAATGTCATAAAAAAGAGTGTTAACTATGTCACTGTCACTTTTTTTTTGTCCTCAGGAAGCAGCTCTTTGTCTTTTAGGAGTCACACCTGTGGACAACTGAGATCTGAGCATATTGGAGAGAAGGTCACATTGTGTGGATGGGTCCAATACCTGAGGTGCTTTCAAATATGAGAGAAAACACTGAAGCCAACACAATCACAGTAGTTCAATGAATAAAATGGTACTAGTTCAAGAAAAACGTGCCTGGGCATGGCAATGTTCCTTGTTTTATGGTGACAATTGCTATTTGTGTCCTAAGCAGACAAGACCTGTTTGTCATTCTACGAGACTTCAGCGGCTTGACCCAAGTACTTATACCTCAGCAGGAAGTAAGTGTTCCACATGATTGTATTTAGTATTGTCTTGATTATCTGGCGATGGCCGTTTGATTCCTGCTGACTTACACACACACACACCCAAAAAAAATGTGTATATAAATATAAATATATGTATATATGTATATGTATATATATATATATATGTGTGTGTGTGTGTGTGTGTATGTGTGTGTGTGTGTGTGTTAGAATTTTACTGCAGGGTCATTGTGGTTTTCGGTTCATCCATGTGGTCTCCTTTTGTTTTCTCAGGTGCCAGCAAGCGATCCGTCTTTTCAGGTGAGAATCCGTCACGCGCTCCTGAGAAATATTTGCCCAAGTGTCCTCAAGGAGCCTGACTGTCTGCTCATGACCTCACTTCTTGAACGCGTTACCCGAATAAGCGCGCGGAAGCCACCAAACTCATTTCATTCAATTACCCTGGCGAGTTAAACGGAGGCCGTTGCCCAGTTCCATGAAGTCACGCGGGGGTACGGCGTTTACGCGCTCGCAAACAGAGCGAAGTCTCTGATGATTTCGGGGCTGTCTGCTTTGTGGCTGGTGTCTGCGGAGATGCTGTCGTCATCACGTTGCCTTTATGACAGGGGATGCCAACTGGAGACGTAGAAGTCCTTGCGGAGGACGTGGAAGTTTTCAATGTGTGCCAGAAGTTGCCGTTTGAGATTAAGGACTTTGTGAAAGTAAGCGGCCGCACGTCGCTCCTCACGCTGTTCATGTCAATCATTTGCCATCTGTTCTGTTGCCCAGAAATCAGAATCGTTACGCATGCAGTTTCGCTACCTGGACCTGAGGTCTTCTAGCTTGCAGAAGAACCTCCGACTGAGGTCTCAACTCGTGATGAGGATGAGAGAATGTCTCTGTAACGTACACGGTATGGAAAATGGCCATATTCTTCGCCTCCGGCTGTCCATCCATTTTCTCCGCTGCTTCTCCTGTTGAGAGGGGGCAAGGAGGTGGACAAACACGCTTCTTGTCTCGCAGTCGGACGAGTGTAGCGCTACACTTTCAGTACTTGGCTCGCATTCTCATGTCCCATCCATCTCTCCGGTCTCTGAACCGCCTCTTAATTGACCTTCTGTTTTTGTTTGTTTCTCTTCCACTTTGTAGGTTTTGTTGACGTAGAAACCCCAACATTGTTTAGAAAAACACCAGGGGTAAGTACAGTGTGATTCCGTGAAATAGGCATGAACTAAATATACTTATTATTGCAGGTTAGCCAGACTTTTGATCTTCCCAACCCCGAGGCTCGTGCCGTTTGAGATTAAGGACTTTGTGAAAGTAAGCGGCCGCACGTCGCTCCTCACGCTGTTCATGTCAATCATTTGCCATCTGTTCTGTTGCCCAGAAATCAGAATCGTTACGCATGCAGTTTCGCTACCTGGACCTGAGGTCTTCTAGCTTGCAGAAGAACCTCCGACTGAGGTCTCAACTTGTGATGAGGATGAGAGAATATCTCTGCAACATACACGGTATGGAAAATGGCCATATTCTTTGCATCCGGCTGTCCATCAATTTTTTTCCGCTGCTTCTCCTGTTGAGGGGGGGCAAGGAGCTGGACAAACACGCTTCTTTTCTCGCAGTCGGACAAGTGTAGCGCTGCACTATCAGTACTTGGCTCGCATTCTCATGTCCCATCCATCTCTCCGGTCTCTGAACCGCCTCTTAATTGACCTTCTGTTTTTGTTTGTTTCTCTTCCACTTTGTAGGTTTTGTTGACGTAGAAACCCCAACATTGTTTAGAAAAACACCAGGGGTAAGTACAGTGTGATTCCGTGAAATAGGCATGAACTAAATATACTTATTATTGCAGGTTAGCCAGACTTTTGATCTTCCCAACCCCGAGGCTCGTCTAATGCGTCTTTTCCCGCTGCTCTTAGGGAGCCAAAGAGTTTGTGGTTCCGTCCAGAGACCCGGGTCGTTTCTATTCCCTCCCTCAGAGTCCTCAGCAGTTCAAGCAGCTTCTAATGGTGGCTGGGATTGACAGGTGGGACATTGCAGTCGCTCCTCTCGAAGCTTAGCGGTGGGAGGGATGGTTTTTCCATGACCCACTTCCGGCATTGGGTTAAATAATGAGTAAAAAAAAAAGGCACTTAAATTAGGAGGAAAATAAATCAATCAATATTTGGTGTAATAGTTGCTCTTGTACACGTCAAGTAAAATGTGCACGGTGACTGACACAGGTACTTCCAGATAGCTCGGTGCTATCGAGATGAAGGCTCCAAACCGGATCGGCAGCCCGAGTTCACCCAGGTAACGATGTCTCGCCTTCTCGACACGTCTCCAGAAGAGTCATTTCCATTGCTGGAAATGTATTTGATTTTATTTTATTTTTTTTCCCCTCCGCCTCATTGCAAATGTGACTCTACAGGTCGACATCGAAATGTCTTTTGTGGACCAGGCGGGCATCATGTCCCTGGTGGAAGGTTTGTTGGAATACTCGTGGCCTGCAGAGAAAGGCCCGCTCCCGCTTCCTTTCCCATGCGTGACGTATGAAGAGGCCATGAGGGACTATGGGGTGGACAAACCTGATACCAGATTTGGCATGAAGGTGCACTACTTCTGTCTCCTGGATGACATCTGTGAACACAAATCCTGAATCTTCAAGTGGGCTTTGTCGTGGCCTTCAGACGAAATTTCTTGTTCATCTGCGACTTTTTTAAGCTTGCATTTCGGAAGTCACTTTTTATTTTTTAGTTGACTATGGCGCTTGAAATGAACATTTTCTCCCTTTCTTGCGTGATTCTCAATCGACATTTGCAAGATCATTTCCATGAAAATTGGAACCCAAATGCTGTTTGTCTACCGAGTTACGGAAATCCATTTTTGAACAGTCACCGTAGGTTATTCACAGCGCTCCTCATACCGTAATTCACTGTTTTTTTTGTTTGTTTTTAACTTATCAATCAATGCCCACAAGAAGCTGGTTTTGTCAAATGAGAATCCCCAACTTTTTGCCACCATGTTTCTCCTGCACGGTTAACGTTGACTCTCTGCCGTTCCTTCGCATTCAGCTGACGGACCTCCGAGACGTTTTCCTGTCCACCGATATCGGTTTCTTCAAATCGGCTGTCAGCAAAGCGGGAAGCTCTGTTTTGGCCATCTGTGTGCCCAGGGGAGCAGTAAGAGCAAACTTTTTTCTTTTGGGAGAACAGGATCACTTCCTTTTCTTGTTAGCTTGACAATTTTACAACTTATTTTCAGCAACTATTCACGGGGAAAGATTTAGAAGAACTGAAACAAACATCCAAGACTCATTTTAACCAGGTAAGAGGATGATTGGCGATTGCCTGTGATTAGTATTTTTATTATTACCATTAGTAGTCGTATTATTTTTGTGTGTGTCTGTGTTCAAATGAGTACAGTTAAATAAATAAAGTATTTAAAATGTTACATATTCAAGGTACCGGGTAGTTCTTTTCACTCTTTGGTGCCTACATACTGCAAAATAAATCAAATGAGACTCCAAAGAGGTTCTGTTTTGTTCTTAGAAGATAAGTTGATTCAGTTTATAAAAGTCTTGAATATCTATTAATGCATTTCAGTTTACCATGGTCTGTTTGTATTTTCAGGAGGGTTCTGAAAGGAAATAATACTTGACAAATTAAATGGAGGGTGGGCGAGGGGGGAATGTCACCGCCACTGAAATAATAGTCTGGGTTTAAAAAAGTAAAATAAATAAAAAGTGAGTCAAGCTGAAAAACTTCGTCCGGTCAACTTGCGGCCGGACTAGTCGGCAGTCTATCATCACAGGGCAGAAAGACCAAATAGCCGTTCACTTACACATTGCCACCAACGGCCAATTTAGAGCATGCAAACGCCACACAAGGCCCAAGCCAAGAGTGAGCGAGCGAGTGAGTGTGAGCCCAAATCTAGTCACCCGACATGAACTTTTGTGTTGTCCCAAGGAGGTGAGTTTAGTGCTGGTCAGAGAAGATGGAACCCTGAAGTCTCCTCTGAAGAAACTCTTGTCAGGCCCCGCCACTGATGCTGTACTGCGGAAGACGGCCGCCGAACCAGGAGACCTGCTGCTGATCGCCGCTGGTCCCATTGAAGTTCTGGTATGAAATGGGCCCCTCATGAAACCATGCATGAGTAACCCTGGAAGGGCACGCCATCTCTTGAATTTCAATGGAAAGAAGACAGAAGCGATGGGGTTTGGTCCCAGTGGCCCTCGTCCATCCCATCCTGCCGACTCGGGGCCCCACGGCTCCTTCTCGTAAGCCAACAGTCTGTAACTTGGGTCTTCAACTGGACAGCGATTTTGAACTCGGACCGGCAAATCGGTGCCGTTGTTAAGTCCAACTTGTTTCATCTACAGCAGCTGGCTGAAGTCAAGGCTCTCCTTTCTCTGGTGAGCACTTTGAAACAGTCATTCGTGGAGTCAGCCACTCCTCCATGAAGCATCTCCAGTTGGTCCAAAATGCCGCTGCTCGCCTCTTGGCTGGTACTCGTAAGAGGAAGCACTTCACTGGCTCCCTCTCCATTTTAGAGTTCTTTTTCAGCCTTATTATTTCTTTTCAACTCTTGAAATGGCCTCAGCACACCTTCCCTCTCTGAGCTCCCTGCCCGGTGCCTCGGGTCTGCGGACCAGACACTAGAGGGGGTAGCGAGAATTGAAGCGCAGGCTCCGAGGGGATGGAGCCTGCCTTTGCCGTTGCCGGTCCCCGCTGATCGCTGCCCATCTTTGTCTTAAATCTCAATTTTTAGTCTTTGGCTTCTGACTTGGCATGAGACTTGATTTTTAGTTGGACTGCTTTTGTGCTTTCCAGTGTCTTCGATATTCATTCAGTATTTCATTGATTGTTGTCTGAATTATTTTTGCTCCATGTACAGCACTTTGTATACAGCGGTGGTTGTTTTCAAGCCCTCTAGAAAAATACACTTGAGTTGTAGAAAAAGTATTACTACTGTCTAGGCGTCTTTTATTAACCATCGCGTATCTGCTTTATTCTCAGCGCCCAATGCTCGGGAGTCTTCGTTTACAGTGCGCAGAGCTCCTGGAGTCTCATGGCTTGACAGTCCGCGACTCTTCGGCCTTTCATTTCCTGTGGGTTGTGGATTTCCCCCTCTTCTTGCCCAAAAAGGACGAGCCGGAGCAGCTGGAGTCTGCCCATCATCCATTTACCGCTCCGGCGCCAGAGGACACAGCATTACTCTACACGCAGCCAGAAAAAGTATATTGCTCTCGTATTGGAATGACTGAATAATGAACTCGGTAATGTAGTTGTGTCTGGATTTTTCTTCTTTGTCATATGAGGTTCGTGGCCAGCACTATGACCTCGTGTTGAATGGTTGTGAGATTGGAGGAGGTTCGGTTCGAATCCACAAGGCTTCGGAGCAACTTCACGTTTTAAAGAATATCCTCAAGGTGAAAAACTTGACACGGACGCATCCGCTCGATATGGCAAACTTGCTCCTGAGGCACGCTTCCAACAATTGGTTTGGCTTCTTCCCCAAAATCCCCTTTGCGTGGAGAAAAACTCAACAGTTGTGGCGTTTTTCTCCTCAGGAGGATCCCACTGTTCTTTCTCACCTGTTGGAGGCTCTGGACTCTGGCGCGCCACCACATGCCGGTATTGCGCTTGGTAAGATTCCACGCAGGACTCAAGTTTAGGAAGTTAAAACAAACTGCACAGTTCTGTTCAGCTGTTTCTCCCTGACCCCCTTTTTGGGGGCCGTGACTCATTTGATGAAACAAGTTCTTTGGTGAATGAAACTGGAGAAGGAATGTGATGTTTTTCATTTTTTTAACAGTAAAATATTTTGAAATATTCCAAATGATGGAAATTAGAAGTAATACGTCAATGAACAGAAGGATTTTGAAAAGCAATTCAGAGCAATGAGTGAATTCAAGAAAAAAAAAGATCTTCTGTCAGCGCAAGGGAACTACAACAAAATCAAATCTCGCAACTAAAAATACAATACGTGCATTTATTATTTTTTTTTGAAGGTTTGGACCGGCTGGTTTCCATCATGGTGGGGGCTTCCAGCATACGTGATGTCATCGCCTTCCCAAAGTCATTTCGCGGTCATGACCTGATGAGTCGCGCCCCAGACTTTGTGTCAGATGAGGAGCTGAAGTCCTACCACATTTCAGTCAAGTGGCCAGCAGAGACAGGAGGACCCGATAGAAAGTGTGGAGATTTAGAACAAAGATAATAGGGAAGGAAAAGCCTTCCGCATTCTTTTTCATTGATGCCCATTGAAATGCATGCTGGGAGGGGAGTTTATTTTTTAACCCCTCCCCCCCCCCAAAAAAAAACCTACATAATAATCATGAAAATGCAATCATGAATACGTAATATACTATGATAAGTGATTATAGATTTGATTATAGAATTTTCCCAGTCTCAGGGGAAAGTTAAAAAAAACAAACAAAGAAAAACCTGATGTGATGGAGATGATTTCAACATGATGGAGTTAGACTATCAAACATACGGTTTATGCGTGTTGCTTCTAATGAACAGCATTGCTTCTTGCACCATCATTAAAAATCCCTTTTTATGGCTCTGTAATGGTCAACTGCAACAATATTATTTGTAAATGTAACCCCCTCCCCGCCCCCATGTTGATGTCAAATGTTCAATGGTCTTTTTTTTTTTAAATACAAACCCAAATCCAGTGAAGTTGGAATGTTGTGTCGATCATAAAAACAGATTACAATGATTTCCTAATCATGTTTCACCTATATTTAATTGAATACACGACAGAGGTGAGATATTTCATGTTAAAACAGATGAACTTTGTTTTTGGCAAATAATCATGAACTTAGAATTCTGTGGCTGCAGTGGGTTCCAAAAAAAGTGAGACAGGATCGTGTTTGCCACTGTTACGTAACCTTTAGACAATTTTCAATAAACGTTTGGGAAGTGAGTGCACGAATTGTTGAAACGTCGGTAAATTCTTTCCCATTTTTGCCTGATGTACAGCTTCAGCTATTCGGCGAGGTAGGGTCTACTATATAGTGCAAGAATATATCGTGAATATGGTTAGGGGACAAGGGTGGACATTCGGACACAGGGGGTATTTTTTGATTCCACAAACCTTTTATTTGTGTGAGAGAGAAAGAGAGCGAGAGATGAATATGAATCGTTTAGTATGTCGTTTATGTGTGTCCCACAGTGATGGCGTCAGTAGCAACCCGGAAGAGATGCGCGTCATCTGACCCTGGTGGTCGTTGAAAAGGAAGATGAGTGAACAGAGGCAGGATTGTACAGGTCTACGTTCGACACGACAGAAACCGCTGTTAGATTCTACGGATTTCAGAGCAACAAATTGGTCCAATGAAAGGGAAGACACGATCGGAAGTTAGAATAATTTGATCCGTAAAGTCTTGTTTAGCGCTAAACGACCGAACCTTTAACTGGAATAAGAGCTTGTTTTTTAGGGGGTGGGGGGGACAGTACTGCATTGACAGTTTATTTGGTATGTTCTGGTATTCATCTAGCGGCTTCGCATGCCTATCCACCCAAATTAGTCCGTGTGTGACGAAGCTTCGGTTGGCAATTTAAAGGCTCTCCATCGGCCGCAATAGCCACGTCACGTAGCGTTTGAACGATCGCTCGCTTTTCTCCCATCACTAAGATAGATTTTGGCCAGTATGGCTCCGATGGGTATTCGCCTGTCTCCTTTCGGCGTGGCCGTTTTTTGCCTTATTGCGCTCGGCATTTTATACCACGTGTACGCCGGGGTCATCTCCCGCAGACTGTCTGCTTTCAGGTGAGTCTCTCGCCCACTGTTCTAATACGCGTAATACAAGTCGCTGTGTCCCGATGACCTCGGTCGATCTCATTTTATCCGAGGATTACGAGGTCGGGATGGGGTGATGAGACTCCCTAGCTATGCCACGAACAAGTGTACTATTTTGTTGTTTTAAGCGAGGTGCGGGGAGCGTCATACAGCAAGGCGTATGTTCGACTTCCATATGGAATTCTCGTTTGACAAAAACAAATACAGTACTGTGTATCCTGATGGGTGTGTCTTTAACAGGATGTCAGTTCAGTGCTCTCCCAGCTGCTCATAACACTTGATGACACAAATTATGATCCTCAGATAAAAATGACTTGATCTGGCCCAATTTACCATCACCATTTTTCTTTGCAGCCAGAGGAGGAACATAGACCTGAGAGAACTTCTGGCTGTGTCGGTGGAGGCTGCAGTTCTTGGCGGCAAGGAGGTTAAAAAAACAACCCCCCCCCCCACACCCTCACTTCTTAAAAAAAAAGTACCCCTACTGTGTTGGTTATGGTAGTGACAAGCGCGATGGATAATTTTGTGTTTTATTGAATAGGTGAAGAAGGTGCGCGATGAAAACAATCTGAACGAGAAATCAAAGGGAAAGACAAAGGAGGGGGCCGTTGAGCTTCTGACTATGGGGGACTTGCTTTCACATCGCAAAATGTACAATCTTGTCAAGAACACCTTCCCAGAGATCAAGGTATGCTTTTGTGTTTGTTTGCTTGTTTTTTACAGTTTAAACTCCCGGTACGCTCGACACCCGACTATTGATAGCACAATTAAACATTTGTGAGTTAGTTGTCGTGGTTTCACCCATTTTATGAACATAGATTGTTGGTCAACTAAAAACACTGGTGCCATTTGAATTTTCCTCCTTTTCCACACCAATTGGTTAACTTTGTGTGTGTTTTGTTGTTGGTCTTTTTTTCCCTTCTCACCCCAGGTGAACAGCGAGGAACATGACAGCATTGTGGATAACACTGCATTGTGGAGTCGGGACATTCCAGCAGACATACTAGAGAAGATCGAAGGACACAAAGAAGTCCCCGCCGAGAGCGTTACTGTGTGGATCGATCCTTTGGATGCCACGCAGGAATATACAGGTTCGGTCTCCTCGTGGTTTGGAGCCATGATTCTCTAACTTGGGTCCCTGGACCCCGCGAGCTATAAAACATCAAGCGGGGCCGTAACTTTCAATCTCCCGCTCGCTTTTGAGAACTGTCTTTTACGGAACAGTGCAATCTCAATAAGCGGGTCTGTTTTTAATTTTTTCCATTCGTATTTAAGACGCACCGGAAGCATTGTATGTTAAGAAGTCTCTTTTAACTGATGAAACGATATTAGAGCAAAAATGACTGAAGTACATTGTTTTGATGTGCAATCAATGCACTTGTGAATAAATTGAGAGTAGATCATTATTTCAGCATACGTTATTTCTATTTTTGTTTGCTGGTTCCCCATGAAATCTTTTTCATGAAAAATAGGTCCCTTTCCAAAGTGACCCGAATCAACTCACCTAAATAAAAGGCCAAATAAAGAAGTCTTATATAATGCACATCGACTTAGGTTTGGAACATATCGCGATTTCTTGAAAATACTAATTGTTTGGGTTGATATCCTAGAATCACTTGAAATCTACTCTCCACCACCCTTCTTTTGATTTTTTTGTTTTTGTTTTTTTTCTTGCTTCCCAGAGTCCTTGGTCAAGTATGTGACGACAATGGTCTGCGTGGCTGTTAACGGTAAACCGGTCATTGGTGTCATACACCGGCCATTTACCGGCTTCACTGGTAAGTGAACTTGTCAGGCTCTCCCAGTTGATTTTGGCAAGAGCTGGGTAGTGTAGCCCAAATCCGTACTCAAGTAAGAGTACTCTTTCTTTAGAATAACATGACCAAAGTAAAAGTACAGAGTAGTCCTACAAATAACGACCTGAACTTGACCCCACTTTCTCATCTCTCCGGCAGCCTGGGCGCTTGTGAATCAGGGATCCAATATGACTCCTCGCTCGTCTTATAGCGTTAGCCCTCCGAAAGTAATTGTGTCCCGCTCTCACTCGGGGAAGGTTAAAAGCTTCGTTCACGACGCTTTTGGAAACAGCACCACAATTATCGAAGCGGGAGGAGCAGGTAAGATGCTCTTTTACGTTGATGTTGGCATCAATCATGAAATATTTTTCAAAGGGACCCAAAGCGGAATCCTTTTGTTTTTCTGGTATTTCCATGCTAGGCAGGCCACGTCGAAAATTCCATTCAACGTATGGCGCATCTGTAAAGTCTTCCGAGCTTCACCGTGGTGGTCTTGTCTCTCTTTCAGGGTACAAGGTCCTGTCGCTCTTGCAGATGCCTTCGGCGGATAAAGAGCCCGTAGACCAAGCCGACGTTTACGTCCACGTCACCATGATCAAGAAATGGGACATCTGCGCTGGTGCAGCCCTTCTCTCTGCGCACGGTAATCTCTTCAACTCTCCGTCTCCCCGTTTCAAATTGCCCGTCGCGTACAGGGGAAAACCCGACGCGCCCACATGATGATGTTTTTGACCTTTCAGCGTGAAATGTTGTGATGAGGGAATTCAATCCATTCGCAGCTGCCGGCCGAGCTCCAAATGTTCAACTAACGGACACATTTACGCCCTCATATTTCCTGCGCAGACATTTAGTCGAGCAAATATTCTGTCTTACAGACAGAAAAACACATTCACGTGAAGATTTCAAATATTAAAATACAGCCTCCAGTGATGGATAACCATTCGCAGAGTGTTAAGGTTGGTTGTGTGTCAGCTTGCAAAAAGCCAACAAAAAAAGCAAAAAAAAAAAAAAACGTTGCTCATCAGTCCATGACATCATACACGAAAACACTTGATCCTCTGGCTTAAACGTCTCCAAAAAAGGCAAAGGAAAAGGGCCCCTACAGTTCATGTCATTGTGATGTCTGCTGCAGACCAGTGTGCCCTATGACCCCATGCAAGCACGATGGCTCAAACTCCCAATCGGAAGAATCCATTTTTGACTCAACTGGTCAAATTCAGAGTGGCTCGCAGACATTTCCACGCCCATCTGAGCTCCCCGCGGCGTTGGGTTGGGTTGCATTGCGGCTTTCTAATGTGTGTTCCAGTAGGCACGGCGGCACACTAACTGAGTTGCATGAAACTTTGGCTGCTAGGGGGCCACATGACAACTCTGAAGGGGGAGGAGATCGACTACAGTGGGACTCCTCTCAACAAAGGAGGCCTGGTGGCCACTGTCGGCGTTGACCATCAGGCCATCTTGCAGAGGCTGCCAAAGTGGGACCCCGAGAAGCAGTGAAAGCCCCCGGCGGTCACCGCCGCTCACCTGGCAGCAGTCGTCTACGGAGGAGTCGCTCGACAAACATATGACAAAGACCTCCTGGGGCGACGAGCCACAATTGGACAACAGGACAGCAGAGCCAACATGGCCGCCACAGGGGGCCAGACTCCTACGTCAATACAGTGTACACTTGCAGCTCGATGAAATGGTCCGGCGTACCGTTTACGCGCCGATGTTCGGAAAGCTCCGCTCGGTCCGGTCAGTCTCGGAAGAGCGGCGGCGCCGCATCGTTTGTCCTCCGTGGATTTGCATGATCGTCAATGTTGATCTTCCCCGCTGACTCCTCCTCCTTTGACAAGTGGATGCGACGGCACAATATCTTCAAGGCTTTATCGTATTGCAGAAAGACCGATGGCAAGTCATGCCTTGCGCCGTGCTTGTTCGCTTTTCCCCGTTGTTTTTAACCCGCCCCCTTCGTGTCGTCAAAACCGTTGCTTCTGCCGGTGTGATCTTTTTCCTTGAATCCTTTCACCCTGAGCCCCCATACTGTTGGGATTCAATCAACACTGGATATGACCACGCCGCCGTTAGGGTTTGCGTCTAAAATGGCGTTTGATTTTAAAATGAAAAATGTACACGTTTTGTCATGATGGGCCGGTGAGTTCAAGGCACACCGCACGGGGAGTGGACTTCTTTGCTCACAGTAGCTGGTGGTCTCGACTTGAGCAGAGATCCAGCCCTTGAAGAATGACAAATTGACAGCATTTTGGCATGAATATTAAAACCTCTGCTTTAAGAGTAGGTGTCCGCCTAAAAGTACTTTATGGTCCCAGTTTGTTTTCTATTCATATGAAAAGAATGTGCTGTCTTGTGTTGTTTTTTTTTTTTTTTTTACTTCACATGAAAAGTTATTAACTCAGTTAAGCACAATACAAGTAGTTTGTTTTGCGTTGTTTTGAAAAATTGCGCACACCTGCCAAAGCAAAATACATCTGCGACAATTGCGTTGGCCTCTTTCCACTTCCACCATCACAATGTGCTCTAATCACTTTACAATTTATAGTTGATCGCGGTCGACCGGTAGTCGGCGGACTGCTCCAAGTCGATCACGAGGGGTGGAGGGAGAATTTGGGTGGGGGGGATTTGTGCGTCTGTGTGTGTCTTATTAATAATATATATATTTGTGTTAGTGTGCACTTCACCCTAAGCATCCCACCAGTTTCATTAAAAAAAGTATTTAAAACAAAAATCAAATCAAAAAGCAGGTGACGTTTAACCTGCGGTTGGCCCGTGATCTGCATCACCGGAAGTTGTTAGCGGTCAGCCGTCTGCAATTGCAGTTTGCGATTAGAGCTGCTGCGCTCTATCTTTGATTATTATTCTTATTCAGACTTTGTTACATGTACAATTGACGGACGGCGCTTGCGAAGAAAGAGAATCTGGAGTGCCGGGAGGAGCGTTTTCAAACGGTCCACGTGAGCCACGATCGTGAACACGCTGCGAAAGTGCGTCCGGTGCTTCCGCCTCAGGTCTCCCACGAAGGTAGGCAGCGATTTCCTTTTCCCCAACTCACAAACGCTTGTATCAACTTAATATTTTCGGTTTCGTTTATGTTCGGGGCCCTTTGGGCTGTTGCTCATCATGGCCCACGTGTGTGTGTTGAGTGCACGTGCGGTAACGGGTCGATCGCGGGAGGTTAGTTGCTTGAAAAGTAGGACTTAGGTCAAAAAAAGGTTGGTCACCGCCGCCCGCTTAACATCCTTTTTAAATATGCAGTGGGTCAAAAGATTTACCGGTACATTGGATTGTAAATTTGAGGCAGAAGCGACGCTTGCCTGTTTGCCGACCCATTCCAGTTTGAGCATTGCCGTCCAACAGTAATCCGTTCATTATGTAGCGATACAATTTTTATACCTTGATGGAATATCAGAACATTTTTCGTCAGTTCCGCACGTATTCTCACGTAATAATGACCACGGTTTAAACCCAGACTTGATCTGTGCTGAGCGACGTGTAAAAATTCTCTCGGATGAAGCAAGAAAAAAAAAAACAGTTCCATCAAATGGAGCAATGCTACTAAAAACAAAACCTGTTGAAAAAATAATTTTATTCCATTTTAAAAGTGCCCTATTCAGATTGTCTCATTAAAATCCGTTCAATAGACTCCACATGTACATTTAAAGCAGCCAGGACACTGTTCTCAAACAATCGGTGAAACAACTAATTTCCAATTATGACAAACCGGACCCCACTTATATAGCGCTTTACCTCGCCCATATGGTGCCCAAAGTGCTTTAGAAATCCTGAAAATCACACACATTCATACACCAATGGGAGACTGCTGCCATGCAGGGCGCTGGCAGGAGCAAATTAGGCTTCAGAGTTTTGCTCAAGGACAATTCCACATGGTCACAAGGGTTGAGGGTCAAACCCACCCTTCCACTGAGGCATGGCGTGCCCGACCCCCCCACCCAAAAAAAAAAACACAAACAAACAAACCACAAAGTATACATGCAAATATGTATGTTTACGTGCACAGAAAAGTAATGCATGACACTGCATCTCCAACCACAATTTGGACAATTAAAAAAAAAAGGGGTGGGGGGAATTGTAGTGCACGTTGTACAACACTTCAAAGCACCAGCAATGATACGATTTTTGTGTCACTTTTAGAGAGGCCTCATTGAAGACAATCCACTTTTCCAATCGATGGTCCTCAAAAAAAAAGTCGAAACACCAGAAAACAGCCCATAAAAAAGGGGGAGCCCCAGACCAAGTGTTGTCAAACTTTTAGTAGAATTGGTCAAAAGCCAATTTTTCTAATGGCGATATTATAACTTGGAAGTGTGTTTGCTCCAGGCACACAGCAAAAATAGTTGAAACCCGCCCCCCCCAAAAAAAAAACAAAGCAAGGTGTCAATTGGTCATCACTTTGAAGACTTCAGTGTAATTCCGCAAAACATTTCCAAAGGCATGTTAAGAGTGGTTCAAATCAACAGTTGTGATACTTGAGGCTTTGCACATTAAGCATACCAGGCCTACTCAAGTTATTCAACTCTTGCTTACATCGTCGCCCCCACCCCCCCCAAAAAAAATACAAAATTTTAAAAGATGTCCAAGACCCTTCAAGAAGTCTCGTTTTGGGAATACGTAGAAAGCGAGCCAACGCACGCAGTGACCAGTCGTGTTTGGCACCGAAACTGCGCCCGCAGCAAATGTCTCAAGTCTTCGGCGGCGCGTGAGAAAAGTTCCGGGACTTGCGTCGCCAAAGCGCTTTCCGCTTCCACGTCATCCTCCTGGAGTCGAATGCACGTTCCCGCTGCCGAATGGATAGCTCGCGGAGGCTATTCCCTTTTGTATTTGGAGCGGAATCTCTCCAGAAGGGCTCTCAGAACGTTCCCTGGGATCTGCTGGTGTTTGTCTATGAGGGACTGGACAGCCTGTTTTACCTGCAGAGAAAAGGACCCAAAAACACATAGATTGTCGTCTCAACAGGACTCATCATCGTCCGTGGCACGTATTTACAATGTGATGTCATCTGAAAAAAAATCGCAGCACGAGAATTTTCGATTGGAATAATGTCCGGGCGCAGTCGTGCTAGGCAAGTGTGACATTTGTGTGCCAATCTCAGACTGCGCTTTGCCAAATGTTGAAAACAAAAAGTGTCGCGAGCGTACTTTTTCTGCCAGCTCCAAAGCAGTAACGTTGGGGTCGTAGGGGATCGGCTCGCCAAGGAATGTCCGGAACTTCACTGGGAATCCGCCGTAGATGGGAGCTATGGGAAGACGAAAGGTCTCATACAGCCAACGGAAAAATCCTGCCCACAGGAGACACACAGGATCAGAACATGGATGGAAAAACAACAACAAAAGCCAGTTGAAACAGTAATATTGACCACAGTTAACTCATTCCTAAATGTTTTATTTATTTTTTTCAACAGATGAATTGGATCTTCAAATTTGCAATCAAAATAGCTTCTTTTTCCAAATCGTCGGAGTGAAATGGCTGCCGGTGAACCGAGGTGAACGCAAGAATTGATGGCGCCATAATTCGAGCGCGACGGTTGAATGGGCACTCACTCAGCGTTCCCAGCGATCTGAAGCCTTCTCGGACATTTTGGGTAAACATTGGAATGATGGCCTGAAACGGAAAGTACGACACACTGTGGGCGGAGGAAGCGGAAAGATGATCATCTTCTATCCGATCAAACTGGAGGCCGGTCCCGAATGTCTACATTCCAAGAATTCCATGTTGCTTTTTACTATTGTCGTTGGCATTTTTCTCTCGGGCTCGTCACCAATTTGTGAAAAGGTAAAAAATAAATAAATAAATAAAAATGTCGTCACGCGATTGCAAGTAAATGAATGCGTCATATGTGACGGATGTAAACGATGTGAGAATTGGCGGGAAAATGCCGCACCACTTGCGAGTCGATGGCGACTTGGGCGAAGCCTTTGCGTTTGCCCCAAAGAAGAGGGTAAGTCTCATCGCTGAACAAAGCCTCCCTCACACCTCCCGGAGAGATGGCCAACAGGTGGCCATTCTTCAGTGCCTGCACACACTCCTCCTGGGGACCGTGCATCACACTGAACACCTCCAACAACAATTTGAACCCTAAAGGGACCAAAAAAAAACACCCAAAGAATTCAAAGCGCCACAAATACAACGCCACTCGATTGCATCCAAGAAAGTGACAAGGGCAAATCAAATCACGAACGAACGCTACCGAATACAGGAAACCACCACAGAAGAGTCGGCAGCACTCGTGTCAATGTTGCGTCTGTCAGAGATGGCGCGTACCTGGTATTTTGAAAAGGAAGTGGTCAGCGACCGAGTGGCAGGTCCGTCCTTTCTGGAGAATGACATTGGCCAAGAAGTAGTAGTAATCAATGGGAATGGCTCCGTGATAGTACACGATGAGCGCCGGCCCTTTGTCGGGGATCTTGTCCATGCCGTGGATCTCGTAGCCTGGTGCCAAGGAAAGGACCCGACTTGGTCAAGACGACGGAAACGGGGAGAAGCGTGTACCTTCACGCATCACGACCGCAACACTCCTCAGTTCGTGACCTCGTCTGAGTCAGCGTGGTGAAATGGTTCTTTGTTTTGAAAGCCCTCGGTGCCCGATGGAACTCTTAATTTTAAATGCTTTTGTGTGTTCAGCCACCGGAGCGGAACGCACACGGTGCCGAAGACTGCCGGGATCGATTCCAGCGCGCCCGCGACCTTCGCATCGATAATTTCCACCCTATGTCATCCTACCGTGCCATATGGCGCCGTGTCCGTCCCACAGAGTTGCCAGGGTCTTTCTGGCTCCATCCCAAAGGTTGTTGCAGTATGCCTCTCTCAACTGATTCTTCCTCTGTTCGAAGATAAAAGTTGCAAACTGGGTTAGCGACAACACCGCCACTTGACAGCTTCGACAGCTGGGATGGGACAAACCTGCAAAACAAAGGCAGCATTGCAACATCCCAGTCACATTATTAGCCTGTGCGACTGGCGTTCATACCGAACTTGTTCAAAAAGAATTTTTTTTTTTTTTTAAATCCTTCATTTTTGGCACAAGACAAATCAAAAACCAGGTGAAAATAACAATTGCATCCATTGACACGAGGCAAAGACTGCATGATACATTTCTTGTCATTAAAATAGATGCAGGGAGTCACATTGGGCCGATGCGACTAAAATCTCATCAATCATTCATTACTTGGATTGGGGGGGGGCATTTTTTCAATTTCCATCGCTTTATTTAAACAACGGGACGGCATTTCATTGAGACAGTGCGGCAAAGGATTCAGATCCGAGTTTGGTGTTGAAGCTGTCAGAAAAAAAGGCAAACGCGGGTGCGTGAAACTGAGTGAAAAACGTCTTCAAATCCAGTCAGACGGTACATTGTTTTTGCGCACCTTATAGACGTGAAGAAAAAGTATCGAGAGATACAGGAGGATGACGATGAGGAAGGGCAGGATAAAGACGATAGCCAGAGGGGTGAAGACCCACAATAGGTATTCCAAAACACTCAGGTAGTCCTCCAGCTGACCGAGGCCAAGCCATTCCTCCAAGGCATGAAAGCCACAAACCTGTGAAAAGGTTTGTGGAGACAGCAAGGACGGTGTCGGCGTGCAAAGCCAAAATAAAACACGGCTTAACGGCTCTTCAGTTTCTTACATATCTACAGAGACGTCTATGTTTTAATCACAGGCAAAAGTGTTGGCAGCTCTCTGTTCGTGAAAGAAACACAATGACCACCACGAAATGTATCGAGAGACTGCCACTGTGGACTTCTTATTGTTTGTTGCAAACAGTCCAAGGGGTAATGTAATAATGGAGTGTGTCACGGAAGAGCTTGGAAAAGTCTTACTAGGAAGGCGACTGTGTCCTCAGCGACCATCAGACATGACTGGTTCCCTGCATTTGACATCCTCCCTTAACTGTCTGTCAGTCACTGGAGATGCAGCTCTCTGGATCACTCAATTGATGCAGCTTGGATGGCATTTGCTACGAGAACCAAGCCAACTAGGTAAAGGAAGCATCTTAAATTAGAGGTTTAGGTGGAGCGCTCAGGAGAGGAAGACACTTTTCACAATAAAAAGAGAAGGTTGAGGTCATTGCCGCGAGGTTACAATTTCCCCACAGCATTGGCTCACATGACAGACGTGTTTTAAATGTTTACGAGGGTGTTAGCTTGGTAGAATGTTGAGAGATTCTGAGAGAAGAGAAACGAAAAAGATTTACTTCTTCGATATTACCGGGGAATAACAACATCAACAACAACGGCGGGCCAGTGATGCCGTCCTGTTTACGCACTGATAACGTTCTGAAATGAAGTTCGCGCAAGCAAGACGCAGCATGAATGAATAAAAGATTACCGTGGTTGGATATTCTGTTTCTTAGAGACATTGATTAAAATGCTATTCTGTGCAACGACATTTAAATTAAAAAAAAAAACCCTATTTGTAATTACGGGTCCAGGACGCTTTGTGTGCAACACAGAAATTGGTCCGTTGACGTCACGATTTTCAGACCAACTAGTTCCGCTGAATAAAAGCGAAACTCGAACAGAAACAAAGGTTATCCATATAATAAAATACGGGACGGGTTGTTTGGTTGAATGTGAACAACGGCATTTGCAAATATGTTGGTAGACATCCAAACGGTGTGAGTAGCATCACAGCCACAGATCACAAATGTAGAGTCGCTTTTATTCTGAAGGTTTGTTGCCGGAAGCTTCCGGGACACTCAAGATGCGGAACGAATCTGAGCATGCTCGTGCCGTAGTTAAGTATCGTTAGATATCAGATTGACAAAGCCAAATGGACGCGCGATTTCTGTCATGATGCTAGAAAAGAGCACTGTTACGGTTGTGGCTGATATATTCATCAGCAGAAGACATACGTCCGAAGAAATAATCCACTGTTGCTGTTCCAGAGCGTTTGTGCAGTGAGTGAGCTTTGCCCATGTCCGATTGAAATAATTCGTAAACAAGCGCGCTAGTTGCTGTTTACAAATTGGTTCGATGCGGAGTTCACTGTCCTTTTGTCTGCTCCCTCTTAGTGATCGAGAGCTGTATCGGTCAGATAATCGACTTCTCTCACCTGACCAGGCAGATGCTGCAATCCAAGGTTTGTTATTTTAGGTATTTCAATATTGTTTTTGTTTTAAATTCTGAGTACAACGGTGTCTTGGTCTCGACCTTTCACTGGGTCTTCCCGAAGTGCGCGTGTCCTTCAAATCGCCCGGATGAAAACGCAAGAATGACTCATTGACTCGCTAGATTTCAATCACGTCACGTCATTCCCTTGTCCGTAGAAGCGGAAAATGAAGAGGAGAGTGATGAGGAAGTTGCATTTTTGGATGAAGAGGCTCAGCTAATGTCTAGCATGGGCCTGCCTCTTGCTTTTGCCAGCTCTTCCAGCCAGCGTAAAGAGGTACTTTTTCCTCATTGACAATAGAAGTGTGAATACTGTGCCCCTCTGTTTCTTCTCAGACCATGTCAGTTTCATCAGAGGCATGAGTAGTTATGACAGATCTGAATGATACTTTTGATCACGTGGCAGGGGAAGAGAGCTACCAAACAACCAGTTACTTATCAGACAGAATTTCCTGAGGAGGACCAGGAGGATTCACAATGTACTGACAAAGGTAATGCGAATAGGCATAACTTATTTCTTTCCATCGATGTTTTTTTTTTTTTTTTTTTTTTTTAAACCAGGCAAGCTTATAACCCACCGTTCTGCCTTTCTACAGTTCTACCTACATCAGCGTGTGTGGGTTTTGGAATGTTCTATTTAGTGCAGTTTTATTCTTGAGTACAGAATATGACTGTAGATGTGTTACCCGAAGAAGGCTAATAGGACAAGCATGCTTCTCAAAAACAATAATATAGGCCCAAGGAACAGTCTTTGTTGACGGCCTTCATGCTCCGTAATGATAGTTGGCTTATTTTCTTGTCCCACGGGTTCTCGCGCTAACAATTGAGCATGGTTGTTGCGCCATTATTAATTATACAAACTCAAGTCTAACAAAAGCATTCCAGACAGGGCACGTTTCAAAGGCCACTTGAAGGAGCTTACCATAAACTCCTCCCAGGCAAGAAAACAATCATGCCACAAAGGGCATCGTTATGATTCACGGTGATTTCTATGTTTACCAAGTTTGCACGGACATCAGTGATACTGCGGAAGAAGGACTGAAGACAAAGACGCTGGGTGAAGCAGTCGAAACGCCATCTGCCAATGATGCCGGCTGGGAGACATACTGGGGTAGGGCTGATGCTAAAATACCATTTGACACCTTTGAATTCTTTATTGAATGAGAAGCACGTCTAAACATTTTGGATCAAATGATATCAGGCAGCCATTTAGCCAGCCTGAAGCACAACTGGACACGCAAAATGCACAACTGTATGGCGAAATCCTTCTATGTTAGGATTGTAGTCATCCTAAATAAAAATCAGTCGTCTCATTGGATCTCAGTGCAGCATGTTATACCACCGATCAATAATGTTCTGTTGGACGGGTTGGAAACTTGGATGGGATGAATGGAAGCGTCCTAAAATGGTTCAGGTCCTACTTGCAGGAGTTACGCCGTCCGTGACCATTGCGTGTTTCGACTGATCTAATGGCCATGGCATGTGGGGTCCCTCAGGGGTCAGTCCGTGGACCCCGTTTGCTCAGTCTGTGCACAAACTCAATTCCAAAGGAAGTTGCAATGTTGTGTTCAACATTAATGAAAATAAACTACGGTGGTTGTTCAACCCATATTGAATTGAATACACCACAAGGATAAGATATTTAATGTTCAAACTGCGCTCGGGCCCCCTACATGTCTTGATTATCAGCCTAACGAAACTCTCTCAGTCCTGGATATCTGTCATGTCCTTCATCTGTGTCTGTCAAAGCTCAACAAGGTGAAGCGCTTCTGTGGAACAGCTGGGTGGGGAAACATGCCGATGAGTTGCCGTCTTCAGAGGATTCCCCAAGTGTGACAGCCCCGTGGGACGACCCCAACAAAATGGCCGCCTGGAATCGACACGCCGCAGACACGTATTATTACTATTGGGAGCAATACTCGTACTGGGCAGCGCAGGGCTGGACCGTTGACTTATCTCGTGAGGGGGACGCCACCTTGGAAGAAACTGCGGACGAGGGGATGAATGGAGGCAAAGGGAAGCACTCAGGAGAACGGCTGGATCAAAACACTAATGACGTTGAGGTTTTAAATGATCTCATTGAAAAGAACTGCACTTTGGAGGCAAGCGGGAACATCTCTGCTGACTCTGGAACAACCAGACGGCGTTCCGATACGGACTGTCTTTCTGAGCCCTCCGATGGGGGAAACCGCGGCAAGAAAGCCGACGCCTCCTCACAGCAGGATAGAACGCAACACGCAGGTAATAGCCGAGCAGATGGAAATCTCAGTCGTAGGACAGCGTCCGACATCGTTTCTTAAACATGTCATATGGCCCCCAAAAATTGTTATAGCTCTCAACCGGTTTGCGAAAATCACACGGATGCCCTTTTTTATTTCCGTATCAATGAATCTGTTTTTATTTTGTTTGTTTATTTAGATTCCCCGCAGGCTGCTGGCAGCCTTAATATGCATGTGGCTTCTACAAATCACGTATCAAATGGGGAAGATGATGATGGTGACGATGAAAAGCCCTTCTTGAGTGGAGGGCCGAGTCAAGTCAAACGCAGGTGACTTTGAACATTTACTTTGCCATGTTACATACTGTGTGCGTCGTATCTTATCAAATAGACCTTCACTGATAGACTTCTTTTCATTTTGTCTGCAGTCATGAATTAGATGTGGAGGAGAACCCAAATCTCACATGTGATGAAGCCTGGAGCAGACTTGGACTCAAACACAACCCAGAATCAATGTGCGTCCCGCGACATCGCGCATTTTTTTTCTCCTTTCTTTTGCCAAGTTAGTTTTAGTCCATCAAATCCTCCATGACTCATCATGATTTCGTTTCACCTGTTTTCGCAGGTTCGACACTGTCTTTAACTTTAAAGAAAGATTGGGTCAGAAGCGTCCGAGGCGTTTCTGCTCCAAGAGAAGCGGCGGCAGCGTAAACAAACACATCAGATTCACCGAGACGGACGAAGATGGAGCAGAGCCGCAGTGCAGCGCCGCCCTCCAAAAGGTAGCCATCTGTCTTGCCGCTTCTTTGAACACGTCCCTGTGAAAATGCCAGCTTTTATGTTTATCCCCAAATCACGTGACTCCCGTCATGTGAACCTTTGCTGCGCACCAAACGAGCGGACGGCCGATCGAAAGAGGTGCCACCAAACCCGCGGCTCTTGAGCTGAAATGTGAATGCTACACCGGTCAGAGTTGAAAGAACCCCAAAAACAAAACTATTCCACGGTAGAGATCAGCAAAGGTTTGAGAAGCGCCGTGTCTCTCAGCCGCTTTCCTCAGCGTGAGAGACTGTTGTTGGTGCCGCTCAACTGATAAAAGTGGCAAAATATCCAGCGAGTCAATCCAACAGGCAACATTTTTTTCTGCATACCGTCACATAATCTGTCACATACAAGGTACGAGCACGTCTTCATTTTTTTCATTTTTTTTCCATTTTTTTTTTTCCCCCGCGCAACAATTTTTCCAATGATGATGTTGGCATGAAGCCGAAACAAACCGGACCAAGTGCGCGCACCATCCGTGCGTGCTTGTTTTTTTTGTTTGGTTGGACTAAAATGCGAACGCAGCCAAACTTTTGATGGCATTCACTCAAATCGCGAATGAATTATGCCCAAGATCATTGCTGACGTATGGGAATTCGGTTGCGGATGCATATTTTGCCTTGACGTGATCCTTCCTGCCTATTGAATCAATCGTGGCCACGCCCAGTTACTTCAACTTTATTGACGTTTGTAAATTGATTTTAAGACGTCATCCAATCGAATGATCATTTGAAATGGAGAGAAGTCGCAGAGTCGACTATTTCGGGGAGGGGCGATTTTTGAATAAAATGATACCTAAAAATAAGACTGCGCTGGCTTGCTTTCCACAGGTTCAAAACTTTCTCGAGAAGATTCAGAGTGAGGCACATCGGACTCTCAGCGAGCAAGAACGGCCTGAACAAAGCAGCGCGCGGTCTGAGGAAATTCCAGCTTCAACGGAGACAAATGATGGCAGGAGCAGTAGACGGATGGAAGAGGAGAGTCCTGCTTTGCCGGACACCAAGAAGGACATCGCTCGCGGCTGTCGGAGGGAGGAGCCCAATAGGCAGCTGGAATGCTTGGAAGTCCCCGACTTTCTTTTGCCCGACACACCTGCAGACAACGGCGGTGAGCACACAACTGTCACTTTCAATTTCGACTTTAGATCTGTATCCAAAGCTCTCGTTATTGTTATTAGGAGCATTTGACAAGTCTGACTTCATTGATGTTGGTTGTGACCGGGCCTGTTGATGATATCGGCTCTAAAATTGTCTTCAGAAGTTCAGCTCATTGCTTTATGTGTCCGGTTATTCCACACCAAAGTTCACCAACCGCATCCTTCTGGGCCTTGCTTTATACACACTAAACACAAAATGTACTGTAGAAATATGTCCAAAATGTCCCCGTCTTCAGAAGTTCAGCTCTTTGCTTTATGCGTCCGGTTATTCCACACCAAAGTTCTCCAACCGCATCCTACTGAGCTTTGCTTTATACACACTAAACAAAATGTACTGTAGAAATATGTCCAAAATGTCCCCGTAAGAAGAAGAAGAAGGAATTACTGTAGCGGTCGTCAACCTTGAATCCTCAAAAGAGCCGTGAGGCTCATCTCACACAAAACACTTTGGACATCAAAGGAAACATCCTTTGTGTATTCTGAAGGATGCAAACTCATTTCTGATTGTGTGTTTTGGAATGTGAAAGACGCCAAAAAGTCAAAGAAGAAGAGTAAGCGATGGAAGAAGCAGCAGATCCCGGCAGACATGGCGGCAGAACCGGGCCTGGCCAAATACTGGGCTCAGCGCTACAGACTCTTCTCTCGCTTTGGCGAAGGAATCAAACTGGACAGAGGTCTTTCAAACCCGTCTTAACACACCTTTTTTATTCTCCGGCTTTCCACTCGGCATTCTTTGAGCGTGAACTGTTTTAGGGCTTTTTTTTGTTTGTTTTGACTCTTTTGACTTTACGTTCAGCACTCGGTATGCCGCTGTGGTTATTTTGAGAGGCTCAGTAAATAAAGTTGCGTTGAGGTTGGGGTGGACGCTTGTCTGTGACATTGTTGCGTGTTACAGAGGGCTGGTTCTCTGTGACGCCGGAGAAGATTGCTGAGCACATCGCCCTCAGAGTGGAGGCGGGTTTTCCCAACACTCAGCTGATCATTGACGCCTTCTGCGGAGTCGGAGGAAACGCCATCCAATTTGCACTCACTGGGAAAAGAGGTAAAAAAAAATAAAAAAATCGCTCTCTGTATATGTCGATAACATATACATATAATACAGTGGCAGAATGTAGCTTTGCCTTCACCGTCATGGATTGCAAACGGCCACGTTTCAGCTCTCAATCCAGGGGATCGTTTTTTGGGAGACTCGAAAGTAACTCGGCCAACTCTTATCAAGAAATTAGGAATAATGGGCATCATTAATTCAAGGCAGCATTTGTTTTTTCTTTGCGGACCCTTGAGTGAAGCAGCATTTGGATTCTGCTTATTGGGACTCTGCCTTTAGTTGTATCATCCTCTTCATTATTAATAAGACAAAAGTGTCTTAATAATAAATTGATCAATGAAGGACTTTGCCTTTTTATCTCTTTTTAGAATTATTTCCTGTGTTTTTTACCTTTAGAAGATCTTGCGTTGCTTTGGGTCATTCATAATCTTGAGGAGATTAATAAGACAACAGTGTCTCAATAATAAATTGATCAAAGAAGGACTTTGACTTTTTATCCCTTTTTAGATTTATTTCCTGTGTTTTTTTACCTTTAGAAGCTCTTGCGTTGCTTTGGGTCATTCATAATCTTGAGGACCGCCGAACATGGAGCGACACGTGTGAAACCGACTGAGCTTTTGCGTACTTTGCAGGATTTGCCATTTAGTTTTCCTGAATGGCTGGCTGGGTGAATGATTTTGTGATGTGCTGTATGGAACAACCAGTCAGAAATGCACAGAAATATTCCCCCCACCCCTTATTTATTGATTTATTTATTTCACACTGCGCATGGTTTTCTTGTTGTCGTCACAGGGCAGAGCACAGGATGGTGCAAAAATGACAAAAGGCCCCAGGCAAGCGCATACATGTTGGCATTTGTTAATAAGCTACTGAACAGGAAGTAACCTCGTGCCTTTTGTCACTGGTCTGGAAAATAAGTCGCTTTTTGGTTCTTCTGAGGGGGAGGAGCTGTGATCCAAGATCGATGCACATGTGCTCTCGTCCTGTGTTTTACTCTCAGTCCTCGCCGTTGACATCGACCCCATACGACTGGACCTGGCGCGCCACAACGCTACAGTTTATGGCGTCGCCCATCAAATCGAGTTCCTGCAAGGGGACTTCCTTCAGCTGGCGCCTCGTCTCTGTGGCGACGTTGTCTTCTTGTCGCCCCCCTGGGGAGGACCAGATTACCTAACTGCTGAGGTGTTTGACATTAAGACCATGATGGACCCAGATGGATATCCTTTTATGTTTGGGTTTCACGCACACTCCTTTATCATTGACGTGGACCTGTGTGTGTGTATATGTGTGTCTATATTTTAGTGCTGTCAAGCGATCTAAAATTTGGAACTAATTCTAAACAGAGAGTGAGAGAAAAAAGCAAATTAGAATCCCACTGAATCAAACCGAATCCAAACATGAATCATATCACACCCGTGGCTCGAGGTACGTATCGGATTGTCATTTATTGGAGAGATACACACCCCGAGTGAGTAGTATGAAGCAGTTCGGGTGAATTCATAATATGATTGTACTGTATTGGTTTCTGCCCTTAACTCGAGTCACATTTCAGATTTTCCATCTGGCCAAACAAATCTCCGACAACATCGTGTACTTCCTACCTCGCAACGCAGACATGAATCAGGTCAGAATCTTCACTGTCTGAAAATGTGTGGAGTTTTTTTTTTTTTGCTTGCTCTTTTAAAAAAAGTCACCTGCTTTATGCAGATGCTATGGCCATAAAATCAAAGTCTTTGGCACCCAAAGCATTGGGTGCAGCAGTAAAATATCGTCTGATTTGATACGTCGTGCCATATGAAACAATCTGTACAACGATAACGTGAAGGTAAAATTTTGTTTGACTCTGCTAGAGAGATACAGCAATCCCTCGTTTTTGGCGGTTCGGAAAGCCCCCGTGAAAGGCGAATCCACTCGTGCTCTCATTGGTCGATGCCGCGCCGGGAACCAATCATGCGCCTTGTTTGAGTAGCCTCAGAGTCACGTTAGCTCTTTGTTCGACATGCAGGACAACCGCTTGCGCGCATCAATGTGAAACAAGGCGTCTTCTCGCAATGGCGCTAAGTGGCGAGGGATCGCTGTATTCATGTAGCAATGCTCCTTGTTGTTGGTGTAAATTGGCAATTGCGCTGTATTCTACTCAGAAGTGCGCGAAATATGGACCTTGTAAATGTCAACGATATTCCTTGGAGCATTTAACGGCCTTTGCATCATGATATCCGACAAATTATGGGGAAAACCTGTTGACGCTTGACGGCGCCTATAACGGTGTGTGTCTGTCAATTTGCCCACAGATCGCCTCTCTGGCTGGTCCAGGAGGAAAGGTGGAGGTAGAGCAGAATTTCCTCAACAACAAGCTGAAGACCATAACCGCTTATTTTGGCAGTTTGATTAAGTCTGACACCTAAATGATTCTTATTTCTGTTCAAGTTGGCGATTGGGTCTCAATCCATCGAGTACGGACAGAAAAAGTACGGTCGTCACTTTGATTTTTTTGGGTACTTTTTAATCAGGAAGTCTGTCCTGTGCTAGTAAACAGAGCACACCGCATTGAAATGTTTGTTTTATAAAACCTTCCATTTTGCAATGCATTCTTTTAATTATTTTTTTACTTTGTATAATGAGACAATAAACATCTTTTAAAAAAAGCCAAATAATGCACCACTTCTCCCAGAAAATTGTCGCAAAGATCAATGCTTTGATATTCCCTTTTTATTTCCTATTGTTTGAAATGGAACGGCATAAAAAGCCACATCTGATCATTCCACTCAGAACTCCCAAAATCGACTGGACAAAATTATTATCACCCCCAACTTAACATTTGGGAGCACGGCCTTTGGAAAAACCAACAATAAATAAATCAATTCCACGATAGACAAAGTCAACGTCACGATGGACAACGTGGGGAAACCCCGTTTATTTCTGGCAAAGTTGTTGTATTTTCTCTGCCAGTTCTAAGCAGTGGAGGATCCTCCTTTTCTCTTTGTGGAGATCGTCTGGGCTCATTTGGCCCATTAGCTTGGAGGAGAATTTGATCAGGTCTTGCATGAAAAGGCCCACTGCCCCTCTGGGCGAGGGAGGAATTTCAGTTAGCGGCGGCCCGGACTCAAATTGAAAGTTGACGCTCTTGCCTCTTGGGAGTCCTGGTCCTCGCTCCTCAATCCAAGTCAAAGGTCTAAAAAGGCAAAGGTGAATTCAAAGTTCACGTTTTTTTTCCCCTCCCGTTTCTCCTTATGCATTTCCTCATGCAGCTCGCCAAACTTTTTTTGTTGGAGGGCCACCGACAGAAAAATGGAATATATAAATAAATGTATTTGTACTAATGGTACCCTCCCTTCTCACTCTGCCCACCTTAATCCTTTTTCAACGAACCTTGTGGCCCATGTCAATTTTTTTTTTTTTCTAATTGGTCGCGGGCCGCTGAAGATTGGCTGGCGGGCCGCAAATGGCCCCAAGGCAGCAGTTTGGACACCATTGTACTCATGTATTCTTTGTGCTATTTATATTGAAACACTGTTGGCCCCGATGGTATCTCATCAATGTGGTGAGATACTATAACTTTCCATAGAAAGCGATTCCCATCACCATTCTCAATTTTACAGGGTCAACATTCTTCCGGAAGAATAAGACCTCTCTCACTTTTTGTCAGCAGTTTGCATTTTTGCAGTCATCTTGCTGTAGTTGTTGCCCAAGTCTTGTTCCACGGTTGCTGCGGTCACGGAGAGCTCACCAAACAACTCAACCAACCAGGTGAGACGGGCGATGCCACAAAATGCAAGGAACCCAAATCCTGGCTTCAGAACTCCACCTAGAAACAAAGAAAAAAAAAAAGACAGGGATGGTAATGACAGAGACCAATATGTTATTTATTTATTGGGAGGGTGGGTACCGATCCAGATTTTTAATAGTCAAGGAGGCCGATCACCCACATTTGGTATTTTCAGTAAAAGGGAAAATATTGGGGTAAAAAAATAAAATAAAATCTCCAACTCTTGACTTTGTTGAGATGGCCTGTCTTCAGATTTGCAAAATGTAGATTTATTTATTTATTTAAATCATGAACAAAATATCTTTGTTTTTAAATTCTACAAAGCTCCCAGGGTCCCAATAGCTCCCTTCAGTTTTCTACAGTAAATTGTTTTCCCAAATTACAAAATAACTGAAACGCTAAACATTCAACTCAAACAAAAATAAAACATGCAGAGACTTCCCAGAAACATCTCTTATGAATTGAAATAAATAGTTGACACCGTTTTAAATGAATCTCTTATGGGCCGTTAGATTTCCCAAAAAGGCAGGGGCCGAAAATCGGCACCGATAATCAGGCTGGCCAATAATTTCATCTGGTGTCGCAATATGAAGCCTGATTACAAGGCACATAAAAAGAGGAGCGGTGGTACCGATGTAACCGTAACCTGTAAAATGGAGCGTTCCCTCCTGCAAAGTTTTCCCTTCCATCTCCCTCTTCAGCCATTTGTAATCTTCTGAAAAAAGTTCAATGTGCTCCTCATGAAGGATCACCCCTAAAACACACACACAAGTAGATCAGATTTTAAGCACAGCGTTGACTAACAACACATTTGCTAAGAACAAAAAAACTCCACTTTTCACTGTTTCACGTTTCATTTTTGCTTTGATGCTGCTTTCTGCAGCCAGGTCGACGATGCAAATAAGAATTGGCTCTCATTTGCCTTACTTAGATCATTAAAGGTTAAACAAATAAATGCCGCAAGATTAAATGTCACAATCATTTAGTGTCGACTATGCCTCGAGAATTTGACACACTGAGCAATTTTTAAAAAAAGTTTTTTTGGGGGGGGGGGTCTCGATAAACAGCTCTCTGTTGATAAATCAATGGTGAGGTAAGTTTCAAGATTAGTTTGTTTTCCCTGTACACTCAGTCACACATGAATATCACCTTTGTCCTGCGCCAAATTCCAGAGCTCCACAGCAGTTTTGTAGCTAAGCGTCATGGGATACTCCACACAGACATGTTTCCCTGCCTGCAAAAAAGTTCTGGCGACATAGGAAAAGATCAGGAACGAGTGGAGTGCACAAAACTCAAAGGTGACCTTGAACAAATTCTTCAAATCAGTTGTGCTCATTTGTTTGAAGAGCACTCATTCAATCAGATGACTTTGCGGTTAAGTAATCATCATCATCATTAAATAAATCATCTCACTCGGCGGCACAGTTTTGGGCACGAAGGCAAGCAAACAATGGGGTTCTCCAAGTACTCGGAGTGCAGATGTGCGCGCCACATGTCCACATCGTAAGGCATGACTAGCACGCTGCATGTTTGCATGTTAAATGAATGAGAGGAGTTGCTTTGATTGGCCATGACTGAAGTTGGCTGTGACCACTCCCACAATGACGCCAACCCCCTTTTCTAACATCCTGCAGTTATCTGCAAAATGACCATCATTGGGTCTAATTCTTTTCCGTACAGGGTGGATGGATGGATGGATAAGTCAAGTATCTCATATCGAATATAAAAATGTCATATAAAGCCTAGTTCACAATCAGAAATATTTAAAAGTGGTACCTGACGTTGTGCTCATGTGATGCATTCTCGGTGCAGATGAACGCCACATTAATGTCTTCTCTGGTCAGAGCCTCTTCGACTGAAATCGGACTCACTCCTTGCTGACTGTCCAGACTTCTCCTGTTGATAAAAAGATGAACAGAACAATAACGATGGCAAAGTCGTTGACTCATGACATAATGCGTCACCATGCCATATGCCATATTGAGTTCATGGGCTCGTTTTAAAAGCGGTTCGCACATTGGTGTAATGTGTAAAAGAAACTGACCTAGAGACGAATCCTTTGACGGCGAGTTTTTCAGCAGAACTGCTTGGAAGCGGAGCCAATATGTCTCTGATCCTCACCCAGCCTGCTGTGCCGATGCCCACCACCACAGCTCCAAACATCATCCCTGTGAGAAAAAAAAATTGAGAGAAAAAGACAGACCGGGAGACATCGGTGTCAAGGTTCCACTTTTGTTCAATGAATGTGCAAATTGTCTCATGGCTCTTGTTTTGCTGAGTGAACCACATCATGCTGGCCCAAGCCTGCAGTCAATTGGCGATTGCAACCAAAGGAAAACCTTATCCCACGAAGGTAATGAAGAGAACATTGTTTGTGAATTTAATTGATAACATTGATCCTGACAGTAGTGCTGGTGTTCTACAAATTCTAATTGACATCTGGGAAAAAATGTTTGCACGATGTTGATGAGGACGTTGGTTTTTTTTTCATCATTGATGGGATATCGAACGTGTTAAGTGTGTGCGTGCGTGCGTGTGTTGTCCACCCACTCAGTACATTCGAAACATCGCGAAGTTTTTATTCTGTGTTCCTCACCTGCTTGTCGACACTACGATCTTCGCGTGAAAGCCGTGTGTTATGCACGGCGGAGTGTTATGAAAAAGCACCAAGCTAGCTCGCTCTCCTGTGTGGTCCTTGGCTGTGTTTTTTTTTTTTTTTTTTGCGGGCCAGAGAGGCCACACCCCTTAACTGCAGCGTGCTATGGAAAGCCAGTTGAGCATTTATTCATACAGTCGAGCCTCGTACCCCGTTGACCACGTTTCCACCCCTACAACGTTCACATTTCAAAGTCCAGATTTCATGCAATTTATCTTCAATTTGCCAATTTTGCTTGCAAATAACACATTTATAACGTAAACTTCCTGACAACGACCAGATTTTCCCACAAAGTACTGTAGTGAAAAGGCCTTCGCTACGACGTACCGTTGGAAGCTAATTGCCGTCGGGACCGTGCTTACGAGCAAAATGTACCGCGTGGCGTTCCCCGCAGTTGCCTAGCAACGCTCACAGATGGACTCGTACATTGTTGTACTTCTGGAGGCAAGGCGCACGAGCTCTGACAACACGTCTGGCCAACGGAAGCAATTTTGCTGTATGTGAAGGCTGAAATTGTCCCTCACTTACGAAAGGGAGTCCTGGAAACGGGTTTAAACGAACTACCGTTCAAAACCTGACAGATCCGTTATGTCCCTCAGGGTAGGTGGCAAGTTAATGTTGAAGTGAAATTGTACTTACCCTTTCACGATGGAAGTATGTACCCCGTGTGATTTTTTTTCACCCACGTTCGAAAAGCCCATGTTTGTTTTTGGAGATCAATTCAGTCACACCCACAGCCACACCCACACTCACTTTCGGCTGTCAGGCACAGATAAGATTGCTTAAATTCGCCCCGGCACCTCTCCTAGGATCGAAATTAATTTAAATATTTATATGGCGCAAGTGAAGTCGTCCTTCGATAGCTCAGTTGGTAGAGCGGAGGACTGTAGAGGTTACCGTTGACATCCTTAGGTCGCTGGTTCAAATCCGGCTCGAAGGAAATCGTTTTTTTTCTCCCCCGGATTTAGTAGATTCTCCTCGCGATGGAAGAAAGAGAAATTAGTATTCGCCGTTGGTTTTACTGCTACTTTAAAATATACCGCCCACCCCTTCCCAAACCCTTCCATGCATCAACCTCGACAATTAACATGGCTAAAACGATCAGTTGTATATTTTGAGACCTCTCTTGACGAGAAAGTATCCGCCCTTCTCAATCGGGAGTCACACAGCAAAGAGCGAATGAAGCGCACCCAATGAATTACGTTTACGGAAGTTGCTTGTCCGACCGTCGCTTTCGCCTGATGAATGGCAAGGTAAAAGTGTCTAATAACGTTTGGCGGCGCTGTGAATCAACAATTCAAAATATGGACATGTCTGTCAGGAAATGATAGTGACTTTAAATTAACTTTAACCTTTGTCAAGTCGTCGAGTCGTTCATTCATTCGCCTGAGTTAAGTAAAGGCACTTCTCCGTGAAGGTGTGAATGAGTGACTGGCGACCTCTTTCGAAGGACAGTTAGATTGTATATGGTTCCCTTCCCCACAGGCGCCAAAATTTTCCTTTCGTTTCCTTCTGGCTATTTTCCCAGTTCCAAATTTCTTGGTACCACCGGTACAGAAGATTAATGGAAAGAGGACCCTTTATTTGAGAAACGCGTATGTTGATAAAGATACTCGGAGCAACATTTCACAAATGCATCACTGCACCACCATAGAAAGAGTCATGTGCATATCCTTTCTTTCTGATTTTCTTTTTTTTGCCACAGAAAATGAGGGTTTCAACCATCAAACTGCAACAGCTTACCATATTCACCACCTTGTTCACAGGGGGAGGGATTGGCACCATGTACTACCTGATGCAGAGTGAGTATAGGATTGTATTACTGGGTGAGGTGGTTTCGGACAGGTCATCTCGATCTGGACTTCTGCAGACACACATTGCAACGGAAAACGTGAAATAACTTAATATTGCTCAGTGATGGGCAGCTACCTCGCTCGCACTCTGAGTGGCCCTGTGAACAATCTAAAGGGATAGTCCCATTATTTCAGTTGCCCACCTGTGATTTATTGATTATTGACTTTCGTATTGATAACAACTCGCACATGCTGGATTTTTAAGAGTCACACAACATCAATAAACTAAATGGGAAGCACCACCTCTAATTTCGGGACGATACAAAGGCCTGCCAGTAACTGTTTCAAATGATAAACCTTCTAATTTTTTCCCGTTTTGTATCACTGAAGAGAAATTTGCAGAGTCGGACTACCACAAATTGGCTTTGCAGAAGTTGGAATCGTGTCCGATCGCCATGGAGAATTTGGGCGCCCCACCGTTAAAAATCCACAACATTCATCTGACTGACAGAGAAAATCGAATCGACCAGCAAACAGCACAGGTATATACTGTTTTTCATTGATTTATGTATTTATTCTTTGCAGCATTAATATTAATTTGCTCAAGGCAATGCCTTGATTTCAGTCATCGCTGTTAATGCAATTCTACGAATAATAATGATATGTCTCGTAATGTTGCATTTTTGTATTTTGCACATTTCCCGGTAAACCAGCTCGTGACTTCTTCAGGATGGAAACAAAATTAAAAAAACCCATGAGCTGTATAACGACCCTAGTGAGGAAGAGAGCTTCCATGTAAAGGAAAAATAAATTTGTGTTTCATTTTAGGCGACAAAATTCTCCTTTTTACAGGGTTGATTCAATAAATACGTTCAAATAAATGCTGAGTATAATAGTTGGCAGCAAGGTCCTCGACCGGTTAGCGCGTCGGCCTCACAGAGCAGAGGTGCAGGGTTCGGTTCCGGCTCCGGCATTGCTGTGTGGAGTTGCATGTTTTCCCTGTGCCTGCGTGGCTTTTTTACGGGTACTCCGGTTTCCTCCCACGTTTGAGAAAACATGCGTGGCGGGTTAAGAGAACACTCGAAATTGTCCCTGGGTGTGATGGTGAGCGCAAATGGTTGTTTGTCTCTGTGTGCCCTGCGATTGTCTGGCGACCAGTTCAGGGTGCCTCCAGCCTACTGTCCGAAGACGGCCTGGATAGGCTCCGGCACGCCCCTCCACCCTCCTGAGGAGAGGCGGATCAGAAAATCGATGGATAAATGATGATAGAGTAATGATGATGATGCGAAATTGAGCAATTTGCAGTGGAAAAAAAAATCTGATTACAATTTGGGAAACGCCGCAATAGAAAATACTGGCTCTGACAGGAAACTCTCGGTTTTGCAGCATATCATTTGGAGGTTTAATCATTGCGTTGAGCACTGTACATATTCAATGGAGTGTCAATGGTTTTGCAGGTAAAGATCCCTGTGACTGGGTCAAAGGCCAGTGGCTATTTATATACATCTTCCATCAGAGACCCAATCACCAACAGGTATGCACATTCTCTTGATTCACGGCGCTTTGCCTCCACGCTTGTGCTCATGTCAGTTCCGGGCCAGTGTCGGTTCTGGGCCAGTGCCCAGCCGGGTTATCACTTTTTCCACCGCCCTAATTGGCTCTAGCTCCGGTGCTTGAGACGGGTCCTTCAGCCGGCCCCAGTTATTTGTCGGTTCCAGAAGACTCTGGCACAGACGACGTCAGGGGGTGGGGTTACCGTGACAATGGCCGATGTTGGGGAATGACTCCCCGGACACATGGAGCCGTGGAGCGGTCAACTCCGGCACAGTTATGTATATTTTGCTCTATTTGCAATTGAATAATGGCGAGCCGTCACCGATGTCATTTATCAATCCTCTGCTCACCGTATTGCTACCCGTGAGATTATTAAGTGTGTCTCGAGATGATCATGTCGGTCATTGTATTTCCATTTTCGTGGCGTTTAGCCAACATAAAAGCCCAAACCTTTGGCACCTGAGCCAAAGGCTAAACAACCCGCACGGTTGTGTTACTCCCTGTAGATGGAGTGTGAAGCTGGCCGTTTTGAGGCTCAAAGAAGGGCAGACCATCAACGTCATGAATCCTCCATCAGTGGCAACGGACTGCAGGCTCGAGGAGACGGACTGACGCCATCCGTTCATGACCGCTTCAAGGTAGAATTGCTGGAGACTAGTGTGCGCGGGGCATTTTAGGAAACTCTGCGAGGCCGAATTTCACAACAAACTCTGGATGATTGCTTTGTTTTTCTTGATCTTTTCAACTCCATTTCCTTCCACCAGTCAGTATTTTCACATCAAGATAAAATGGACAACATAGATTTCTAATTGTCAGTTGAAATTTTATTTGATCTCTGTCAAAAGTTTGATTTCTATGTTCGGAAAAGGTAACTACAGAACAGTATTTCATCTCTTCTCTGCTCTGCCTGTGTGAAATTTTGTTTGAGATGTTGCACACGCATCGTTTATCAAGTGAGAAGATGGATTTCCTGTAAATGTCGCACTTTGCTGAAATGTTTCCTATGACTGAACAGGACATTTGTGTTGTAGTTTTCCCCCGTTTACATGAACCGCCGTCATCCAGGTGACCTTTGCCTTGCATTCAAATTTCATTTATTTGGATATCCACACCGGGCTAAAAATAACAGTAGTCAAGTTAGCTATCGGCCAGCATTGAGGTTTTTGGCACACATTTTATCATCGCACTCTCATCTGCAGATGTACATGTACGAGCAATATGGTATTCAACTGTCTTTATTAGGATTTTTTTTTCTGTTGAGTTCAAATTGCAAAACTTTTTCTATCCCCCCCCAAATAAATCCTGACTGGTCAACATTGTTACGTGACGTTGCACTGCACATATGCACAGCCCAGGCGCTTGCACGTTGCGTCTGTGCGCACGTCCCCTGTGAGTGCCGGCCTCCCTACGTGCAAAGTCTCCATCGACAGTCAGACGCTCAAGTGCTTCTCTGTGCTCTCGCTCCTGTAAACCTTCCATGGAAAGCAGCATCGGTAAGTAAAGGAGTAAGTGTGAATTTTCCTGAATGGTTGATCAGTCTAGGCTCTTTGTGAACTGGTAATTGGGTGAAAAATTAACTGTCTTCTTTATATGACGTGGAATCCTAATAGTGAATCAAATGTGAGTGGCCCAATTCAAACGTAATACGTATGTTTTCCTTGATGATCTCTTTGGAGAATCAATACTACAGACATTGAGCAACACCCGCTCGAGGCAAGTGGCAAGTCAGCACCGTTTACATCGAATGTTTCTTATTGACTGGAGGATATTTCCTCATGATAAATATCAGAAAAATGACTAAACTTGCAGAACGCTTCCATCGAGAACCCAACAGTTAGTATGTGACTAATTGAACGGAAGACAAACCCAGAAGCAATAGAAATACGGTGAATAAGGAAAGAGCGTTTTTCTTTTTTTTTTTCTTCTTTTCGGATCATCAGATGCTTCATGGAGTTCACTTTGATGATGTCTGCGGAGGACCGACCATCCCAACAATGAGATTCAAATACCATATGAGCATAAATCAGAAAACCAACTCGGCTTGATTATGTTCCACCACAGCAAACGTATAAAATAAAACAATTTGGCAGCCAGACGCATGCCGTTTTGATTAGGATGTTTTGATCACTACATCTACAACGAGGTCATGAAATACATTCGAAACAAATAGTTTTCGGTTGTGTGATACGCGTGATTACGATTTGATTTTCACTTTGGGGAACAATCGTATTGCACAGCAGATGGGAGAGTTAGTACATCTTTTACTGCGACACTCAGCAGTTTCGGTTCACACTTTTGGGTGAGTCATAGGATAGACGTAAGACGCGCTGCTCATAACAAGATGGGTGGTTTTCGAAATCAAGACCAACACTGAAATATTGAGAATGATTCATGTCATCGAAGGAGAATATGCATGTCGAAGTTTGGAGTCTTGGTTTCAGGTCCAAATTTGAAATTGGCGTCGAACCCTTTTATGCATGAGCTGGCCGAGCAAGTCACGTCCCTTCAATTCTATCAGGCACAGGGATGAAAAGGTGCACAGTCGCAAATTTCTTCCAGCGGTGGATGATCAACTAACAGTCTCTGCAAATATCTCTGTACCTCAGGACAATCGCCCACCATGGACTCGTTGGAAGACCAATATGCCCTCCTCTTGGAACTTCTCCAAATGAATGAGACATACGACCCAAGCTATGTGGTCAGCGAAAGTGTCAAACTCTGCACCAAGGTGAATGTCAATGATTTTGGCTCAAAATTCAACCCACCTTTCTACTATGTCAATTTCCTCCTGAGTTACCTTGGCAACGGCCTCGTCCTGTACATCATTTACAAGTACGAGAAGCTCAACACGGTGACAAACATTTTCCTGCTCAATCTGGTCCTCTCCAACATCCTCTTTGCCACCAGTCTCCCGTTTTGGGCAACGTATCATCTGTCTCAGTGGATTTTTGGGAACTTTTTGTGTAAGTTGGTCAGCAGCGCCTACTTCATCGGTTTCTACAGCTCCATCCTTTTCCTCACGCTCATGACCTTCGACCGATACTTGGCAGTGGTGCACGCGGTGGCAGCTGCGAAGAGCAGAAAGAGGAGCTACGCTATCATTTCCTCCGTGGTGGTTTGGTGCATCAGCGTCATCGCCAGTATGAAAGAGCTGGTTTTCCAGAATGTCTGGACGAGTCCCTTCAATGAGCTGGTGTGTGAAGAGTCGGGATACTCTGAAGCCACCATGGCATTCTGGCGTCTGGTCACTTACTATCAACAGTTTCTGGTCTTCTTCCTCCTGCCTCTGCTCATGGTGATCTACTGCTACGTCTGCATCACCGTCCGCGTGCTGTCCACTCGCATGAAGGAGAAATGTCGCGCCGTCAAGCTCATATTCGTCATCATCTTTACCTTCTTTGTCTGTTGGACCCCTTACAACGTGGTCATCCTCCTCAAAGCCATACAGAGCTCCGGTCCGGATGTGGAGTGCGCCGAGTCAGACAAGCTGGACTACGCGGTGTTTGTGACCCGCAATGTGGCCTACCTCTACTGTTGCATCAGCCCATTGTTTTACACGTTTGTTGGTAAAAAGTTCCAGAGCCACTTTAAGAGGCTGCTTGCTAAGAAAATCCCATGTCTGAGGAGACACATAAGTTTCAGCAGCCAGAGCACGCGGACCACATCACAGAAGACGCCGCATTCTGATTACGAGTACTAGGTGAACCCGGACAAGTGGATGCCGGAAAAGAAAAAAAAAAGAAAAATGCGAAAATTGCTGTTGTAGGTTCTCAAATAGCGTGCTTCATTTGATGTTTGCTTTCGAAATGGTTTCTGTCTGCCTTTTCTACTTTTTATTGTATTGTTATGCTTTCATTTGAAGTGACTGGCTTGCTTACTAGTGATCGACACTCCTTTGATTGACACTTGTTGGAGGCTGAGATCAGGAACATCAGGTATGTTATCAATTTGACCATCTGCTTAGAGATGTACAGTAGATGTAGACGAAGAAGATGGCTAAAAAGTTGACAGCGCATCAAGAAACTTTGGCTACAGTGGACAAGACACACCGCGATGAGAAAGTGGCCGGCATAAACAACTGTAATATCGACACACTTCAAACATCTCTCGCCACCTGTGTATTGAAGACAAGCAGAAATAAAAGAGTTTCACTTCATAACCCGAAATGGTCGAGGTGACACCTTTGCTTACCAATAAAGTGGTAATATTTTTTTAATGTGGGATTAAAAACTATGCTTTTCCCATACCTATGATTTTTTTTTCCCTCTTTCGGAGCAGTTTTAAAATGTTTTACAAAATGTTGCACTCGGACTGTAGGCTCTTTTAGTAATCTTCAAACACGTTTTATTTCTTTACTTTGCTGTTAAATTTCTTGAGTTATTTTGTTTGTACTGCTTTGAAATGTACTTTTGATTATGTGAAGCACATTGTTACCTTGTGTAAATTGTGTCTGCTGCCCAAATATTCAAAGGGAAGGCAAGGCAGTTTTATTTCTGGAGCACATTTCATACAAAGGCAATTCGATGCGCTTCACACAAGCAAAGACACACCACCTACAAGCATTTCCAAATACAACATTCAAAAGCAAAGCAGAAAAAAACAAAAGTAGCTCACAAAAATTACTAGAATAAATGTTGACAACTTTTCAAGACAATAAACCTTAAAAACATATAACAGCAAAGAAATAAAAGTGGGTTTCTAAAATATCTAAAACGAAAAAAAGGACCTTAGTCAAAGTTATGAGGCGGGGCAACGTTTTTTACCGGGATTTAGAAGCATTTACGCTCAGCTGACTTCACTTCCGTTCCCATTTTATTCAATTTGTGTGCAGCGTAATGGCGGAATGCAGATTCACCAGGTTACAAAGACATGGTAATGACGACATCTCGTACCCATAAAAATAATTCGACTTTGTAACGTACATGGAAAAGTGGCATTTAAATTTAACATAAATTCCACAGCCTCAGCAAGGAGAAACAATTGTTACAACTTTAGGTGACTACAATATGTAAATGGAACAGTGCCGTTGCGCGCGCATAAGTGCCGCGCGTCACTGTTGCTAATGCTAGCGGGCGAATGCGGCTAACTGATCCACGACCGTACGGACTATTATAACCGCAGGTATGAACACAGATCACGTTACTTTTTGCCATTAGCTCAGTGCTGAGAAGAATATCAATGATGTAAGCAGTAACGATTTATCGGGGCTGCAAGCTCTCATTTAGCTGGTTGGGTTGGTCTGCTGTGACCGCGCTGAAAACAGGAATTGTAACAACACGACTTCTTATTTTATAATATACATTTGAGATTACATAAATTTGAAATATTGGACAGTACATATAATTTTGGAATGAAAGTACGCCTATCAACCCCAAAAAAACCTACGGTCTTCTAGACAATGTGAAACATTTTCGTTGTTTTTTTTTTCACTGGACAGCTGTGCAATACTCGCCTTGGATTTCGGATCTTTATTTTTTTTCCCTCCAAAAAAAGGTGCGTATTATTCACATGATATTACTAGATATGTTGTCTGTTGTGTATTTTGCTTTATTTATTTATTTTCAAAGAAATGTTAACTGGTCAGGCACCGGTGTATACACACACACACACACACACACACACACGCACACACATTTCGTCTGTGCTCACGTTCCCCTGTGAGTGCCGGCCTCCCGACTTTCAAAGTCTGGATCTGCAATCGTCGACTCAAGTGCTTCTCCGTGGTCTCTGACCTGTGCGCCTCTCATGGAGAACGGAACTGGTAAGTAAATGAGAGTGACTTTTGTCATGAGATCATTCATCGGTTTTCTGATTAAAATGTAAATTGGGCATCCAACAAGCTTTCTTTATACCAGTAGGAATGATGGTTGTGATACAAATGTCCGTAAGCCTACTTAAGACTTCAGTACACAAACTCCAGTTTTTTAATTGTAACAAATTTTGTGTTGTCTGTCTGTCTATTATCACCGGTTATAATTTCCTCAATGCTGCTGTGTGCATATCTCCGCGGAGGACACGATAAGTAGTAACACTGACATTCTACAAATGGCAAAACCCAAACTGCTTATAAATAATGTGCCTTATTGACTGCCTATTTCCTCATAATAAATCACACTTACTCCTTTTTCATTTATGAAGGATAAAGTTAGCACTCTTATGACTGTATATGTGTGACTGATAAAAGATTTAATCGGAAGACAAACCCAAGTGCAAGGAAAGCCCCTTTTTTTGATCGACTGAATATTGTCATGATTTGGCCTGTTGTTGCCTCTGTAGGAAACACCGTCCAAATGATTTGACACAAATGTGGTCTAAAATGTGACAATGCGTATTGCTTTTGGATTGACATTCAGATTACCTGTCTGTATAAATAATTTGAGTTTGGTGCCTTTAGGTTTGTGCAAACAGATGCTAAGGTACTGTACTGCAATGGTGAGCTTTAAGCTTGGCTATTGCTCTACTGGAAATGAGAATAGCCCAGGACAATGGATGATTCCCATTGCTTTTCACCATTATTGTTAAAACTCCTGAACAAGTCAATAGTGATATCGCACAGCTGACGGGGGAGTCAGAACGTTTTCCTGTCAGAGTCAGCAGTTTCTGTTCTCCCTTTTGAGTGAGTAACGGGAATGTAAACGTAATACACTCTTCTCATAACATGCTGGATGGTTTCGAAATCTGGATCAACGCTGAAATATTCGGAATGATTTCTCATCTGAGAAGTACGTGTAGAATATAGTTTGTAGCCTTTGTTTGTTTCCTTTATGAATTCGCATGGGTAATTTGACATTGAGCTGAACTGCGGTGCAGCACTTTGATACATTTTATGGTTTTGCATGTAATGTTGCCACAGTTTTTCAGGTAATGTGATGAGGATACATTTTATGTTACATGCACATGAATGTATGCAATATGAATATATTTCTTCAAAAGGTGGATGATAAACTAATATAATTTGCAAATATCACTGTGCCTCAGGACAATCACTAACTGCGGACATGGTTGAAGACCCCTTTTCTTACATCTGGGACGTTTTCGGGAACGTGACGTACCGCCCAAGCGATGTGGACAGCGAAAGTGTCAAACTCTGCACCAAGGTGAATGTCAATGATTTTGGCTCAAAATTCAACCCAGCTTTCTACTATGTCAATTTCCTCCTGAGTTACCTTGGTAACGGCCTCGTCCTGTACATCATTTACAAGTACGAGAAGCTCAACACGGTGACAAACATTTTCTTGCTCAATCTGGTCCTCTCCAACATCCTCTTTGCCACCAGTCTCCCGTTTTGGGCAACGTATCATCTGTCTCAGTGGATTTTTGGGAACGTTTTGTGTAAGTTGGTCAGCAGCGCCTACTTCATCGGTTTCTACAGCTCCATCCTTTTCCTCACGCTCATGACCTTCGACCGATACTTGGCAGTGGTGCACGCGGTGGCAGCTGCGAAGAGCAGAAAGAGGAGCTACGCTATCATTTCCTCCGTGGTGGTTTGGTGCATCAGCATCATCGCCAGTATGAAAGAGCTGGTTTTCCAGAATGTCTGGAAGAGTCCCTTCAATGGGCTGGTGTGTGAGGAGTCGGGATACTCTGAAGCCACCATGGCATTCTGGCGTCTGGTCACTTACTATCAACAGTTTCTGGTCTTCTTCCTCCTGCCTCTGCTCATGGTGATCTACTGCTACGTCTGCATCACCGTCCGCGTGCTGTCCACTCGCATGAAGGAGAAATGTCGCGCCGTCAAGCTCATATTCGTCATCATCTTTACCTTCTTTGTCTGTTGGACCCCTTACAACGTGGTCATCCTCCTCAAAGCCATACAGAGCTCTGGTCCGGATGTGGAGTGCGCCGAGTCAGACAAGCTGGACTACGCTGTGTTTGTGACCCGCAATGTGGCCTACATCTACTGTTGCATCAGCCCAGTGTTTTACACGTTTGTGGGTAAAAAGTTCCAGAGCCACTTTAAGAGGCTGCTCGTTAAGAAAATCCCATGTCTGAGGAGACACATAAGTCTCAGCAGCCAGAGCACGCGGACCACATCGCAGAAGACGCCGCATTCTGATTACGAGTACTAGGTGAACCCGCACAAGTGCATGCCGGAACTAGAAATGTGATGGCAACAAGGATTGATTGGGTTTTTTTCTGTCTTGTACACAGTTTTTAATCATCACTTGGCCTCTGACAAAATAGGAATGTATATCGTGGACTTTCAATGCACATGTTAGTCACTCTGAAATGTGTGAATCATATATTGTAATGTTCATTCAGTTGCTCGTTTCTTATGATAAATGCAACCCCAAAAAGTCAGTTAATGTATTGCTTTTGTTTTCCCCTCTCTCCTGCATGGAACTATTCAAAATACAAATTGTTGAAAAGTACAAACAACTAGTATACAGAAAAAAGATTTCTAATCCATGTGCTAATGTGGAGCTTCATTTTTTTTTTTTTTTTTTTTTGCCTTTGTAACAATAGCTTTTGGTATTTTCTGTCGAAAATTCTTCCCAAGGTGAATTGAATCGGCCTCAGCCTTCACACAACGACATCATTCTCATCAGCTATACTGTTTGCGGGCCGTTCTCGCCATGTTTGTTCTGATCAGCCAATCAAAGGATGCAATAACCCGACCAAATAAACCTCTTGACGCTTGCGTGTTATTCCCTCGGGCGCCAGGGTGGACCCTTCTGTTCCCCCTCACCTCCTCCTCTGGACTTTTTGGGCCCCCTTGAATCTCACGGCGTCTGGACCGTACCAAGCGAATCGATGAGGTGGGGGTGTATCGAATGCTCCGCTGGTTTATTTCGCGGTTGGACAGCTCCTGAGTGTCTGTGTGACCATGCGCCTGGGGTTCGAAACCCCTAAACGACATCGTCTTCTCGGTGCTCGCTCACACACGCCTCAATTGTTAAGACAGGAGGTAAAAACAATACGTTCCCAGCCACGGTGGTAGGTCGCTTCTATTTTGCGGTGTTGATCAATACGCCGACGTCTTGAGCTGTAACGCCGACGGTCAAGAAGAGGGAAATCAGCAGCATCCCGCCCGGATTCGCTCTATTGTCTCGTGACGTCTTGAGCTGTAACGCCGACGGTCAAGAGGAGGGAAATCAGCAGCAGCATCCCGCCCGGATTCGCTCTATTGTCTCGTTTGAATTCGGATTCTTGGGTCTCCCCATAAAAATGTCTCATGTGACCAAGTTGTTGTTGCCAGTCCTGTGTAGCATCATCATTCCCTGCAGAGCTGCGTCCTCAGTCTACCGTAAGTGGGCTCAAAACACAAGACACGCCGACACGCGCCGTGGTAGCAAAACTGGCTAATTTGGGGATTTATGACGAGGCGATGAAGTGACGGCAACTTCACAAATTTTCTACGTGGTTAAAACGCCTGAAAACGAAACTGCATTATGACTGTACGACGACACGTTCATTGTTTTTAAGCCTTTCCAGTTTTATACAGTCACCAGACACAAATACACTTACATAATGTTATAAGATCAAATACAAGTCCACGTCACTTTGCTGGATTTAGAATGATAAGGACGTACTTTTTTTTAATTGACCTACAAGATGTTCATATATTTTTAGATTCTGGCATAGTATCGCACTGAATTATACCGAAATGTTGCAGGGACAATAAATTGGGCACTTTAATTATGACTAATATCCTTGCAGTTCTTCACCACTGAACAACACAATAGAGATGAGAGAAGGGTATAACTTTGTTCATATTTTTAATATTACTTTTATGACTGCCATTTGTGACCTCACGCATCCAGAGTGCTGTTTTGTTGCCCCTGACATCAATGGGTGATGTTTGTATTGTGCTGCACGTGAGACAGTAGGATCGGGAATAAACATGATTAAGTTAGGAATGATGTGCTAGTGTAGATTGACTGATGATAAATTCCATCTTGAATCATTCATCCATTATCTGATCTGCTTATCCTGACAAGGGTCAATTGAGGCAAAATGGACTGCACTACTTGTTTAAAACCAGCAGAGGCACTGCTGATTCATTCCCGGATTGTTTGTGATCTGAAGAAGAACCCAACAATATCAATGACGTTGAAAGTTGAGCAACATTGGCACTGATTTGCGCTAAAGCACACCTTGATGTGTACTATGATAAGAATTATTCTGCTTCATATCAATCCATGCAGGTAGTTGTCATGTAATATAAACGGACTGACGAACGCCCGACTCAAGAGGAAACCTTTGTTGTATGAAAAGATGAAGACTCTTGGCAAACAAACCATGGGGGTTTCGTAAATCTTAAAATGCTGACTTGCTTGAACAATCCATTGATTGAAAATCTTTTTGTGTCCTTTTAGGAAGGTGTGAGGACAGTTTGGCCACACCTCTTCCTTATAGCTCCTTCACCAGCTCATCAGTTTATGGTCGAGATTATGGGGCTGGTTATGCCAAGCTTAATCGGAAACAAGGTATGCAGACTGAGTAAGAAGTGCTGTTGCGTGTCCACAACCAATATTAAAATCTACACATGTTTTGTTCGAGATAATTCCATTGTGTTGGCTCATGACAATTTGCTTGCATCCTATTTTCATCAACATACATGGCAATTTTCCGCGGATCCGCGGAAATCCGCCGTTTTATTTCTTAAATTGATCATTTTTGTGAATCGTCTAAATCCGTTGAGAAAAAATTAGGGGCGGTCAGATACCTTATCGTCGAGTTTTCACGAGCTCTCCCGAACAGTCTCTCCGTTTTCCGTTTGTAAACAGCCCTGCGATTGGACGTGTATGAAAGCTTCAACTAATCAGATCACTGAAGGCATTATTTGTTGCGGAAGTCTTAGCTCGATTATAAACGGCCCAGCGATTGGTTAACTACAAGCGATTGGACCAATCAAATTGCATGTAACATATTGCTTTACCTGATTCATGGCGGCCTGTTCGTCTCGCAAATTCATTGTTCTGGGATCGTTTTGAGCGGAATTATGAAA
>NW_017805225.1:880707-894305 GCF_001891065.2 Hippocampus comes
TTTTTAGTTTTGATTTTGAGCAGCAAATTTGGAGTTACATATTGGTGCTCACCAGGAATGCATAGGCAAAATTGCACAAATTTTCACTTGAAAGAATAGTGGCGATCTTGGGATTTTTTTCTGTTCAATTTTCAAACTGTGTAAATTTAATACACTTCATCTTCAGCATGTTTAGTGCCACTTTTGTAAGTAACCACGCCCCCGTCCAGGCCACGCCCCGTCCAGGCCACGCCCCTTCCGCTTTTTTCATCACTCGCCATTGCCATGTATGCATCAACAACAGTAAACTAATAAAATAAATTTACAATGCCATTTTTGAGCATCGATACCATGGATACCGCATCGTAACTTGCAATAGTCGTTACTTGCGACTAATCTTGTGTCTGAATTGTAGCGCAAATCTCAAGACAGTAGGCTGATTCCCAGTCCCCAAAGCTTCACTAAAGTTAAAAAAAAAACAACTTCCCACCAGCAGAGGGTGCGATTAGATAAAATGAAAATGCGTGGAAGATGGCAAAGAAAAAAAGTGCGCATCTTCAAGGCAGAGATTCTTTGTGACTAATTTTTGTAGCCGACTTATCCAAGTTCATTTATTCATCAACCACAGCACTACAAAGCTAGAAAAGACCAGTAAATCATGGGGAGCATAGTATTCACTAGTACCAAGTAAAATCAGCTTCTGAAGGGTTATTTTCAGGTTGCTGATCATTTTCAAGTGTGTGTTAATCTTGAGAAATGATGATCGATATTAGCAAAGTTTGCTATTGCCTGCAATTAATTTTGCCTTATTGCTTCTGTTCCACGGTCCACATTATCTGTCTTTGTGACACTGACAAACCCAGGCGCCGGAGGCTGGTCACCTTCGGACTCAGACCGTTACAGATGGTTGCAGGTTGATCTGGGTGCCAGAAAACAGCTTGTTGCCATAGCGACCCAGGGCCGCTACGGTAGCTCCGACTGGACCGGCAAGTATCAGCTACTTTATAGTGACACACAGTCCAACTGGAGGCCCTATCAACAGGATGGAAACGTCTGGGTAAGGAACTGAACATTTTTTCCATACCTTCGATGTCTGTAGCATATCTCGTCGGCCACATACAGTGGCATAATTGGTGAAGTCATTTTTGAAAAACGAGAAAAAACCCCCACAATTTTTCGAACATGCAGTATTTTTTAATTTGAATTTTTCCTCTCGCTTACTTTTGCACTGATTTGGTTGAAGTTTTTTGTTATTTTGTACAATACGAATTCTAAATAGCAATGTGTGTTCTAAAAAATGCATTTTATTTTTTCTTGTCCCGCAGAAGTATTGAAAATGACTTTGGCAATTATTATGGCTGATGATATGCAGCATGCTATTTGCTTGGACACATACAGTCAAATTTGCTGTAAACCGGAGGTATAAGGTAGCGGTCACGCTTTAAAATTCATTCCGTTCCAGACTGCTGTTTGATCTTCGATGTGGTCAGATTTCACATCTATTTTTCCAACATAATCAATATAGAATGATTCGAATGAATCCATTGAAGAGGTGCAGAAGTATTGAAAATGATTTTGGCAATTATGCTTTATGGCTGATGATATGCAGCATGCTATTTGTTTGGACACACACAGTCAAATTTGTTGTAAACCGGAGGCATCAGGTAGCGGTCACGCTTTAAAATTCATTCCGTTCCAGACTGCTGTTTGATCTTCGATGTGGTCAGATTTCACATCTATTTTTCCAACATAATCAATATAGAATGATTCGAATGAATCCATTGAAGAGGAAAAGCTTTGCTGAGACCGCTCTAAATGAGGATCCGTAGTCTTTAAACACTACCACCACCACACAATAAATGTCTACCCCTGATTTCGGTTTCTATCATTCTGTTCCATTTTAGTGCCATCTCTTCTTTGGAACTTGATCACCAAATCCAAATTGTGAGGGTGCACTGTGCTACCCGATCTAAGCAGTGTAACAATATATAGCAACCTGTCTCTGTTTGTGTCTCCAACCAGACGTTTGAGGGCAACTTGAACAGCGATGGTGTGATTCGTCATCAGCTACAGCACACCATCCTGGCCCGTTATGTGCGCTTTGTCCCATTGGACAAGAGCAAGGAGGGTCGCGTCGGACTACGTCTGGAACTATATGGCTGCTCATACTGTGAGTGGTATTGGTTGGTTGGTTTGGACTGTGTGGATGCTTTGCTTCAGGCTGTTGTTGCTCTGTTCTGATGTGGGGGACTGGGGGGGGGGGCGTTTATAGTCATTTATAATCATAGGTGAGCACAACTGACATTTGACGTCATACCCTTCAGAGACGTTACAGTGTGTTCTTCCATCCTTGCGACTATTTGCTGTTACAGACGTTGTGAAAGCGATGCGGCAGCCACATGGGGAGAGGCATCGGATGAGTGAAGCAGGCGTCTTCCTTTCGGGTTAGAAAACTAGCCACCAAAATAAGTCGTACTTCATGAGAAATTCGATTGTGCCAAAGGTGCCGTATCATCATAAGTCTACGATCGATTGTACTCCCCACAATGCCGTGTCACGGATAACGTTCCGTTTGTAATATTTCAGTTGAGTTTTTGGGGCAAATATCACAGTTTAAAACATCACGGCGATTTGGCGCATTGGCCTGGAGAACCTGTTGACATTGCGTCCTGGACGAGCTTATTGGTGGAGGAGGATAGATTTTCAACTGAAACTTATCATAACTTATGGCACTCCATCTGTCTGTCAGTAAAATAAAGTTGTCTTCTAGGGGCTGATGTGATCGCTTTCGATGGCCATGGAATCCTCTCCTACCGCTTCAGGAGTAAAAAGATGAAGCTTGTGAAGGATGTCATTGCTCTCAAGTTCAGAACCACGGCCGGAGATGGGGTGCTGCTCTACGGGGAGGGACAACAGGGAGACTACGTGTCTTTGGAGCTTCGAAGGGCGAGACTTCAGCTCAGCATGAACCTCGGTAGGTTTCATAACCTCAAGCGCAGAGCGACGACGCTCCTTCCGCCGGGCTGTTCCTTCTTACATGCCGACGATTGAGACGCTTTGCCCGCAAACGTTGTGGTGCTCTCAGGCAGTAACCAGTACGGCTCCATCCAAGGCCACACGTCCGTGACCAGTGGGAGCTTACTCGATGATGACCACTGGCACTCGGTTGTCATCGAGCGATACCGAAGGAATGTCAATTTTACTCTGGATCACCATGTTCATCGCTTCAGGACCAACGGGGAGTTTGCTCACCTCGATCTGGACTATGAGGTAAGTGACGAATGACTATGTTCTTGTGTCAAGGATGGCATTGATTTTTTTTTTTCGGAATGCATTGGCAAGACGGTCAAGTCACTGTGTCTGCTTCACTATCTGTTACGATGTTCTTTGCCTCCAGATGAGCTTTGGAGGCCTACCTCTTTCGGCAAAGTCGAGCTCAGGAGGTCGAGGGAACTTTGTGGGCTGTATGGAGGGCATCACCTACAATGGTGACAACATCACACACTTGGTCCGCAGAGGGAAAGTGGACGCTTCCAGCTTCGTAAGACAATTCTCTCCTCTTAGCTGTGCTCATTCGGGTGCTGGAAAGCTGCCTGCTACTCCAGCGTGTCAATGAAAATATTTCTTTTCTGCGTTTCCTACCACTGCTGCTACTATCTGTCTGCAAGTGTGTGGTCTCTTTCTCTGGTGTGCACCAAAAATGAAATGCAACGTGTCAACAAAGTTTCTCTTGAGAGCTCGCCATTATAGAGGGAAAATCCTGATTTTCATCCTTATAATGTATGATACTAACAAATAAGCTGGACTCGTTAAAATGAAATGTGATGAATATGAGTCCTGTTCCCTGAAGTAGGAACAGAAGGTACAACACGAGGTATGGAATTTTGGCCCACTCTTTTTCGCAGAAGGGCTTTCTAGCATGAACTGCCAGTTTAAGGTCACACCACAACATCTCCAGTGGATTCAAACCTGGACTTTGACTTGGCCACTCCAAAACCTTCATTTTGTTTTCTTATTTGAGCCATTCAGAGGTGCACTTGCTCTTTCGGATCATTGTCCTGCTGCGGGATCCAAGAGCACTTGAGTTTGAGGGCGTAAACTGATTGTCGAACATTATCCTTCAGGATTTTATGGTAGGCACCAGAATTCATTGTCCCATCTATCGCAGCAAGTTGTCCCGTTCCTGAGGTAGCAAAGCAGCCACAGACCATCACACTGCCATCACCATGCTTCGCTGTTGGCATGGATGTTTTTTTTTTTTAATCAAATGCTGTGTCATTTTTACCCCAAACGTAACATGTTCCAAAAAGTCCAGTTTTTGACTCCTCAGTCCATAGAAGGCTTTTCCAAAAGTCTTGAGGGTCATCAAGATGTCGTTTGACAAATGTGAGACGAGCCTTCGCCTTCTTTTTGGACAGCAGTGGTTTTCGCCTGGCAACTCTGCCATGGATGCCATTTTTGGCCACTGTCTTTCTTACGGTAGAGTCTTGAACGCTGACTTGAACCGAGGCCAGCCAGTTCTGGAGTTCTTTGGATGTTGTTTTGCGACTTTTTGGATGAGTCGTTGTCGTACTCTTGGGGTGATTTTAGCTGGCTGTCCACTCCTGGGAATGGTTGCCACAACTCCCAATTTGTGGCTAATGGCTCTGATAGTGGTTCGCTGGAGCCCCAGAGCCTTCAAAATGGCTCTGTTATTTGCTCTATTATGGTCTTGTGGGCGGTTCTGTCTCATGCAAATCCGCCACTGCTCACCCCACCTCCGGTACCACTTGGTCAGTGTCAAGTACGGCTTTTGTTACCGAAACAACCGAAGACGGAGCTCGGCCACTGCGACGACACGACAGCTACTCCCACCAGAGTGTGGAAGAAAGCGAGCGCCTGTAGATATTCAAGGGTATTTTCACTCATGGAGGCAGCACTTCATCATCAAGCTGGCAAATTCTAAATATCAATTAACCACCTCCTGAAATGTTTGCTTTGGATTGATTGATCACATGCACGCACGTAGACACACGCATGCTTCCCAGTGGATTAGCATTTGGATAATCTCATACCAGTTTTTGTCAGAGTACTTCCTGATTGTTGACGTTTCCATGCTATTCTTCTTGTCTCTCTTTCTCTGCCACTCTAGCGCAACTTAACATTCTCATGTGCTGAGTCCAACACCTTCCCCGTCTTCTTCAACTCCACATCCTTCCTTCGGCTGCCCGGTCAGACTGACAGTGACACCCTGTCTGTCAGTCTGTCTTTCAGGACGTGGAACCCAAATGGATTGCTGATGTTCACAGTGCTGGCTGACGGCTGGGTGGAGGTGGGACTGACAGAGGGCAAGATCGCCGTCTATATGAATGTGACACAAAAAAAGAACACCCATATTGACATTTCATCAGGTGAGCGGCACTCATTTGTCATTTAAGGTCCATCACGACAAATGAGATAAAAACCCCCCACCCCACCACTCCAGGCTCCGGCTTGAATGACGGCCAGTGGCACAGTGTCCATCTGAATGCTTTGGAGAACTATGCAATGCTCACAGTGGATGGAGACGAGGCGTCCACAGTCAGAACTGCCATCCCAGTGCAAATCATGACGGGAGGAACATACGACTTTGGAGGTGATGAGACGTCCGGCCTGCAATTTTCTTGACTTCTACGCTCGATTTTGTAGATTAAACTAGCTATGAAGTCATCTTGCGGAGAATTGCGCGAGGCAAGAAATGAATCTATTTTCTTTGGTAAATTCAGCAAAGGTAAAAAAAAGTCTTTGCTTCTTTGACGAGAGCATGACGCCGTTCGCCTGAAATTTCTGGGAAAGTTGAAAGGGTTGAAATTTGACCCCCTCATTTATCGTTTTCAAGGTTACTTTCCACATACGACCACTCATACACTTCAGCGGCCCTTCCAGGGCTGCATGCGGTTGATCCACATCGATGACCATCCGGCTGACCTCAAGGCCGTGGAGCGAGGCCTCATCGGAACCTTCGAAAATGTCAGCCTGGACATGTGTGCCATCGTTGACAGGTACACAAACAACAAAAGACAAACGGCTGTTTGGACTGGTTGGGGGCCGCGTCTGATGGCTCGACCGTGTGTCATCGCAGGTGTGTTCCCAACCACTGTGAGCACGGTTCCCGCTGTTCTCAGACATGGAAGACATTCACTTGCAATTGTAGCGGCACCGGATACGTTGGAGCCACCTGCCATACCTGTGCGAACACACACACACACACACACACAATCGTTGATATTGTCACGTCGGTTATTTGGGCCACTGAGTGGTGCGCTGTGTGTTTTCGTTCGCATGCAGCCATGTTTCAGCAGTCCTGTGAAGACTATAAGCACCAGGGTAAGAGCACCGGGACTTACTGGATTGACCCTGATGGCAGTGGGCCCATCGAGCCTTTCAGAGTTGTGTGTGACATGACAGGTGAGCAAAGCCAAAGTGGGTCTGAATAAGGCGCCGACAGCGCAGTGAAAAAAGATGCGTCCTTTTCTGCTCGGATCAGATAACGAAACCAATTTGAATGCTTTGTCTGACAGTGACGGGCCGTGTCCATTTTACCATTTGCCGTGTACCATTTGAAGGGAAAAAAAAAATTCCAAACCAATCTTTCTGCTCATACTACAGCATCCCGATGGCATTTGAGTCTGGTCTTTGACGTGGGCCACTCCAAAACTTTCCTTCTCTTTTTGGTTTTTATTTTTGAGCCAGTCAGAGGTGGACTTGCTGGTTTATTTTGGGTCTTTGTCCTGCTGCTCAACCCGAGACCGCTTGAGATTTCGCCCAAATCGACGGCAGGACGTTCGTCTGCACGATTTTCTTGTAGGTGAATGAGTTGTCATGTTCACCATAAAAAGCTGTCCAGGTCCTGGATAAGCAAATCACCCCCAGACCAACACGCTACCACCATTTATCAACGCTGCATTAGTTTTATGCCAGACGTAACTCTGTGCACTCCTCCGTCCACAGGAAATTTCTCCCAACGTCTCGGGCAGGGGCAGGCAAACTTTTTGGCTCAGAGGCCACATTGACTTCTAAAATTTGACAGATGGGCCAGGAAACGTTCATTTACTCGACTGTCCGTCGAGTCGCAAGCGATTCACTCTGATCATGGAAATTGCCAGAATCGGACTGAGCAAGAATCGCTTCCTCGTTTTTCAAAGTCTCACAGATTTGAGTCTTTCCGACTCCAAGCGTCTCCTGAATGTTTCGTATTTTGTAACCCGCTTCGCTTAATCGGATGCGTTTCACTTTCTCTTCCGCGGTCATTAAACGTTCCTCTTTGCCTGGACGCCCTGATCTACGGGATCAATGTCAATGAATGAAATTGATCTGGCATTTCACGACTCCGCTAATAAAGCGCCGACTTGTGATTTGTAGAAGAAAAAGTTTGGACCACCGTGAAGAACAACCTCGCACCTCAGACATCCGTCATGACTGCTAATCCAGAGGACAAGGCGGTCCTGCAGATCACTTACAACGTCACCGATGAGCAGGTACGCAAGAGCGGCAGTTTTGACCAGTTCTTGGAATGAAATGTGACTCCCGCGATGAATAGGCATCACTGTTGCCCATCCGAAGTGGTCATAAACTCAATTAGTTGAGTGAAGTGCTGAAGAGAATGGAGGGTAAAACATGTGTTTGCTTGTCTTTCAGCTGTTTTCGGTCACCAGCAGTGCTGAAAAGTGCCAACAATATCTCGCCTATGCCTGCCGAATGTCCCGTCTGCTCAACACTCCAGGTAAGGTACCGTGATCAAGCTCCATCTACATCGTGAATTTCAAAGTCCAAAGCCACGACTGGACTGTAAAACGAAAGCGATTCCAAGGGCTTTGACCAAAGTAATGCGGCCTTGGGCCCCCGTGGCTCCTTCTCGGAAGCCAACGGTCTCCGACTTGGGTCTGAAAACCGGACTTTTTAGAAACGACAGCACGGTCTGAGATTGGAACGGATGCCTGATTTCAAGCGACGCGGCTCTTTGAACTCGCAGGCAGCGAACCGTTCACCTGGTGGTCGGGACGAGCCAACGAGAGGCATTTCTATTGGGGAGGTTCGGGTCCGGGGATACAGAAGTGCGCGTGCGGAATCGAGCGCAACTGCACCAACCCCAAACACTATTGCAACTGCGATGCCGATCAGCGCGCCTGGTGAGTGGACTCGTTGACGGTCTTTCTGTCCAAATCTTCACTCGCACAGCGGATGGTGATTTCTTTTGTCTTTGCGTGTACGCAGGAAGGAGGACGCCGGCCTGCTGGTCTATAAGGACCACTTGCCAGTGCGGCAAGTTGTGGTTGGTGATACGGGCAGAGCTGGATCCGAGGCCAAGCTGACAGTGGGGCCGCTCCGATGTCAGGGGGACCGTAAGTCTCAAACCAAGCGGGAGATGAGTCCCTTTTTTTTTCCAAAATAATTTCACTCCCTCCATGGCTTGCCGCTGCTGCCTTTTAAAGGGAAATACTGGAATGGCGCATCCTTCACGAGTCCAGCGTCCTCCCTCCACTTCTCTGGCATCAGAGGAGAAACCAGCACCGACATCTCCTTCTACTTTAAGACCTCCTCCACTCACGGAGTCTTTCTGGAAAGCTCGGGAACGTCCGACTTCCTTCACATTGAACTAAGAGGTGCATCTTTGTATTTGCAGACTTTGCCGGTCTGTCCGTCGGTCAAACGGCGCCAGGTTTGAATCCCGCCTCAGGCCTTCCTGTGTGGAGATGGCAAATTCTTGCCTGGGCTGCTTCAGCTTCTTCCCAAGGCACACGCATTCACCCCACAAATTCATCTTAGGTTAGGTTTGGATTCGATATCATTGGAACTCACATTGTGGAGTCCAATATTTGGGTCAAATGTTGCCCGGTCGTGCCGGAAGCGGGATTCCCCCCCCATCTGCGGCCCCTTCTCAAGGTTTCGAAGTGAATCATTTCTGAGTTGGACTGTCGCCCCGCGGCTACAGGAGGCTCCTCGGTGTCTTTCTCCTTTGATGTGGGCACCAAGCGAATGGAGCTATCGGTGCACTCTGCGCTGCCTTTAAATGACGACCGGTGGCATCGCGTGGAGGCTCAGAAGAACGTCAAGGAGGCGGTGCTTCACCTTGATGGAGAGCGGCGAGAGGTCAAACTGGCACCTTCGCGGGGCCACGCAAAGCCAGAGTCGGACAGCGACATCTACCTTGGTAAGGAACACGGGCCAGGTGCAAACCGTTCAAGTCTTTGTTGAAATTTTTTTTCCGATGGGTCCATACAATTTTTCGCATGTTTCGGTGTTTATATGCTGTTCGGAAGATGCATCTATAAATGTCCCCTTTTGGCCCATCGGATGAGTGAGGGGGGAGTTTTTCAAAGCTGTCACCGTCCGTCCCTTTCCCCAGGTGCCTCGGGAGGTCAAAGGGGCTTTCTGGGCTGCATGCGGGCCCTGAAGATAAATGGATTGACCTTTGACCTGGAGGAGAAGGCCAAGGTGACTCCAGGGGTCCATCCGGGCTGCCGGGGCCACTGCAGCAGCTACGGGACGCACTGCAAGAATGGAGGCACGTGCGTGGAGCAGTACGACGGATACTCTTGTGACTGCTCGCTCAGCGCATTCGACGGAGCCTTCTGCACCGAGGGTGGGGCCCGCGCCGATCCAACTGACCGGAGACCTCCGGGTCAAGTTGCCGCTTGAGCAGCCCTTTCTCCTTCTTCCCCGCTTGTGCGTCTGCGGCAGATGTGGGCGCCTACTTTGAAAGCGGAACCCTGGTGCGCTATGACTTCTCGCCGGAGGCAACCCCGCCCTCCGCCGTCGGGGAGGGCAGAAGCTCTGCGGGCCCCCCCGTTCCCGTGGAGGCCAACCTGACTCGGGAGGAGCTGATTTTCAGCTTCAGCACTTCCAGCGCTCCGAGCATCCTGGTCTACATCAGCTCCAGGACTCAGGACTACTTGGCCGCCGTGCTCAGGCATAACGGTGAGGGGAAAATGGCGCCGGCTTTCCACGTCACTTTCAAGCTCGTCTTACCCGGATTCACTGCAGGCACGCTCTCCGGACTTTCGGCACACAACCGTTTCCGGGTTTGGCCCGCGTGTCTCCTGCGGCACAGCGAGAGCATCAAACTCTTAAACGTGTACTTTACGCTCTGCCGAAATGCGTTTCAGAGGGCGCAGACACGATCGCAAAATACGATCGCAAATCTTGAGTGTCGCATTCTCTGGTGTCGATGCAGCAAATGCGAGCCTATGAAAACAGAAAAGTCAAGCGGTCACAAAACAATAGTCACGGCATATGCATCTAGTCTTATCGCTCTCGAGATGAAGTTGCGATACTCGAATTGTCTGGCTTACGCGTTCAAATCAAAAGCCGAACGTCATCGCGGACGGCGCACTCCAGAGTGAGCGGCGAGAGCTCTTCCTTTGGCTTGAAAAAGTTGCACCTTGAAAAGCAACAAATGCTGTTGCAATGTCGTCATCCTTTGTTCCAATGGAAGCGTTTGTGTGTGTGTGTGTGTGTGTGTGTGTGTGTGTGTGTGTGTGTGTTTCCAGGAACACTGCAGATCCGCTACAGATTGGGGGGGCTCGCCCAACCTTTCACTATCGATATCGACCATCGCAACATGGCCAACGGGCAGCCTCACACTGTCAACATAAGCCGACACTTACGGGAGATCCGATTACAGGTCCGTGCGTGACCACCTTTAACCTCCAGCGGTGCCACCCTCACCGTCGGAATGTCAATCTGGAGGATACAAAAATAAAACATAAATTTCAACAACAAAAAAAGCGAATCTGGCAGTACAAGGTTAGCGCATGTTGTTGAACCTGCTCCCTGCTTTCTGTTTTCTCTTTGCATGTTTTCCAGGACCTCCAGCGGTGCCACCCTCCACCGTCGGAATGTCAATCTGGAGGATACAAAAACAAAACATAAATTTCAACAACAACAAAAAAAGCGAATCTGGCAGGACAAGGTTAGCACATGTTGTTGAACCTGCTCCCTGCTTTCTGTTTTCTCTTTGCATGTTTTCCAGCTGGACCACTACCCAGCGTCCACGCATGTGTTACCCGAGGCCTCCGATGCAGAATTCAACTTGATCAAAAGTTTGTTTCTCGGGAAGGTGTTCGGTAAGTGCGGACATAAATCATCATGCTGAGCCTGCGCCAACATTAGACATGAGCGTGCCCTGCCGTTTTTAGTCCCAATCGCCGAACACCGACTGGAGGTAGACGGGAAGTCTTCTCATCCTTTATATCGGAAGCGGAAAAAATGAAAAAAGAAAAACTTGCCACACGCGACCCGGAGATTTGCACATTTTCTTCATCCAAGTGTAGTCGGATTGACGGAAAGAAACACATCTGTCCCAGTCATTGTCACTCTATGCTTGTGTTTGAAATGATTTTGTTTTCGCTTTTGCTTGCGCTCGTAGAAACGGGCCGGATTGACCCCATCTTGATCGAGCGCTACAACACGCCGGGCTTTGTGGGCTGCCTGTCGAGAGTCCAGCTGAACGGCGTGGCGCCGCTCAAAGCCGCCCTGCGCTCCGGCCAGGCGGCGCCCGTCAGCACCCACGGGATTCTGGTGCCGTCCAATTGCGGAGCCTCCCCGCTGACCGTCTCGCCCCTGGCAGCCGATGATCCCTGGCACGTCGAAAGCGGTACAGTCTCAGGCTCGTGCGCAAATCCCGGCAGAATGGCGGGTTCGACGTTTTCCGTGTTCACTTTGCCCGCAGACGGAGCCGTGTTTCCTTTCAGTGAGGAGTCGTCCGGCGGCGATGGCGTCAATCGCAACTCTGCTGTCATCGGAGGTAAATCTTTCAGCTTCCGACATTGTGAAGGGATTGTTGTTGTGGGAACGCGTTGCAGATATCCGATGGCCCTTTTCCACCGCCCTTGCGCGGTGCCCAGAACGAGCACCGGTTCTTTCTTTTTTTCCCGTCGCCAAAATTGGCTCGCGCTGCGGTGCTTTTTTGGGAGGGTGGCGGAAAAGGGGCAGTAGTGAGGGCATTGCAAAACGTAGCCGCATTACGGCGGACATGCTCTTATCTCCCTTTGGTCGTGCTCGCAGGCATCGTCGCCATAGTGATCTTTGCAGTGTTGTGCATCCTGGTGTTTGTCATCCGCCACGTGTTCCAACACAAAGGCTCCTACCACACCAACGAGGCCAAGGGAGCCGAGTCGGCGGATTGCGCCGACGCGGCGATCATCGTCAATGACCCCGCCTTCACCGAAACCATCGACGAGAGCAAGAAGGAGTGGTTCATCTGAGCCCCTCCCCTCTCATCCATGAAAGCGGCACAAAAGTGGACTCGACCGTAGGATGTACTTTGTGTAGTTTTGAAGCGTAGCAAGAAATTAGTGGAGCCAGGAGGGCTCGTTGGAGTATGGAAACTATGGACATCAGCACGTTCCATACGCGTCAGCGTTGAGAGTGAGGGTGAGAATGGGAGGCGGTTAATTTCAACCTTCTAAAACCAACAGAAGGGAGACAGAAAATGCCATGGACGGACGTGTGAATGATGAGTGCTCAATAGCTTAATTTATTCAGAATTAAGTTGTATTTCTTGTGTTATTTATTTGCCTTCTCGCAATAAGAACACTTGGGGAAAGACGGCGGCGGCGACAAAAAAAAAAAAAATCACTTAAGCTTTGTGCCAACTAATAATCAACTGCACATTTGTAGCCATATTCATTTGTCATCATCCTGTTTTGTTTTCGAAGTCAGCGAGTGAAATCTCGGCACGCACGTGTAGAGCAAATGGAATGCTTTTTATTTATTTTGTGCCTATACAACTTTTAAGTGTCTCTTAAATGAATAAACTGCAATGATTTTATTCACGTATTCATTTTGATAAATGACTTGGTGAACTAAATATTGCACTCTACTGACTGCAAATAGCAACAAATATCAAGCAAAGAAATGGCTTTTTACTTATTTTATTGAACATTAAAAAGGCTCCAAACAATAAAGGGGCAACAAAATTAAACTTCAACCAACAACAATCAAACATGCTGCATCATAACAAAAATAGTGAGTATTAACTGCAACAGCAGCAGCGAACAAAACAAACATAAGCTACTCCTTGCTTTATTTTAAATTTGCAGTCAACAAAACTAAATACTTCAACTTGTAATACAGTACTTCAATTTGTCCAGTCTTTGAGAACACCCTCTCTGACGGGACAGATGTTACTACAATGCACAATCTACTCTCCATTACTTTGATCAAACGGAGGTAGACGGAAGCTCGGTATTTCCACCAGCTCAGTGGATCAGCTGCCCTTGAATTCTTCAAGACATGCCCTAATTTAGTGTTTTGTGTTTTTGCACGCTTGGCTAATACTGTAAATTAAATTCAGATTGCTTGCCAAACGCCTTTGTGGTTTCCCGGACAGTAGGGGGCGATATGAACTAAAGACATCCAATTCACCAAGAAGAAGAATAAGCACAAGCACAAGAACGGTACCACATCCGGTTCAATGTGCAAGTTTTTCCGCTGTCCACAAGCCCTGTTCTCAGTGAGTAATTTTAACATTTTAAACTGACTTTGCAGTTTATCTCTTGAGTGTATACATGTAGACAATTGGGGAGAGTTATTACGACACGTTGCTCCTTTAATTTCGTTGTTGTGACTCAACGTAAAAAACAACGTCAGCAAAGGGG
>NW_017805225.1:894891-895789 GCF_001891065.2 Hippocampus comes
ACATACATATGACTAACTTGGCCCACTTCAATGTCATTTAAAAACTTGACCAGAAGAGTGTGATCATGTTGTTGTGGAGTGCACGGCAGTTAGTTTTTGTCTCAGTGAGAGAAGTCTGACGTGCTCATGTCCCCCTTGGTGTGTCATGAGATGTCAGTGACATCACGCATGAGTTGGTCAAGCACATGCTCCCATCTCAGGCCTGTCGTCAGTGTTTGTGTGCGTGCAACTTGAACTGGCCCACACAAAGATTGACTGGTCAAATGATTTCACATTGTCATGTTCACTTTTCTGTCCAAAAAATTGTTCAACTTGAATCTGAGTCTTTGCCTTTCATAACGAAATCCATCCTCAACTCACTCGAAGCCTTGTCAAAGACTGACGTCTTGAGCTCAGACTTGCGCTTACTTGGGTCACATCAGACAGTCTTTTCACTGTTCCCGTTGGTCTCCACACTCGAAACTCCAGGAATCGAGCTTTTGGGTCATGTGAAACCGACGGGAACAGTGAAAAGACTGTCTGATGTGACCCAAGTGCAAGTCTGAGCTCAAGACTCAAGTGGGACTTCGAAAAAGTGCTGTAATGTCTGCCCCAAACCACACCCAACCCAAACCACACCCAATGTGACATCCACCAATCGCGGTGAGGCATCATTTACATAACTGCAACCATAATTTGCATAACCATGACCACTTTCCAAGTTCTGACCAATCATATTGCTCCAAATTTGCATAACCATGCCCCCAAGAGCCCACCAATCAGAGAACATCTAATTTGCATAACCCCTCCCCCTTTCCACCAATCACAGCATGTTATCGTCATGTTCCACCCACTTTCACAGCTATCAGCGAATCATCAGCCATCATTCCAGCCAGGCCACACCCACTTTCCTGGATTT
>NW_017805225.1:895908-897156 GCF_001891065.2 Hippocampus comes
AAGTGTTCTTTGTAATCAAGCTTTATTTCTTTTGCAGAGTAGACAATCACAAAAGCAGAGGAAAAAGTTGCAAATTGGATCGCACTCTGCTTGTTGTTGGGCAGCGAAGTGGTCAGCTCTTGAGAAGAACGTGGGACAGGTGTGTTGACCTGAGAGGAAAGGCACCCGTGAGTTACACGTAAGTCTGCAGGTCTGTGCTCGTAGGTGACTCCCTCTTGTGGCACAGAGGACCCAAGAACAATCTTCCTTCAACTCTGAAAAATGAAATGAGGCTTGTTGTGTTGGGTCTGTCTCAGTAACAGACTGAGGCTGCTGTTGTCTTCTTCCATGATCAAAACAATGTTGTCTTTTCCTCTGATCAAAACTGTGTGTGATATTCCACGAATTGCACCCTATTAAAAATATTCATTCCGTGTCTTTTGTGCATTTTTTCACTTTTAAATTATCCTGCGGGCCTGATCAAACCTCCTTGAGGGCCGGTTCTGGCCGTATAATATACACCCCTGATGAATAATAATAAATGTAATAATAGTAAGAATATAAATACAGTTGAGTTGAATTGAGAGTTTTTAGCCGAAAAAAACAACCATGTATAGTAAGGGGTTTTAACCCAAAAAAAAACGACCATGTACAGGAAGGCGTTTTTAGCCGAAAAAAATGACCATGTATAGTAAGGCGTTTTTCGACAAAAAAAAACAACCATGTATAGTAAGGCGTTTTAACCCGAAAAAAAACGACCATGTATAGTAAGGCGTTTTTAGACGAAAAAAAAAAACAGGGGTCCCCAACCGCCGGTCCGCGGACCGGTACCGGTCCGCAGGGCATTTGGTACCGGGCCGCACAGAAAGAACTTGCCTTATTTCCGTTTTATTTATTTCGGAATACGAAATATGTTTTATTTTGAAAAATTACCGGATTCTCTGTTACATCCGTCTGTGTCACGCTTGACTCACGTCAAGGCACACTTCTCGGTCACGTGACCGACGACGCTCAAAAACAAAATGCTGAAGCCCGCAAAATGAGTAAAAAAGCTGCTTGGAGATTGCAAATGACGGCGGCCTTAAAAGTCCGTTCGAAACAACTGGATCAAAGTTATGGCTGAATACTCTGAGATCGCCACAATAGCACTGTTGCTATTTCCGACATCCTACCTGTGTGAGGTGGGGAGTTTCTGCAGCAACAGCGACTAAAACAAAATTACGAAGTAGACTGGACATAAACCACACACTTGAGGTGTCATTGTCTCCT
>NW_017805225.1:903991-904471 GCF_001891065.2 Hippocampus comes
CGTTTTTCGACGAAAAAAACGACCATGTATAGTAAGACGTTTTTCGACGAAAAAAACGACCATGTATAGTGAGGCGTTTTTAGCCGAAAAAACGACCATGTATAGTAAGGCGTTTCTAGCCCAAAAAAACGACCATGTATAGTAAGGCGTTTTTCGACGAAAAAAACGACCATGTATAGTAAGACGTTTTTCGACGAAAAAAACGACCATGTATAGTGAGGCGTTTTTAGCCGAAAAAACGACCATGTTTTGTAAGGCGTTTTTAGCCGAAAAAAACGACCATGTATCGTAAGGCGTTTTTAGCCCGAAAAAACGACATTGTATTGTAAGGCGTTTTTAGCTGAAAAAAACGACCATGTGTAGTAAGGCGTTTTTAGCCGAAAACAAAACGACCATATATAGTAAGCCGTTTTTCGCCGAAAAAAACGACCATGTATAGTCAGGCATTTTGAGCCGAAAAAAACGACCATGTATAGTAAG
>NW_017805225.1:904567-925154 GCF_001891065.2 Hippocampus comes
AAACGACCATGTATAGTAAGGCGTTTTTAGACGAAAAAAACAACCATGTATAAGAAGGCGTTTTAACCCGAAAAAAACCATGTATCGTAAGGCGTTTTTAGCCGAAAAAAAAACGACCATGTATTGTAAGGCGTTTTTAGCTGAAAAAAAACGACCATGTATAGTAAGGCGTTTTTCGACGAAAAAAACAACCATGTATAGTAAGGCGTTTTTAGACGAAAAAAAAACGACCATGTATAGTAAGGCGTTTTTACTGAAAAAAACGACCATGTGTAGTCAGGCGTTTTTAGCCGAAAACAAAACGACCATGTATAGTAAGGCGTTTTTAGCCGAAAAAAACGACCATGTATAGTAAGGCGTTTTAACCCAAAAAAAAAAGACAAATGACAGATCCTTTTTTGGAAAATGTGACTGTAGGAATTGGAACCTCTGATTTAGAAATTAAGTGAAATTTGAAAAAAATATATTTCATTTTGGAAAGACGACTCGTGTTACATTTCTCATGAACAATATTTTAATTTCATCAGATCATAGACAGTACATAGGAATCGGCAGTACAAGTATCGTCCCGATGCCCAACCTAAGTAGCCAAAGTCGCACACAAATGAATTTAAGCTTCAAATAGAGGTTTGTCTAATACCAAACATTTACCAAAACGACGAGCTTCTCCCCTTTCATTCAATCTAGACTTTTTGCACCAAAGCCAGATCAAATCGGGGTTGGGCAAATGACTCGATATTTTCCCTCGAAATAGCGCAGCAAAAAAAAAAAAAAGTAAATGCAGGCAAGGAGAGATAAGACGAGGCCCCTCACAAAACAACACAGATCACAAGCGTCCATTTTAAGTGTTAGGTCCAGCAAACGGCCCGGTCGAGAAGAGGCCATTCCTCAAATCTATCAAAGGAATTTGACTCACTGAATTGATTTGTTTGGTTAGTCTTGCCTTCCATATTTATTTGTTGAAGATTGGCACCAAACCGATTGGCAGAATGTTTCCGAAAGCGTCTCATCACCGCGGTATTTCTTTTCTTGAACTGCGGTTGAAGAAGCATCGCTTTGCTGATATTCTGTCCGGCTGCCGCAAGGCGGCGCTTTCATTTCACCAGCATAGTACACAAACTGCATTCGATCACAGAAAGAAATCCATTTCTCCTCTTTCACTTCAATTCACTTCAACGTTATAATTAAAAAAAAACGCAGACACCTAAAAATGAACTCATGGGGAGTGGAAGGCTTTTTTTTTTTGCATCTGTACAACATCAGCTCCATTGCGCTGACACAGTAAGAATAAGTATGTCGATGTCTTTTTTTTTGGTGGGGGGGGGTTCAAACAAACATCTAAACACTTGGCCTTATTAAAATGAGTTTCCAATTGTAAAAAGCCTCTCGAGTGACCTTGGAATCTTGTAGTGACAATAGAATTCCATGAGTTACGCTACCAAGTTTTACTTTTGGGTTTGCGGCCAAATCCTTAAAATGATAAAAACACAGTCACAAAAGCAAATCAATCGTCCGAATGGAGCTATATTTCTCAATGCATCAACACACCATTCTAAAACGGTGCGCTCTTTATACACACCGGTCTTTAAATAGTAAAAATCAAATTAGGAGCCAAAAATCGAACGATAGCAAAGCGTGAGCTGCCATCACTCCTCATTGGCACAATGCAGGACAAAATAACTCCAGCCACTGTTCCGCTTCTCTCTGTCTCTATTCGTACATGGATTGCGTCGTAGACGTCAGTTCGTCGGACGGGCGCTGATGCAGAGTTAAGGCGATGGCTCACGCTTCAAACTTTAGGCCGTCGTTTGGGTGAGCGTGTTGCCATTGCTGCCGTCTTGAAATTTGTGTCTACGTCAGCAAAAATCCAAAGTAACCAGTTTTTTATGCTAAAAATCTGACTCTGAAATTCACAAGGGTGTGACTGGAAGATCAATCGGTCAACGGACTAACAGAGCTGACCGAGCAAGCTCACTGGTCTGACAGCTGAGCTGCCTGAAAGTTCACAGCCAGCTTCCTGTGCTTCCTTTTGGAGGCGGAGCCAGGGGCGTGGCCCGCGGCCGGCCTATTTTGCCGAGGGGGCGTCGTCGTGGAAACTGACGCGGATGGAGGAGCGTTGTCGTCCCTGAGGCATCGAGACTGGCCTGGAGGTGTGTCCTGGCCTCTCTGTGCGGTTGGGTTCCCGGTCAGGCTTTGGGCCGCCGAGTAAAACTCTCTGGTGTCTTGGGGCTTCTTGTTGGCCGACATTCGCTTTTTCGTCACCTGTTGGGAGTCCAAGAGTTATTTTAGTGTCAAGAAAACAAAAGTGGAAGCCAAGCAGCCTGTAAGAATGAAATGCGTTCAACGTGGGAGGTGCCAGAGTCTTTGCCGACTTGGACGCTGACCTGTAATGGGATGAACTGGTGATGGGAGCCGACGGGCAGAGTTGGGACCGGCTGTTGCTTGGCAGCACCAGGGACTGTTCCGGCAGCTCCATAAAATGGTGGGTTCTGGTGGGGGAAAGGCTGGTGGTGGGGGGGCAGAGGCATTCCCCAGATAGGGGCAGCAGGAGCGTAACCTCGCGGCGGCATCAGCAAAGCGCCTACAGAGAATAATGCAAAGTGTCCTCGTCAGTCCCACGATTGCTTGCTCATGAAAATCCCAAAATGCAAGGGAACGGACACAGCAAAGTGAGCAGCGTTCTCGCAAGTTCACTCGCAGCCTCGTGCTCTTGGATCACAGCGGATCACTCAAATGAGAGATGTTTTATCGGTTTTACATTCCCGGAGCCACACTGGCCGCCAGGAACGACGAACGCAGCCCTTCCTCGATCACGAGCGTCGTGTCACACGTTTCATCGAGCCCAAATGAACATGGCAATGAAGAAGAATGGAATTTTCAAGTTGGAATGAGTGAAAGTGCGCTTCATTTTTGAATCTTTGGAAATATTGAGTGGGAGAGCGCTGTTGAGAATGAACCAACCACATTCAACCTTGTATGAAACGTGAGTTTAGCACGCGGCTTGGCGCCATTTGAAATGCCTCCGATGAAGCCCCCACCCACATCCCCCCGGTGGCTTGTCTGCAAGTGTGTGCAAGGAAATGGCCTGACCTGACTGGTTGTAGACGGGAGGCATGGCTCTCATGGCCGGGGACTGCAAACGTGCCACTCCGTGGAACAGGGGCGGTTGAACGGGGAAACCCGATCCCAGGGAATTCTAGCAGGGGGGAGGGGAAAAAAAAGGTTTGACAGTTATACTTCTCATCTCGTTCCAAAATAAAGCTGGGTGAAATGAAAGAAAATGAGAGTAATATGAGGTTGGGTTGTCTCGTATGATCTACAGGGAGGCCCTGCTGAAGTGTAACGCTCGAGGATGAGAATGACAAGAGATAAAAAGTCAGAAAAACGCCATTATGGGGTTGGGAATGCGAGCGCCGTGAGCAGGAACGTTTTTGTCGACGGTGGCGACCAAAACTGCGATGGATGCGAATGCGCTTCTGAAACCTACCAGACAGACGGAAGGCAAATTGAATAAGGTAAACACCGGAAAATCTCTCATTTGGCATTTGCACTTATCTCAAGAACGGTCAATTTTGGCCGAAGAAAAAAATGGAAATCCCCCACTGGGTGGTAAAATCTCATCCTAGAACAACGCACAACAACAACAACAACAAAACCGTTTGCGGTACCAGTCGTTGCAAGGCAAAGAAGGCGGCTTTCTCCTTAGCGTCGTTTTCCGAGTGACACCGAGGCCCGTGAACGGTCAAACCGTTGGACAGCTTCACCTGACACACGACGACACCCTGCAGACAGGACAGAGAGAAGGCTGAAGCAACCGCAATCCAAACGGCGCCTTGATTTCCGATGATGACCGCACGACCGCAGTCGGGCCAGTAGCGACACAGGACGGCGGATGCGAGACGGCTCGTGAGGTCTTACCTGTCTGTTACAGAGAAAGCTGAACTCGGGTGGCGCCACGCCTAAGGCGACGCAGACGCACGCCAGCTCGGCCACCTTGCTGGACTGGTTGAGCGGCACGGGAGGAGACGACGGCGCTCTCTCTCCATGGGCAACCGTCATTTGTGCCGCTGGTCGGAGAGAAAAGGAACAACCCGCTTGAGCGGTAGGCATCGCCTCTCATCTGTCTTGAGAGGCTCTTGACTCAAAAGCCAGGAGACGGGACTCATTTCGCTAAGGTGGGGTCGGCGACGAGCCGGCGCCAATGAGAATAAGCCAGGTACCTAATTTTTTGGACTTTCTCCTCTTGTTTTGCTTGTGGTCATGGGCAGTCTCCGGAGGGGCGGGGCTTCCTCCTCCAGCGCCGTCAATCTTCAGCATTTCCTTCAACACCATGGTGCCCTTCTGCAAGCACAGACCGTCGGAACGCAATTGATGGATATACGGCTTTGCTCGCGTTGCAGGACGGCCACTCACCATGGCGAAGGACTGTGGTGATAGAGGCCCATCAGATTGGCCGGCGGATGTTTGGGAAGGCGCCGGGGGTAGATTTTCAGCAGTCTCTTGCCTGTCCTTGGAGATCTTAAGGCTGGCTATCAGGTCTTCAAACTCCGTTGACGTCTGAGTGAATCCATTGCGTTAGACAAATAGGATGAAAGAGTCGCACGCCAGCCCAACTTGCGCCCCGCCAAGACCACCTGCCGTGTGCGTGTGTGTGGGAACGAATACCTTGTGGACAGTGTTCTGCTGAGGTAAAAGAGAATTGGCATCTTCGTTTTTCTTCAACAATCTAATGAGACCAACAGAGGCCTGCAAAGTGTACACAAACACAACCGAGAATTTGAGAGCCGCACGCGTCGCCGCAGACTGACATGTGTCGTGATGGAAACCAACATTCTTTTGCCAATGAGCGGGAGGTTGATGGGAAGGGGCGCAGTCTTGCAAAGACTGCCATACATTCACGTACGCCTCTTTACTCTGCAACGACAAAGTGGAGAAAATGTCTCGGTTTTCCAGCGGGTGCACGGCGGCGACTGTCCATCAAAGCAGAGGCAGCTGCACTCACCTTGTCCGGCTGCTTCTGGAGAGGAGCCTTCGAGCTCGAGTTTTTGCTGCCTCGGTAGGCTGATTTCCCCTCACCGTGTTTGTCGTTATGCTGGGACGGTCGAGTTCAAGGGGATGCGAGAACAAAACGGAGTCATCAGAAATTCTCCCAGCAGGGTCGCAGAGGCGAAAGAGCGGCTCTTACTTGCGCGGAGATAAAGGGCGAACGTGGGGAATGGTTGAGGCTGGCCGCGAGAGGGTGCGAGTTGCAGCCGCCGGCGGCGGCAGGCTGAGGTTTGACGACGGCGGTGAGTTTGTGGGACGTGGGATCCGTTCGGGCGCCGTGAGACAGATTCATTAGCGCGCAGGGAGGAAGGCGGTAGCAACGAGGCGATGCGCACCTGAGGATGGCACATCGGTCCTCAGCGCCGTTCGACTGAACTTCCTGACATGGTTCGATCCTTTCCGACACTAAAAGCCACTGAGGAATTGGCAATCATCGAGTCACATGGAACGTGTGACTCGGTGGGCTCCCGTTACCTGATATTAAGCCCTCCCGGAAAGTCTTCGTCAAACAGCACCTCATAGAGAACCTCGTCCTCACGATCAGCTGAAAGGCCAAGCACATGTGCAAAGTCAGTTCTTGTCTTCTCTTCATCCTTGACCTGGCGGGCGCACGCCTGGATTTCTCCCTTGCCCCCCCCCACCAAATGAGACGGAGCCATTTGAAATCGCACGTCGTCACCTCCTTTCATGCCGATCACGGTGCCTCGGAGACCCAACGGCACCGTGAAGCTCTCTCGGACGTTGACGACGCGGTCAAAGAGGCGATAGTCGGCCAAGGGGTCCGGGACCACCCCCTGTTGCTGCTCCAAAGGCTGCATGGAAAGAGAGGAGAACTCGGATGCCGGAGAGAAATTGAAAACAGAAACCCCACCAATGCAGAGAAGAAACAGACTGATTTCGCAACGCAAAAGAGAGGAAAGAGTACAAACCCGAAAGAGGAGATGCGCCTTGACGGTGTCGCGAACTTTCTTGCTGCTCTTCTTCACCTGCGATAGATAAGAGAGCCGGCCAAAGGGAAAAAACGGCTCAATGTAGTCCAGGAAAAAAATGAGAGATACTAACAATAGTGCACACAGAAGAAAAGCCTCCGTGTGTGTGTGTGTGTGTGTGTGTGTGTGTGTGTGTGTAAGACCTTTGCTTTCTCCACAGCCTCCTCAATTTTCTCCACAATTGCGGCGTCCAGCACTTGCAAGTCACATGACGCCCTGCTGATTGAGCTGACAGGGTGACTTTTCAGCCACGTCACGATTTCAGCCACCTTCTCTGCTCTGTGGACCATTCGGAAATTACCAAAAAAAAAAAAAAAAAAAAAAGATTTGAGTTCCTACGAATTCGCAGCACACTCTAAGACAGACGGGTGGGCAATCCCAGACCTGGAGGGTCGCTATCCCGCATGTTTTCCAACTCTCCCTGTTGCAACACACCCAATTCGAATGATCAGATCATCAGCAAGCTCTGCAGAAGCCCGGCATTGAACCTGTTCATTTGAATGAGGTGTCTTGCAACAGGGAGAGTCGGAAAACATGCGGGATAGCGGCCCTCCGGGGCTGGGATTGCCCACCCTTGCTCTAAGATGTCATCATGGTGGCAGTCGAGTCCTGTTGTAATGAACACGCGCTCGAAAGATACTTTCAAATATCTCTCACGGCTGTGCGGCATGTTCATGTCAACCCTGTTTTGGGTCCGACGTGGGCGCGCGTTGTGCCCGCTCGCCTCAACGACTTCTTAAAAAAATAAGAAGACTAAATCTGCAACATCCACATTTTGACCCGCAAAACCGCACCTTTCCAGCCTTGTACTACATAAAATTTTAAGACCCGGATCGAAAACCCCCGGACTTGTTTCCAAATTCAGAAATTCAACGCTTTTAAGACTTTTTAAGAACCCGCAAGAGCCCCGTTTGGAGTCAGGCCGTGACCTAACGAAAGCGAAAAAGTGAGGCTCTGTCAATATTTTGCAGATGCAAGTGGAGTTTTGTTGTTCATCGGAGGTTTTCCAAATGTAAAATGAATTTCTCCTGCGTAAAAGCCAAAAAAGAAGGTATGAGACAGGCTTGCATTTACCCGTTGTCTTCTCCGGGCCAGATGTCGTCTTCATAGAACACATCGTCGTGACTGTTTCTTGAAACCGTGTCAAACACCTCCGCGAATCTATTCAATCAAGCATGCGCAAGTCAGTCAAGGCAATTCCAATCAAGTGTTCCGAAGCGCACCCTCCCGAAATGCTTTTTCACCTTTCCAGGTATTCGGCTAAAAGCTCCTCCACGGCGGCGGAATAAAGCCATTCCTTCTCGGTTCTCTTGGTGTATCCGGGGACCTCCTCGTTCTTCTTGTTGAACTTCAGGTTCAAGCCGACATTCGCTTTGTGCTCTCCACAGGGACTAAGGATGAATTTGTAGAGAGTTGTCAAGCACAAATGGAAGAGTGGCGTAACAAAGGTAGTATGTTGGCAAAATCCACCGCAGTGTGTAAAAAAGGGATCGCTTTATGGTCTGGAAATGAGGCTACTTGCTTCTTTTTCGATCCTCTGCCAATGAAGATGCTTCCGGAAAAGCGGGACACAAGGTAGCTGCTGATTCCAAGACGGGATGCCACAACGTAGCCGGGGCTGTACTTCACGCAGTACTTCTATCACATCCAAAAGACAAATCCCTTCAGAAACAACATTTGGAGACACGCTTGAAGTGGATGAGCGTACGTGCGTCTCACATGCTGGTTCTGGATTAAAAGCTCTAGTTGGGGCTCATGTGGCACGTTGAAAACCACACGCACACGCCCGTCTTTGATGACGTCACTCGAATCTTGCACCTGTTTAGAAGGTACAACGAGTGATGAAAACGCAGTTGCTCGTGCCGCGATGAGATGCAAAGTCTTAGAACTGAGAAATTGCAGAGAACCCACCTCGCCCATGGCTGCATAGTAGGGGTTTCCCACCATGAAAACGGTGCTGAGTGGAGGATAGAGGTCTTCTAAGCTCTTAAAGCAGGTCACAGATGAATAAAAGGCCTCGATGTCCTAGGAAAAGGAAGGACCGAAATTGAGTGCGGTAGATGATTGTGCATGATGTGCCGCTCTCGATGCTCTCAGCCACATGAAATGGACCTGATTTTTTTTGCCTGCAATTTTGTCACGAATGAATGAGAACGGAAGAGAAAAAGCTATTATTATGATTATTAGTGCGAGTGAGAGCTAACGTGTTTGGGCTTGTGGACATGTACCTGGACCACCGTCTGGAACGCAAAAGGAAGGACCTGCTTAGCCCACTGTTTCTCCAACTCCACCACGCCGTTCGATTTGGGGATGTATTTTCTTCCCGTCAGCAGCTGTCCATATAGAAGCACCGTTGTTTGATTGACGACAATGCCTTTCCTCTTCAGGTAGCTAATAAAATAGAAGAGTCAGAATAAAGGACAGATGCCTTGATGCCATTAAGTCACTGGAGGTCTTTGAAAATTGAGCCTTACTGTTCTGTTATTCCTTGGATGTCTTTCACCCAGTCCCTCTGCTCCTTGTCTGAGAGGTAAGTGACTCTGGTGGGGGGAGGGGTGGAATGACTGCGGTAGACTCGTTGGACCCCTGGTGGTTCTTCGAGAGAAAACCTTTGAGGCATTCCAAAAAAAAAAAAGGATTCAAGCTCACTAGATCAAACGAGCCTACTTTCTAAAATCTTGGTCCCAAAAAATACAGTATATATATTTTTACCTGGTGTCTCCATCTGACACGGCAATGATGCGCGCTTCCTCGAGATGTGGCCAGTTGACAAACACCGACTTCCCCAGTACTTGTTCAGCAACGTCATCACAAAGCTATAAATTGTAAGACGGGGCACAGGGTCCGGGGCAGATGAGTGGCTCGCAATAAGCAGGTCATTTTTGTGGTCGTAGTTTGCAGTACAGCAGGCATTTCTGCTATTTTGCACCAGTGATGTACTGTTGCTATCCGACGTAACTAAATATTGAACAGAATGCTGTCTAGCTGGACTTGACAATCGCATCGACTTGCCGGTCCAATTTAAAATCCTTGCCCGGTTTAAGAGGCAAGTTTGAGATTGTTGGCTGAAGATAAGGAGCCAAGGGGACTAAATACGCAGGATGGGATGTCCAATGGCCACTGGGACAAAACAGCATCATTTCTGTCTTCTTTTCATTGAAATTCAAGAAATTTAGTGCCACCCAGGTCGAGATTTCCTCCAGACACGATAAACATAGTCTCAATGAGAAAGCGTCTTTTTTGCTCAGCGGTACATCAATCTGACAGTCATCCGCACAGCAGCGGAAGGAAATACCATGTTTCCTTAAGGTGGAACCCAATAGGAGCAGATAGAGAACAGCAGAGGCGCCAGAATTGAGCCCTGTGGAACACCGTACGACAGTGGGGCAATTCGTGACTCAGAGCGACCAAGGTGAACAGAAAAGGTTCTGCTAAATAGGACCTCAACCACTGGAGGGCGCTACCACAAATGCCTTTCTGATGGCGGCAGTCAAAATCAATGATTCTTTTTTTCCAAAGGGAGATGTTTCAATAGAGAATTACATTCCCAACTGTCTTCTTGGGCAATACATAAGGTGCTGTGCTACAACAGAGAAGACAATAGCTTACCAATTCTTTTTCCTGAGTGGGGAGGATCTCCAGCATCATATTGTCACCTCTGCTACTTTGCTGGAATACAAGCACCCCACTCTTCTTCATGTTGAACTAAGTACAGGTGAAACCATGAATGAGAGAGAAGAAGAAGACATGATCACAGATGTAATAAACAATCTGTCTCTAAATGTCGTCTGCTCTTTTTTTCGCCCATAGAAAGTACGATGAAACATTACTGTCCCACTGTTTTTCTCTGTTCTTCTATTCTATGCTGCAAACAATGGCTACTCTTGAAGCTTCAGCTCTATAGCAAAGAGTGTATAAGGACCATATACAGGACCGATATGGCCATAAAAAAAAAAAAAAAAAAGACCATGAAAACGAACAGCGCCATATGTTGCACCGCCCGAATTGAAAATGGCCATCGGGTGATGAAACAAATCGGCATCATATACCTTGTGTTTTATATGATGTAGCGTGGGGAAGCCACAAAAATACAGCGCCGAGCGATCCACACTCCTGCCAGTGTGGCTCAGTGGAACTTGCCAAGCGTCCAAAGGAATGTTCTCTTTCCTGGAAAACGCAGGCACATTGTAAAGTAACTTGCAGCAGACATTTCGAAGAAGAGCGGCTGGATGGATGTGCGAAAGGCTGAGCTATCGATCTGCAGGTCTGAACATACTCCTCTTTTTAGAGGTGGCAATAGCAGCTCTCTTCAGCTGTATATTAATTACACGAGCTAGATTTAGGTAACGTGCCGATAATTTCCGCGAGGCTACAAAAGACACGCACAAAACCATGAAGGCAAAAAGAGAGCAATGTGGCAAAGGAACAAGAATGAGAATCGATTTGAACAACATGCCACCCTGCAATCGCCGTGGGTCGGCGTGATTTATGTTTGCCAGAACAGAACAAGCTACGCTTTGGGAAATCTGACTGAGGTCCGTAAACCAGTGCGAGAGTGAAGGGCTGACGTGCGCTGATACCTGACATGGCAGTGGATGATGTTTGGGAAGAGCTGAGGAATAGCGGAGAGGTATGTGTAGTCTTTCTCCCGCTCGTACGTATAGAGAGCGCATTCTGAATGATGATTCCTGGCTTTCTCTTCTTTGGTCAACTTGGAATTGCAGCTCTCCATGGCTGCTAACAAACACCTCTGTTAAAAAGAGAGGGGAAGAAAGACAACAACACTGGAGAAAATGTCCTATAGCGTCATCCTGTTTACGCGTGTACTGGTACCTCATCGATGAAAGGAATGAGCACGACGGCCTCCCACTCCTGCTGTTTGCCGTTGAGGTCTGTTTTGAAGTCTGTCGGGTAATACTCAATAATGGGCGATGTGTCACTGGTCATCAGGTGCTGGAAAATCAAAAGCTTTGTCACCACGTCTTGCATTGAGTTGTGTCTTAACGTTGTTCTCCTTCCTGGTAGCAACATTCAAGAATTTACTTTTTGACATTAAAAGGACTGGTCTGTGAATTAAACAAATTGTTGGAGGATGGGGGGGACCAAAAAAAAACAAAAAGAAAGGATAGGTCTTGGAGCGACTCTCCAACCGCTGCGACAATGGCCTGGCCAAGCGGGAGTGAGAAGAAGAGCGGACATTCCACCTTGCGGAAGAAGAAAATTGGCCCAGCTCCGAATTCTGACCTCAACCGAACGGAGATGCTGTAGCCTGGCCTTTAATACAGCGAGTCACACAAAACATCCCAAAATACGGAGGAACTGAAACTGGTTTGCAAAGAGCAGTTGTCCAACATTCCTCTTGACTGTTGTGCCCGACCTGATCTGCAACTAAAGAAAAGGTTTGATTGAAATGACTGCTGCCAAAGGAGGCTCAACCAGTTATGAAACCTTAAGGTTCATATACTTTATCCATGTCTAAAAAAAAAAAAAAAACGAAAAACAAAACGCTGTCTTATAATTGGACTTTTTTTCTTGCCGGCTGTGTGCAAGAGTACACTAGAAATGTGTGTTACCCTGTAACATTCAGGCAACAGCTCCATGCTGGCAGCGGGCAAGACTGCCAAGAGTTGCTGGAAAGGCATGAAGGGTTCCCCGAGTTCAAAGGTCAACTTCAATTCTGAAATATTTCTGATGTCGGACAGGAACGGCGCATAGTGGTAAGGGTAAAACCTGGAGAAACAAAAAGAGCATTTATAAGTTTAAAATGGTGGCAGTTAGGACAAGTTTTTAAAAAATATTACATATATCTATGAAATTTTATAGACCTTGATCCAGCCATTCAGATTTACGATAAGTTGTCATTAAAATTTGACCAAATTTGGCAATCACGTACACACACACATACACACACACACGCACACAAACACACACACTTTAAAAATGGGCATAAATTCTCACCAGCTCCAGGATTTCACCCCATGGTAATAGTAGTGGAGAATCCACTGGATGCCTTCAACATAACATTTGGCCTGCTTGGATAGAAAAGCACTGGAAAAGAATGAATACAAACATCTTTTCAGGTCACATACACATTGGATACTTTGCTCATTCATAATTTCAGGGATTAGAATGAAAAACTATCGCATGGGGGCGGTTCCCAGAAAGTATAGTCCAGGAGTGTGTCATGAGAGCCCAATAAGAAACTTGCTGAAAATCCAGGTCAAATACTTGATATTTGCTTTCAATTCCTGCGGCGTACTAGGAATCAAGACAGCTCCCTCAGCCCCTTTGTTCACAAGGGATTTTCTTTCATCTTAGACAGAACTTGGTACTTGAGCACCACGATCTCAAGTAAATCATTTTAAAAAATAATTTTGACACTTGAATAGCTTCATGACAAAGACATTCAGTTGCAAATGAACAATCGCACGATGAAAATAAAGTGAATGGTAAACAACGGCCGTCATGTTCGACTCGTTACTTTCAATAGACATGCGGTAGATGGCGTTAAATAAACAACAATCGCTTCACAAAATAGGACAAGCCTGCATCTAAACTTTGCGCCTTTCAAATCGTGCTGAGTCACTCACAAGCAGACAATGAAGAAATAGTGCACGCAACTTGTGAAAAAAAAAACGGATCCTGCCTCCCTCCCGAATACTCTACTTGCTCCCCCTTGTTAGAATTGGTCTTTTTCATACCAATTGCGAGTGGGTGCGTGGTGCAAAAAAAAAAATATATATATATATATATATATATATAAAAAAAGAGAACCCTCACTCAGACACGACGTCCACCCCCATCTTGGTCATATAGTATGTGCGCTTGTACTGTCTGAACTCCGTTTCAAACATATCATCTTCCTCGTCATCCTCCTCGACAGGAGGCACTTCCGCGCCGTCTATCGCTCGATCAGAGGACGTGGATTCCGCCAGAGAGAGAGAACAATCCTGGAAAACACACAAGTGGGGTGATTAGCGCAAGCAAAAATCACTCCGGGTTTGGTCACCTGCCGTCCTACCTCTTCCTTGTGGGTCTGTTTACTGGCAGCTTCCATCTCCGCTGCACGGCCCGCCGCCTCGTTCAGGTACTTGTTACCAACTTTGCTCTCAAACCACTTCAAGTCCACAAACACCTCACTGAAATGTTCACGATCAAACTGGACAGAGGTCGTGAAATGTCATGCAAATCAAATGGCATTTTCTTCACGCTCTTAACATCAAGTGTAAACACATCCTGTATATGAGACAGACTGCAGACTTTTGATGATACAAATTGTGCAACATACATATTTCCCAAATTGCCATTCGGGCCAGTGCGCGGGTGAAAGAAGGCATTCCGAAGTAGATCAGACATCTCCGATGAGTCTGCCACAATACATGCGCTTGCGTGTTAGGTGTTGAAATGCAAGTGCTATTTTTGCAAACACAGCCCGAGTCGATTTTATTTCAATTCCTATCTCGAAGAGATTTTATGTTCGAGTTCTACATTTCAATATGCATGTTAAATATACATGAGAAATCAAAAGTTCAATTGCTCCTAAAAAGGTTGTCCTTTACTCTATGCTCTAAGATCAAGTCAGCGGCACATCAACAAGACGTACATCGAATCAACACAGTCAATTAATGATCCAGATCAGGTTGACATTTTACAGACCCTGCTCCAGCCATTCGGATTCTCATTAAAATTTCTGACCAACTTCGGCAATCATGTGTGTACACGCGCGCACGCACACACACACACACACACACACACACACACACACACACACACACACACACAATCAAGCAAAACCCAATCACAATTAAAAAAAAAAGGGGGAGAATCTCCGTTTGGAAAAGACGCACCTCAGATAGTTTCTCCAAGTATTTCTCAAAGTTTCCAAGGTTAAGGTGGCCCTTCTCATTCAGATAACCTGAGCACAAAAAGAAATCAGTTTGGTTTTACGTCCAAGTGATGAGCAGCAGAGCCAAGTATGCAAGTTTGCACCCCCATGAACATTTGCCAGGTCTTCTCCGCTCATTTGACCGATCGAGCGGGCGCTGTGATTGGCGGAGGCCGTGAAATGGTTTGCGTCGGCACCTCCCCCCAATGGAAAAATTTGAGGCTTGTCGATGCAAAGACATATCATGAGATGGAGATGAGAATCCGTAATCAGTGGCAAACCCATAGGGTCGCAATCTGGCCTCAAACTCCATCCTCCAAAATGAGAGTCTACCTTCCCAAATTGGGGAGTACAGCAGAGAGTCGATGGTAACGGCAAAATAAATTGTTTTTTTTCCCTCATGGATATGCTCAGCTCTGTTCACCCGACCCAAACGTGGGCCACATGAAGAAGGGTTCAGTCTTTCCAAGACTTTTAGATTTATTGACAAGTGTTCGAACAAAGAAATAATTGACCAAACACAAATGTCCGTACTTTTTGTTCAAGTTTTATACTAAGGACCGGGAATGGGCCGCCTGCAATGACCAGGGCCACATGCAATGAATTTTGGAAAATAAAAAAAAAAAATTTTCTTCTCTGTTGTAGCACAGCATTTTTTTTTTACAGTTTTAAACTGTAATAACAGTGTTGGCCATTAGATGGCAGACACTGCTCAGGAGAGAGGGCATTTTTGTTTGACATTTGGTTAGTAAGTGCGCAGGAAAATAAAAAAAAAAATTTTTCTTCTCTGTTGTAGCACAGCATTTTTTTTTACAGTTTTAAACTGTAATAACAGTGTTGGCCATTAGATGGCAGACACTGCTCAGGAGAGAGGGCATTTTTGTTTGACATTTGGTTAGTAAGTGCGCAGCACGATGTCAGATCAAATCATTGTGGCCCATTCCATCGTTTGAGATGCCCACTGCTGCTCCAGACCATTTCAAACATTGTATCGTATGAGGCTCACTAGTGAAATTAAAACCACAGGAGAGTCAACACAGTGTGTGTGATTTTAGAATACTGTTTTTTGTTGTTGTTGTTGTTCGTGTGTGTCTCTCACCATCTAGGCCGGGTAGCACATTGATGTAAGTCTTATACAACAACGGCAGAGCATCGTGATTAATGTGAAGATGAGGAAGGTGAGGGATGAAGTCGTTCCCCACGAGGAAGCTCATCAGAATCCAGTCATCTATTATCTGCTCCAAGTCATAATTGGAACCCAACTGATGCTTTAAAAAAAAAACAAAAAAAAAAAACAAGCATTCATGGAGTTCAATCAGAAGAAGGCAGGCTTTGTGTACATTTAGGCCATGATGTGAGTGTCTAATGGCCTACCTGAACCTCAGAGAACTCATAGTGAATGTATTCCCTCATAAGAGACAAGTGAAGCAAATGAAACGTTGTCTCCTCAGGGGCAGTTATCCTGGAAGGGATGAGACAGACAGACGTGACTTACTCGCCAAACAGATTCCAAGCAAGACCCCATCAAGTCATTTCCATGGTTCATTTCTCAATCCATAAAATATAGTTGAAGACAGGTGCTGAAAAGGGGCAAAGGCTGAGAACATCTCTTCAAAGGGCAGGCAAAGCCTCTCCACCCCGCATGTGAAGCGTTTATTTAAAAAATACATAAATAACGATTACATTGAATTCCTTTTCATTTTGGCTCAGATCCGTGCTTCACACGGATTTTCTTTCTCAGAAATACAGTATATCACTCGATTCGATACGGATCTCGGTATCTTTCAAAGTGGAATGAATTGATTCCATTAGATTTGATGCACTGGCATCTTTTCAATCAAAAAGGATTTTCTGGTTCAAACCGTTTTTGGGTTACAGCCTCACCGGGTGAGCATTTTTGTTCATTGCTCAACCAAACAAGCACTGCTCAGTCAGTCAAGCTAATTGGGAATTTCTCAATTGCGAGACGAATAAAGGTTTTCTTATCTTAAATCAGCTGTGCAATTAAAAAAAAAAGTATATCCATATGTAGAATGGAATAAAAATTCAGACTGATAATTCAATTTTTGTTGTTTGTTTTTATCAAGAGCAACTATTCAAACCTTTTCTGGGATTTCTTTCCTCCAAAGCGGACCTCTTCTCTGAGCAGGGAGAAATTTGGCTCATGGCTGGTCAAACCCAACATGATCTATTAATAGGCCAAAAACAACATGAGAATCCTGAGAGACATCAAAAATCAATCACTCCCTCAATCACATGGACACAAATCATACCAGGTCGGCATCAAGGCCATATAAGCAGTGGCGGGTGTTGGGGTCATGAAGTGGCTTTGCAGTCTCTGAACGTATGAATTCCATGATTTTATGCTCGCCCTCCCCGGGAGTCTATCAAAGGGATGGAAAGGTTCCAGATTGGTCAGCAAATCAATCGTGGCAAGACATTCCTTAACCCTAAACGTATTAACATTGACAGATGCGCACACACCTCATGACCTGACAAATAGATTTTGACATTCTGCCAAAGTTTGTCGGTGGACAGTTTGTTGTGGACAAAATACTTGAGCTGCTCTTGGAGTCTCACCATGAACTCTGTGCCTGCAAGGAGATGACCAACTATGTTATATTTGCTCATGCTTAAAAATCAGATGGTGTATAGTGAGTTTATTGCATTTTCTATTGTCACCCTATAAGGCCTACCTGGGGTGATGCCGTTTGAGTCGAAACGAGCTTCTGTGGGCAACACCTCTCCTTTATCCAGAGCTTTTTTTATTTTCTCTTCTGCTTCTTTTGCAGACCTTCATACACAAACACATGAGCAGAGATATACATCATGTCTGTAAAACTAACTGATGTTTGTTCATGAAAATGCGTCAATTTATTCATAGGACCAAAAAAAAAAAAAAAAAAAAAAAAAAAAAAAACTAACTATCAGACCCTCGTAACAGACAACTTCCAGTGTCTCATTCAAGACCTGTGTAAAAATATGAAAATCAAGGCAGGCTCCTGGAGAAGAGCTGGTCAACTTTCCCAGCATCGACATGGTGACCTTAAGCAAGGCATCAAACCCATAAGTTCAACCCCCGCCGTTTCTTTGTGCCTTTCCAATTTGGCCTCATGCTTTGATTATTCTTTGTGGGGTTGGCACTGGCCCAGGAAATCTTTTCGACAACGTGGCTAAACACCTTCAAAATCTTGGAGTCACATTCGAGCAGAATTTGCCCCAACATCGTTGGCGCCGCGGTGCCGGCTGTTTCGCCATTATCTTGCGAAGTATGCATGCACACGGCAGAGACATGCTAGCCCAAAGAGCACATAACACTTTGGGGAAGATGTATTTTTTTGGGTTGTAGACAGAATTTGACGGCTTACTGCACATCGCAGTGGGACATATGCGCCAAATCGCCACAGATAAAATGAGGGCACTGATGTTGGTCCGAGGTTGCATCAGCTCATCCATGAGTGAGAAGTGGTCAATTCCGATTCTGACCACGATCACGTGGACTAGCTGCACATTTTTCAATTTTACAGCGGCTAGCTAACAACCCTTTTAATTAGTCTGTCAGTTTTGGGTCACATTAAAAAAAAATGTATTAGACTTTTCCACAAAAAAAAAAAAAAAAAAAAAACAGGCATTTGAACAGGGGCATGTCAACTTATTATATCCGCTGTGAATCTTGACTGAACCCACCGAAATCTCCGTCCTCTCTGCTGGTTCATCTTTGCCCTTGGTGCCACACCATCTACTGCCATGAAGAAGACCTTGCGTGGCTTGATGATTCTAAAAAGCACCTCCAAGTAATGGAAAATGTCTGCAAAAATTTTCTCTTCAGAGATGCGGAAGTGAACGTCTTCATCATTTGGATGAGAACACTGATGGATGATCCCATTCATGTCCAGATAGAGATTGTCAAATTCTGGGATCTGGGAATAAAACAAACAAACAAACAAACAAAAAACCCTTTTGTCAATAAAGCCACCTTGCCTTGCCTAACAGTCAGGTAAACAACCACATCTGGAAGGACCATGTGTGATGATCTTATGTGGGCAAAACGCACACCTCATAGGCATGCTCAGAATGGTGACTAGATTTATTTGGAACTGGTCTCCCTTGTGAGAACCTGATTTTCTGTGTCTTGACCATGGGAGCGGAAACAGAACTATGTCCACAAAAACATGATGATCGCACACGCTCACACCCAAAATGATGAAACAGTAACTCAAGCTGCGCAATACATTTCACCGGTGTAACCCTCCTTTAACAAAAATAAAAGAATTTGGGCAACGTTTGTTTTCGCTTTAAAATATCTTAATTCATCATTTTAGCGTTGGTTGCCGTCAGTCAACGATATATATTTATTTGGGTATTACATGACAAGATGGACGCAGCTGTCAATAATGAGAGGAAAACCAGATTTGATCGCCAACGCAAATGTCTATCAACGACTATCGAATTAAGCACAATAAAAGTAGTACTCAAACAATTGACTCCACGCAAGAATTGTTTTCACAACCATTGGGTTTAAATGACTTAACACTTACTCGGCACGATATATCATCGCGTAATTGAAAACCGTAACTCAACAGCTGCTAAAACAGAAAAAGGGATGCCAACTTGGGGTGATATTTATTCGGGGATCAAACCTGTCAAGTGCACTAAAACGTCAACAGCCCGTAGTAAAACAAACCGATAGCCAAGCGCTATCCATGCTAACACTGCTACAGTCGGCAATTGAGCAGTAACGCTCTCCCCGGTCATCATGATCTTACCTGATGCTCCTTGACAACTTCACTGAGGCAAGGATAACGCTCTGAAATCCATCGATAAAACTTCGGGACCCCCATATTCGCTGAAAAACCAAACCTAGACCTTAAAGACAAAACTGAGAGACCGCGTAGAATTAAATTGTGCAAATGGAACCCACTTTGGCTTCCAGCAGCCGCAATGTCGCTGTTGACCGTGGTGCGTCTGCAAAATCACCCCGCCATGCTGTAGCCTACAGAACGTTCCTACTTTGTCATTGTTACGTAAACGGACGACCAAAAATAAAAGTAACAAGCAAAAATAGAGTTACGAGTACACTACTACTACTACGACTACTACAAATAATAATAATAATAATAATAATAATAATAATAATAATAATAACAACTAAAGGACGCGGGTGACTTTTTTATAGCAGCCTGTGGGCAATTAATTATGCAAAAGATGCCACATGAGAATTAGTATTGATCCATTTCGAAAAAGCGTGTTGTCTTGTTTTGATAAAGTCCTCCGTGTGAAAATATGGAATGTGTTGCTATAATTAGGAAATACTGTACTACACGATATGTATTAGAGGCCATCATCAAAACTATGTCATGCATTGTATTACATTTAAAAATGATAATTTTGTGCACCCACTGGTAACTCATTTTAGTTGAGATTCCTGCAGAACTGAAGTCACAGGAACATCCAGCTGCTGGAAGATGGTCTTTACCTTGAACGAATCATTTTCTTTCTATTTAAAGCAACTCTCTCCTTGCTTCCTCTGATCCGTGTCTAGAATGGTCCACGCACCGCCACCCTTTGAATTGGCTGGCTCACTGACTGATTACAACTTTGAAGACACATGATGAGAATTAGCAGACAAACCTCGGTTTAACACGTCCCTATAGTCAAATTACTTTCAATCGTTTCTAGTGGTACATCATTTTTGTGCAGGCTTTTTTTTCATGAATTAAAAAAAAAAGTACAATTGTTTTGTTGAACCACAATTGAAAAACAATTTCTGATTTTCATTTGTTGATTTGTATTCAGTTTGATTTATTACTTTGGTAAGATTCAAGTCATTTGTGTGACCGCTGCGGGTCTGGATTTCACTAACGGAGGGTTATCAACAATTGTGTGCGTGGGTGGCACGAAAACATGAAAGTGGCAGATTTAAGCCTATGGGACAATCTTCGCACCCAAAAAGTGTGCAGCTTCATGGATTGGAAATGCTTCTTTAGGGTGTTACCACCACCTTCGATGACGTCTGTTGTCACGGCGTCGTGCGGCAATCGACGAGAAAACGCTCATTTATAATGACGGGTTCGTCAAATTTTGTTGGAGTCTCTGGACACGAAATGACCAAATATGAACACATGCATCTTCTAAACGATTGTGACATTTTTTTGTGTTAAACCAATCGAATGAAATCCAAAAGTAAACACCAAATGATGTTGGCCTAATTTAATATTCGCTGCGGGTAAGCTTCGAAGCAAACTTGGAGAACGCACACTCGGTCAACATTTCCACAGAATAATACAAGTTGCAATTGAACAATAGTTTGTCCATGAATATGTCATGACAATCCAAATTAAATTATGTTTTCCCCAAAGAATCGGAACACACAATTCTCGCGATCTGCAAGAATCTTGTTTCCGTGAATGCTTTGAGGTTTCAAGCAATCCACAGGGCACTCTTGTTCGGAGAATAGCCGCTGGATTAACATAACGGGCGTTTGGGGTTTGAACACACACAGGCATCTGATCTGTGGCAAAACGGAACACTTTGAGCATTACCGTTTCGAACAAGGCCAAAAACACACATATGGAACCCATTAGCGCGGATCGCCGTAAACACATAACCACCACCAAAAAAAAAAAAAAAAAAAAAAAAAAAAACATGAACGAAAAACTGGGGATAT
>NW_017805225.1:928061-946666 GCF_001891065.2 Hippocampus comes
AAAAAAAAAAAAAAAAAAAAACAGGCATTTGAACAGGGGCATGTCAACTTATTATATCCGCTGTGAATCTTGACTGAACCCACCGAAATCTCCGTCCTCTCTGCTGGTTCATCTTTGCCCTTGGTGCCACACCATCTACTGCCATGAAGAAGACCTTGCGTGGCTTGATGATTCTAAAAAGCACCTCCAAGTAATGGAAAATGTCTGCAAAAATTTTCTCTTCAGAGATGCGGAAGTGAACGTCTTCATCATTTGGATGAGAACACTGATGGATGATCCCATTCATGTCCAGATAGAGATTGTCAAATTCTGGGATCTGGGAATAAAACAAACAAACAAACAAACAAAAAACCCTTTTGTCAATAAAGCCACCTTGCCTTGCCTAACAGTCAGGTAAACAACCACATCTGGAAGGACCATGTGTGATGATCTTATGTGGGCAAAACGCACACCTCATAGGCATGCTCAGAATGGTGACTAGATTTATTTGGAACTGGTCTCCCTTGTGAGAACCTGATTTTCTGTGTCTTGACCATGGGAGCGGAAACAGAACTATGTCCACAAAAACATGATGATCGCACACGCTCACACCCAAAATGATGAAACAGTAACTCAAGCTGCGCAATACATTTCACCGGTGTAACCCTCCTTTAACAAAAATAAAAGAATTTGGGCAACGTTTGTTTTCGCTTTAAAATATCTTAATTCATCATTTTAGCGTTGGTTGCCGTCAGTCAACGATATATATTTATTTGGGTATTACATGACAAGATGGACGCAGCTGTCAATAATGAGAGGAAAACCAGATTTGATCGCCAACGCAAATGTCTATCAACGACTATCGAATTAAGCACAATAAAAGTAGTACTCAAACAATTGACTCCACGCAAGAATTGTTTTCACAACCATTGGGTTTAAATGACTTAACACTTACTCGGCACGATATATCATCGCGTAATTGAAAACCGTAACTCAACAGCTGCTAAAACAGAAAAAGGGATGCCAACTTGGGGTGATATTTATTCGGGGATCAAACCTGTCAAGTGCACTAAAACGTCAACAGCCCGTAGTAAAACAAACCGATAGCCAAGCGCTATCCATGCTAACACTGCTACAGTCGGCAATTGAGCAGTAACGCTCTCCCCGGTCATCATGATCTTACCTGATGCTCCTTGACAACTTCACTGAGGCAAGGATAACGCTCTGAAATCCATCGATAAAACTTCGGGACCCCCATATTCGCTGAAAAACCAAACCTAGACCTTAAAGACAAAACTGAGAGACCGCGTAGAATTAAATTGTGCAAATGGAACCCACTTTGGCTTCCAGCAGCCGCAATGTCGCTGTTGACCGTGGTGCGTCTGCAAAATCCCCCCGCCATGCTGTAGCCTACAGAACGTTCCTACTTTGTCATTGTTACGTAAACGGACGACCAAAAATAAAAGTAACAAGCAAAAATAGAGTTACGAGTACACTACTACTACTACGACTACTACAAATAATAATAATAATAATAATAATAATAATAATAATAATAATAACAACTAAAGGACGCGGGTGACTTTTTTTATAGCAGCCTGTGGGCAATTAATTATGCAAAAGATGCCACATGAGAATTAGTATTGATCCATTTCGAAAAAGCGTGTTGTCTTGTTTTGATAAAGTCCTCCGTGTGAAAATATGGAATGTGTTGCTATAATTAGGAAATACTGTACTACACGATATGTATTAGAGGCCATCATCAAAACTATGTCATGCATTGTATTACATTTAAAAATGATAATTTTGTGCACCCACTGGTAACTCATTTTAGTTGAGATTCCTGCAGAACTGAAGTCACAGGAACATCCAGCTGCTGGAAGATGGTCTTTACCTTGAACGAATCATTTTCTTTCTATTTAAAGCAACTCTCTCCTTGCTTCCTCTGATCCGTGTCTAGAATGGTCCACGCACCGCCACCCTTTGAATTGGCTGGCTCACTGACTGATTACAACTTTGAAGACACATGATGAGAATTAGCAGACAAACCTCGGTTTAACACGTCCCTATAGTCAAATTACTTTCAATCGTTTCTAGTGGTACATCATTTTTGTGCAGGCTTTTTTTTCATGAATTAAAAAAAAAAGTACAATTGTTTTGTTGAACCACAATTGAAAAACAATTTCTGATTTTCATTTGTTGATTTGTATTCAGTTTGATTTATTACTTTGGTAAGATTCAAGTCATTTGTGTGACCGCTGCGGGTCTGGATTTCACTAACGGAGGGTTATCAACAATTGCGTGCGTGGGTGGCACGAAAACATGAAAGTGGCAGATTTAAGCCTATGGGACAATCTTCGCACCCAAAAAGTGTGCAGCTTCATGGATTGGAAATGCTTCTTTAGGGTGTTACCACCACCTTCGATGACGTCTGTTGTCACGGCGTCGTGCGGCAATCGACGAGAAAACGCTCATTTATAATGACGGGTTCGTCAAATTTTGTTGGAGTCTCTGGACACGAAATGACCAAATATGAACACATGCATCTTCTAAACGATTGTGACATTTTTTTGTGTTAAACCAATCGAATGAAATCTAAAAGTAAACACCAAATGATGTTGGCCTAATTTAATATTCGCTGCGGGTAAGCTTCGAAGCAAACTTGGAGAACGCACACTCGGTCAACATTTCCACAGAATAATACAAGTTGCAATTGAACAATAGTTTGTCCATGAATATGTCATGACAATCCAAATTAAATTATGTTTTCCCCAAAGAATCGGAACACACAATTCTCGCGATCTGCAAGAATCTTGTTTCCGTGAATGCTTTGAGGTTTCAAGCAATCCACAGGGCACTCTTGTTCGGAGAATAGCCGCTGGATTAACATAACGGGCGTTTGGGGTTTGAACACACACAGGCATCTGATCTGTGGCAAAACGGAACACTTTGAGCATTACCGTTTCGAACAAGGCCAAAAACACACATATGGAACCCATTAGCGCGGATCGCCGTAAACACATAACCACCACCAAAAAAAAAAAAAAAACTCAGTCAAGAGAACACTGGGAAATACCGAAGATGTTTTTTGTGGGTGGGGGGGGGGGGGGTCAGGGGGAAATAACCTGGCACAACAAGATAGATTTGGAAATAATTTATTCAGTTACAGAAATAGAAAAACGTCTTCCATCCCTCACAAAATAGGTAGGTCTTAGCGGGTTGATCAAAGCCCCAAATGGTTCACGTTGACACGGAGCACATGATACAAAAACGATGAGACCGTTGGACTTGCAATTGGGCTCTGCTCTTTCCATCTAACAGGAGAATTTCCACTGCTACTTTCAACATTTGAGCTATGCCTATGGGTACATCAGAAAAGTGATGACACATACAGTAAACCAAGGGATTTCTCAGCCTTTCCATAACCCATTCCTCTTCCTTACGTCTCCAACGACCCACATTCCAAAAGTCTGACCACGCAAGATATATTTGACGGAGTTCAATTCAAGTCTGAATTTATTACAATTGGTTTCTTCCATCTCCGGAAAAAAAATTGAACAGAAGTCAGACAAACATTCAAGGAGGGGATCGGTGTTGAAGTTGAACGCGAAGATAAACGAGCATGTCAATTCGTCCTGTGCTTTTAACATTTAAGGGGGAGAAAGACGCAATACAGGTTAGCATTTCGCCGGATGCAAACCACCAACAAGGAACAGATTCATAAAAAAAGCTGAAAAGTATGGATCTGACTGAAAGCCACGAAGACGCATTACTGGAGCAAATAAAACTGGAACAGCAATCAAACAAAATACAAAAGATACATTTTTTTTTCCCCTTCTAAAATGCCAGCGCGTCATATTTTGAACAGCATATGAGCAGCAGTATAAAGTCTCACGGTCCAAAATCCAGAGCTCATTAAAATATTCATTTACACCAGTTCTCCTGGGGGCTTGGGGGGCGGGGTGGCTTTGGGGCATCGGAGGTTCAGTAGGCAGCTTGGCCTACCCTACTTTCCATCACAACATCATCATACACGTAGCTCAAGGTATGATGGCGGTCTTGGGTCACACGAGGATCGGGGGTCTTCAGACAAGCTCAAGTACCTGTGCAAAGATAAAAGAGACCGTCTGTCCAGAGCTGAGGGTACAAAAGCAACACGCTGCAGTAATGTATTACATTTCGGTGGTAACGATGACATGTTTCACTTTTTTTTTGGAGGGGGGGGGGGGATAATATTATTACTGTCACTCAGCAATACGTCATTGCTTCCTTGACTAACTTTAGCGTGTTTCAACAAATGTGAAAGTGGCCCTTTCAGCCACCATTTTTCTGGTATGCGGCCCTCAAACGAAAAAGTTTGGACAGCCCTGCCGGGTAGTGACGCAAGTTTGGATACCGCAAGAATCGGTGAGAGAAGATGGAGACCGACCTTGATTGTTCCTTGACTATTTGCAGCAATCAACACATTTGACTCCTGGAAAAGAAAAGAGGGTTTAAAAAAAAACGGAACCGCAGAACGGCCCGGGGGAGATTGGGTCTTTCGAGCAAGGCCATGAGCATAACCTTCCCAAGAGAAAGTCAAAGCACGTGAGGGTGGCAAATGGCAAGAACTCACTCCATCGGGTAAGGCTCTCCAACAGACGGCACTGACGAACTCGTTGATGTCATCTTCCTTCTTCTCTTTATCCAGCACACTTTTTACCGTGTCAAACTTGAATGTTAAAAGTGTCTTGGAAAGTCCTTTGTAGTACAGGTACAAGGAATTGTTCTCGCTGCCTGCGCACATGAATGGAGACGGCGTTTGGTATCGCGGTCGGCGGCGGCCATGCAGCAGTAATCGATCATGTTTTTTGGTCACTTTTCTCGACCGGCGACAGAATACGAGCGCGACGTTTACCGCAGGCAATATAGTCTCCATTCGAGGCCAGGCCAACAAAGTTCTTCTCATTAATGTGACCCTTGAAGGAGCGCAGGCAATGCGGTTTGTTGACATTCCACAGCTTCAGCTGACTGTCCGTCGACCTGAAAAGTGATTCACAGAAGGAGCACGTTTCCCGCTGGCTCTTTTGATGCGACACATTGTCAAAAAAAAGTTCACATCAGATGAGGTGGGTCCGCCAGACAGCGGGAGCGCACAAAAAAAACAATTTCCCCAAAATTTCCTCGAGAGTCGCTGACCTGGGACAACCGGGAAGCAATTATATTTGCAACATCGCAGGGTGGGGTAGTCATTTCAAAGGGGCCCAGCGGTGCAGTGACCCACCAGATCAAGCCGATGGAAGAAGAGGGCTCAAGCTTGCTTTGGCCAAATATGCCTCTGCCACCGGCTCTCCCAATTGGAGAAAAGCGGCCGGCGTTGAAGGAGTTCACACAGCAAAGCGTCTCACAAAAAATGTGAAAACAAACCACGTGGCTGCCCGCGGGCAAAGTGGACTTACGCTGATACGATTTCCTCTCCGTTAACAAACTTGGCGTAGGAGACGGCTTTGCGGTGGCCTTTGAACACCATGATCGGCTGCTTGGTGTTGCGGAGGTCGTAGTAATGGACACAGTGATCTGCAAGGAAAAGCAACCTGACTATGTACCGGAGTCACACACAGTTACAAATCATGTCATTGCCTCCCGAAAATCCGATCCCGATCGTGGATGATAGCAGACAGTTGCACAGAGAACTACCTTTAATCTCAACCACAGTATGACGACAAGATTACCTGCACAGCCAAAGGCCAGATGATAGCGGGACGTTGGACTGAATTTTACGCAGCAGACGTTAGCCTTGGCTTCAATGCTGGCCACAGAGTTGTCCAGATTGGTTGACCACAACTTCACTGACAATCAAAAGTACACAAAACGGCATTCAATCGGGCGCCACAAGCATTTCTACGGCGAGGATCAAGGCGGTGACATTTGGATTCAGATGCCGGAAAACGACAGCACTCATTTTATCTGCTGCCGGATCCAAAATGGGACTCTTCAGTTACCTTTGGCGTCATCTGAGCCAGAGGCTAACAACTTGGGGTCCATCAGATTAAAGTCTACACTCCAGCACCGTTTCTCATGCTCCTGCAAATAAAGCGACAGGGTCGTTTCAACGCCGTCGTGCAGGGGTGTCCAAACTTTTTTCGTTTGAGGGCCGCGTTCATAAAAATGCAAGGACGCACGTTAACAGTCTTCAACTTGAATTCATTAAACATGCTAAAAAACAGTCAAGCGATACATTTTCTCCGTCATTTGGAAAACTCTTTCATCGCAGCTTTCTGGTCAAGCTAAGAAGGCAAATAATTTTGGATTTGATTTGATACATTCCACTCCGCAAGATGAATCGAAGTACCTGGTACACTTTGGACCGATGTCCGGTAAATCCATCCCATAATATGACGGTCCCCTCATAGTCGCTGCTGGCCAGGAGGTTCTTGTGATAGCTGCTCCAGCTGATACAGCTGCAACAAATGACATTTGTTGAAACGCTGACATCAATATGACCCCGATCCTTGAAGTGACTTCACTTTGGAGTGTTGGGGTGATTCTCACCTGATTTTCGAATTGCATGTCATTTCGTTGACAGGGTAGTGGATGTCCACCGCATCTTGGATCACCGTGCCATACTCAAACACCTTGATCTTCTTGGTCACACCGGCGATGGCAAAGTAGTCGCAATCACGGTCAAACTCAATGCTGAAACGCACACGGACGCACACTTCAATCAACCTGACAATGCTTTTAAAGATGTACCTGTACAGCTCAAAGCCGTTGGAATTTGCCACACACACACACACACACACACACACACACACACACACACACACACACACACACACACACACTCTTGTTTCTAAACCAATGTGGATTAGGTCGATATGATAAGAAACAGAATGGAACTGGGAGAAAACACATGAAGGCCAATCAAGCTTTCAAATCAAGCAATCAAACTTCAATCATTTAATCCAAAGAGTCAAAATAACACTCACGAATTTTCCTTGTTTCAAACAAACTTCCGACTCTTACGTATATACAACAATCTTTACTGCCTGCAGTATGCACAGACACACACACACGCACCCACACACAAATCTCCCACTTTCTACAAGCAGGCGATTATGCCTATAAATAAATTTTAAAAAATACCACGAAAAGCAAAATGAAAAGCAGAAACCGTTTACAATTTATTTGGTCTTTTTTTTTTTCGATTTGTCTGGGGCTGCTTCACCATGACGAAATATAATAGCTGTTGTGGTTCTTTCATTTCCTTTGTAGTGTGCACTGTGCAAGACAAGTGGCCATCAGTGGCGGCTGCTCAAGAGAAGACGCTAGGTCTGCAGAGAACACGACCATAAGCCACACTGGGGTTTCTCTGCCCACGACTGGTGCCATTTTCAAGCAACGGCAAAATTTCATGTGACAAACCGTTTTAAATTGTGGAGAAAAAAAAAAAACCACTTCAACAACATAATTTTTCCTAAATAGGCACACAAAAACAGCGTTTTGTCAATAGACAGTGCATGGTCATTGCAAAAAAAAAAAAATTGTGCGTGAAACCACTACAAGCATTATATTTGCGTTCATGAGTCGTTGAACTATTACATAAACATGTCCATGATTTCCGAAAAAATAAATAGTTGACTTATCATACCTGGAGACAATGCTCGACCCATTGTAGAGGTCGCTGGCATAGGAGAGAGTGGCCAGGGGTCGCACAGAATTGTAGCGTGTAAACTTGGAAAGACACTCCATAAAGTCATCCAGCTGGTTCAAGTTCCTCCCTTCCTCTAAAAGAAGAAGGAGGAAAAAAAAAAGAAAAACAAAACAGATATATGTCGTTCAATTAGAGATGAGGAAGAGGAGTTCCGAGTATTTTATGTTTGGAAACATGCCGAGCAGGGAGTATAATAAACCAGTGCCAAGCATCTGATTTTAGTTGCCATGAACCACACGGCAATTTTTAGATCGATTGAATTGAACACTTGGCGGCAAAGGTGCACCATATGGGCGTCAGACAGCGTAAATCCATGACCGTACTTGGTACGGTGAGCAGAGAATATCAACTCAAGCGGCCATCCGTCCTGGCGATGGCACTCTTATCGTATTCGGAAGCATAGCGGTGACTCATTTTTACCTGCGATGCGTGACATTTTGTTCGAGAAGTAACACTGCTCCAGATCTTCAAAATGAGCAGTCAACCTTTTCCTTCTTGATGCCAGCGTGCTGTTATACCACGTCTGCCTTTTCCCCTGCATTGAAGAAAGACTTTGGTCAGACCACAAAGCATGGAAACGAAGACAACATTTGAAGTGAATAAATACCAATTGGCTTGCTCACCTGGTTTGTTCCGCCAAATTCCGGCGGCGGGTTATAGTTTGACGGCTCCATGATGCTACTACAGCTGCAATCAAAAAGGAGAGCGGCACGGAGCTATTTTCAAATAAATTGTTGAATCGAATGCGCACCGTAGCCTGCTCATTCATCATCGATGGCGATCGAAATGAGAAATGGAGAGCGAAACGTTCGAATGAATCAAAAACCAACAAATCAACTATCCAGCAAATGTTCAGAAACATTGTTTTTAAAAAGACTTGATTTTCCATGTGGGTCGTCATGAAACACATTTACCTGGCAGTATAGCTGCTGAAAGGTTTTACAATGATAAGACTGTTCCGTGATAACGCAAGAATGCTTTTGACATCTCAAACCAAATGGCAGGTTACCCAGTGTCCTGGAATAGTTTGACCTTCATGGATGGTTTCGCTTTTAACCACTTACGGCATAGATGTTTGTTTTGTTTTTGTGGGTAATGTTGCATTTCGCTGGAAAAAAACCCAAAACGGGACAAGATAGTTTGATGGGGTCAAGCTGTACCTGGGCGATGGGGAGGGGGCTTCAACATTGGGCACTGTACACTCTGCCTCCACTGGAGAGTACAGCCCGCTCATTTCCTGGAAAGAAACATCAATAAAATAAGACGTTTTGGCCGACTAGAGGGTGAGCGTTTCCAGTTGGTCATCATCGGTTGAGAATAATGAGCACTGGTCCTGTCTTTTGTTTTTAGGGGTGTTTTATGTCTGGTTTGACAAATCACCTTACCTCAACACGCTTAATGTCCTCTTCAAGGAAGTTCAACTCCTTCTGTAGTTGTTCTAGTTGCTGTCAAAAACAACAATCAAGATGGGTGTTTCCCTTTTTTTTTCATTCATGACATATTGGTAGAAGCGTATTTTTTGCCAAATTGTTTGCTACTCATAACTACAGTTGGACCCGGTTCCAACGTACCTGGAGGGACATAGCGGATCTGTATGTTATAACGGAAGTTTGTTGTAACTATTTCCATGAAAATGGCCGCCAACTATGATGTATCATACAATATGAATATTTAGGGATGTAAAAACATGAACGTTTAATACAGCGTAAACACATCCATTACAAATCCCCGCACACAGGATGAAGGAAACATTCAGTAAGCAAATAAAAAGTGCGTTCTCCAGTTCAGGATGTGCCGCACCCCGAAACCATTTACAATCATCACGAAATCTGTCGGCCTTGCATTCTGCCGTGACTTTGTTTTGCCATGACGCATGATTGTCGAAATCATCGACGTAGCCAATTGATAGTCTTGGCTGAGCTTGCTCTGGGAGACGCCCTTTCCAAAGTGAGAGACAAATTCAGCCTTCACGGACAGCGAGATTTGCTTCCGTTTCCCAGACACGTTCTGAGACCGCGCTCGAGACCGCGCCGTGCTTCTGTATGAATCCTGCGCTGTATATTTTGCTCATCAGGAGGGTCGCGGCGACGGTGAGCTTCCCGCGGTTTGTCGCAACGAAAGCCTTTTCGCTACTTTGTGGGAAACATCTGGTCGTTACAATGAAGTTGATGATATCAAGGTGTGCAAGCCAAATGGGCAAGTGGAAAACGGACGACGTGCAATCCGGACTTTGAAACGTAAACGGGGTACGTTGAAACGAGGTTCGACTGTGTGTGTACAAGTAATAGCACCTCTCTCTTGTTTCTCCTGGCTTCATTCAGGAACTCCATGAGGATCTGTCTCTGAGCCGCTTGGGATTCCTAGTGGACAGAAACAAATTGTGGATTATCTCAAGACGGTTCCTGAAGCAAAATCAGGACTTCAGCAGGGAAAAAAAGTCCCAAAACAAAGACATAACAGAAAACAAAAATCAAAGTGACAGTCTGGATCTAATTCATGAATTCAAAAGTTCTCCAGTATATCAACAAATGTATTAGTCATCATGGCAACTATTTTTCTGATAACCTCCCTCCTCACTCTGCCCGCCTTCACTTTTTTAACGAAACTTGCGGCCCGTGTCAAATGTCATTTTTTTTTTGTTTGATTTTTCGGGTGTGGTCATGTCGCCGGCTGCTGAAAAATGGATGGCGGGCCGCAAAGGGCCCCCGGGGCCGTAGTTTGATCACCATTGGCGTAGGCGCTAAAAAGACATGATTTCTTGCATGTTGCGCATGCCGGCTTACCGCTTCCAGCTGCTTCTTCTTCTGAACCAGGAGCTCCAACATGAGGTTGACATTTGCCAGGTCCAAGTTCTCCTGGTCTGGACTCAACACGTCCTGGAAAACGTGCCACCTGGAGCCATTCTAGGGGTCAGAGAGACTGATCAGTCAATTGTAACCTCCCCCCACCCGTATCAGCAGGGACAGTTGTGAAGGCACTTTACTTACAGGATGATCTAACTTGAGTCGCTTCTCCTCTGATCTTTGCTTCTGTTTAAGGATGAGTTCATTTACTGGTGGCGGTGAAAGAGAAAGAAAAGCTCTGAGCAAGCTCCACAAAACAGCGAAGCAACCCGAGACAGTGGAGTTGCTTCCCAAACTGCTGTCACATTTGGCACTTCCAGTTTCATGACCGTGGTGGCCCAGACATATGAAACCTCCTTTGACTTTTTAAAACAATGAAGAATGTATAGCAAAGGAAAAAAAAAAGGAAATGCTATTTTAAAATTGCCTTTGTCAGTTCATACCGTTTCTACAGTGGCGATAAATGCACCTCTGGACAGATGATTTCTAGTTCCAAAAATTCCAATGGGGGGGAAATAATAAAAAATAGTTCCAAAATCTGAACAATCTACCAACAGGAAAGAGGTCTGTGACCTTAGAGGTTCCACTAAACAAAGCATCATCAAAGCATGGCCTCAATGTAAATTCCACTTTTAGTCACCACCTACCGAGAAAGTTTGGGTAAAGTTGATCCACATTATCAACAACGTAGTTGCATTTGGGACACCGGTTGCTGTCCTCCAGACTCTGGCGAATGCACTTGAAGCTGCAGGCAGAAGAGGAGGGAGTTTTTAAACTTTTGTTTTCTTTCCAGGGAAAAGATGTGCTTCACGTGAAAAACAAGAAAACCGAGCCAAGCATGTCCGTACAAGATCACAAGTGTTACGTGGAATTAGTATTGCAAATGGTTTGGCCATGAGAGCACTTTGTTCAAGATGGACACATTCAGCTCAATACAGCCATCCTTCCATTATCTTTGGACTTTGGACATATTACTTTTCTTTTGATGGCGGCGCGGACACCCGCAGCGGCTCCTCTTGTTTTATGTTGTCTTGAGAGGGAAAAAATTTCATCTGTACTATATGTTGCACATACAGCACATTTGACAATAAAGTTGTACTTGACTTGAAATGCTCAGTCATTCTGTCCCCAAATGCCACATGCATTCACATGCAGCAATGGATGCGCGGGCGCACACACACAACCCCCCCCCCCCATCCACATTGGCCACAATCCCCATAATTTTTGGAACGGCACAAATTCACTTACCAAAAACTGTGCCCACACTTGGTCATGTGTGCCTCTTCTATCATTTCAAAGCAAATGGGGCTGGAAGAGGTAAGCACAAAACGGTATTATGTGCACGCTGAATCTAAACAAGTACAGCCCAACCTCAGAATACATTTAAGAATAAGAAACCCTTTATTTGTCTCACAATGGAGAAATTCACAATTTACAGCAGCAAAGTTAGGAAAGGAAGAAAGTAGAAGAACAAAAAGAATCGGAGCTTTCATTTCATCGGGCGCACCTGCAAAATGCTCGGAGACTTAAAACACAAATGCGATCAATAGTCTTATTTGCAAGGACACTTTTGCAGTTGACGGACATATTACAGGGGTTGTTCTGTAGCAGACCCCAGCGCGCGCGCGCGCAAACGAACCAACCGTCCATCACTAACCAGACAAAATCGTTGCTTTTATCTTCATAGGAGTTCAACAGGCCGTTGCAAAGAGGTGCTTGGTGGAGGGACCTCTTCCTGCTGCCAGAGGACGCGGAAGGTCTACTTAGGGAGGCGAAGCCACCGCGAGACGACGACACGGCGACCAAACTTGGCACCGACATGCCGCTGTCACCTGCAGCCGCCAGTGTCCGCGAGGGTACGACGTTGACTGAGCTGTTTCCATTGCTCGTGACGGCGTTGCTTGCGCCACTCGAGTTCGCGGTGCCTCCTGTGCCACCGCTGCTACTCGTACTGCTACTTGTGCTGGGCACGGAACTGGCACCGCCAGCGATCTGCGGGGACCGCTTGTTTGACATCATGCAAATGCCACTCAAAACTCCCCCAAATCCGCCGTGGCACTGTTCAAATCATCCAGACGCTACTGTTGGACTACTTGTGCAGACTCTCCAGCTAGCTGCTTAGTTTATAGGCTAACATCCTGGTAAGGGTGGCACATCGTCGAGCGAATTTTAAACTAACTCGTTGCTGTTTGCCTCGCTCGTCTCGTCACCAGAGACCTAGGGGAAAACAACTATAATAGCAAAGGAAACACCCGAGCATTGCAAGAGAAAAACAACCTTCTGCGCCGTGCAGACGATTAGCCGGCTAGCCACTTTTAGCTACAGACAGAGGGCTAGCGCAAGTTTCCTCGATTACTCGGTTACGCGGTGTCCGCCTAGCTGGCTACATACCACCCTCCAGTGCATAGGAGTATAATTGCGCCGTTGGTCAGTTCCACCTGTCTTTTGTTGTTTTCTTCGACGTGACTGCTTGTTTTGATAAGCCACCCTGTTGTTCTAATACGCATGATAATAACATTTAAGGTTAAACAAATTGAAATCACCCAACCTCCGTCGTAGTAAACATAAAAATTGTAGGACAGTATTGAAGTGCTTTTATTAGATTTTTTTTTCTTTTCCATATTTTCAGGTCACCATCACAATTCAACTACTTTTTTTCTGGCACGTTTCTAATTTAAGGGACTAGAGCAACCCCCCTCACCTCCAACCCCCAAAAAAGTGTCAGGTTAGGGAAATATTAAATACATTAAGAAAATATTTCCCAACTTTGTTTGTACACGATATAAATATGTTACCCAAATTAAACAACAGAATCTGAAAAAAAATCTATTGCGTTAGAAAAGCAACTCATATATATCTATATCTAGATATATAGATATAAATCTAGATATAGATAGACACAAACACACACACAGTAATATTGGTATTTCCTGTGATCCCACCCCAGAAATAACATTTCCTCTTGTATCTTTTTCTTTCAAATTATATTTCCTTAACAAAACAAACAAACCAGTAGGTCACATCCACAAAGTGCAGGCAGTGACTGACTGGGCCAAGAAAAGCCCCGTCTTGTCGATCAAACATCCACCTGCAGGCAGCTTAGCAAACAAAACACAAGCAGCATTAACTTATTCATGCTAACAGTTCATCCATCCAGCTCCCGTACTTATTTTTCCATTTATGTTTTTTTTTAAACAGAGGGCTAGCGCAAGTTTCCTCGATTACTCGGTTACGCGGTGTCCGCCTAGCTGGCTACATACCACCCTCCAGTGCATAGGAGTATAATTGCGCCGTTGGTCAGTTCCACCTGTCTTTTGTTGTTTTCTTCGACGTGACTGCTTGTTTTGATAAGCCACCCTGTTGTTCTAATACGCATGATAATAACATTTAAGGTTAAACAAATTGAAATCACCCAACCTCCGTCGTAGTAAACATAAAAATTGTAGGACAGTATTGAAGTGCTTTTATTAGATTTTTTTTTCTTTTCCATATTTTCAGGTCACCATCACAATTCAACTACTTTTTTTCTGGCACGTTTCTAATTTAAGGGACTAGAGCAACCCCCCTCACCTCCAACCCCCAAAAAAGTGTCAGGTTAGGGAAATATTAAATACATTAAGAAAATATTTCCCAACTTTGTTTGTACACGATATAAATATGTTACCCAAATTAAACAACAGAATCTGAAAAAAAATCTATTGCGTTAGAAAAGCAACTCATATATATCTATATCTAGATATATAGATATAAATCTAGATATAGATAGACACAAACACACACACAGTAATATTGGTATTTCCTGTGATCCCACCCCAGAAATAACATTTCCTCTTGTATCTTTTTCTTTCAAATTATATTTCCTTAACAAAACAAACAAACCAGTAGGTCACATCCACAAAGTGCAGGCAGTGACTGACTGGGCCAAGAAAAGCCCCGTCTTGTCGATCAAACATCCACCTGCAGGCAGCTTAGCAAACAAAACACAAGCAGCATTAACTTATTCATGCTAACAGTTCATCCATCCAGCTCCCGTACTTATTTTTCCATTTATGTTTTTTTTTAACCTCCATGTGGCCAGTGTCTGGGGTCCACACAACATAGACTTTCCCATGTTTCTGTTTGTGGAAGAAATTCACATGAGCCATTATGGCGCACAGGTAGGATGTAAAGTCAAGTTTTCAGCAAAGAGGAAAATTACTGGATACACTCAGGAGTGAATTCCCTCAGAGGGACTTCGGTGTTTGTGAGAGATCGCTTCGGTAAAATGTTTTCTCTGTGACTCAAAAGTATGGAAAGTCTGTGCGCTAACATTTGACATTTATGAATGTTTGTTTGTTTTTACCTTCTCAAATGTGACCGTCAATTGTCTGTTTTAAATGCTGACAACCGACTCAACCGAACCGAAAAAAAATAGCTGAATTAAAATTATGTGCCTCATATTAAGGTTTGTAACTCGGATAATGTTGTTCGCAACCCTCCCCCGTCCCTCCCCATGATGAGCTCGGCTTAATCAAGCAGCGGATGTGCAAATCTGTGTGTACATTGTATTGCATTGATACGCCTCGGGCTCCTCCCTCCTCTTGATACTGCACCCATGGTGGGGAAAAGCTTCCATTCTTTATATCTCTCCTTTTCATCTCTTTACCCCAGCTCATATGTCCTTCCTAGATTTTCGCTTTTAAGGGGGCCCTGCCTCCTTTTCATAAGAGGGTAGGTTGGGGTGGGGGCAGTCAGGTGTACCCATACATCCAAGGTGACCAAGAAAAAATACGAAGTGGGGGCTTAAAGAAACTACGACAGTTTGTGTGTGCCCACCAAAAGACATGAGAAGAAGACAAGTGTGGGCCCAGGGGTCATTGGGGTCAAGGCGGACAAGCTCAGATGAAGGATAATCTTTGGAGGTCCCTTACAGTAGGGGGTGAGGCCCTGGTGAAGCACAACTATTCAGACCCTCTTACACATACTGTGCGTCCTTTTATCGCTCTCTTCCTCTTCTGTATCTTCCCCATCATCCTCTTTTTCCCCCCCCTCACATTTTTTTACCCCTCCTCTAAATCCTACCCCTCCTCTTCTTTCTTTTTACCCCAACATAGTTGCAGCTGGATTTCAAAGGGAACTTCCACCGTAGTAAAAGAATGACTGTTGAGTCGGCAGATCCCCTCAGTCAGGCAAACTGGGGTTGTTTAATTTCTACCTCCCACTAGTTTTTCTGCCCCTTTGGGGGCCTCTGCCATAGCTGTCAGCGCCCCCCCCCCTTCCCCTCCCCGTTTCCATCTCTGGCCAAAGTACTATTTGCAAATTGAGCCTGACAAAAATTGTTGGGGCTGAGGGTGAATGGGGGCAACTTCTCAGAAGGTGTGTGTCATAGAAGCTGCTGTCTGGAATGGTCAGTATTCGTCAAAGTCTCGCTTTTGAAGAGGTGTGGTGTAAATAACACAAAAGCAGTAGTTGAACGGGTGGAAGGTTTGGGAAACATTTTCGTCAAACAAGCTCTAAAAAAGAAAACACATGATGCCACGATTCAAAGAAATTTGAAGGAGAAATAAGAAACAAAGTGATTGAAACCGATCAGCCATTTCCAAGTCTTTGGAAACCACAGTCAAAGCCATTATTTACAAATGAGGAATACTGTATCGGTTACAGTGGTGAATGCTGAACCTTCCCAGGAGTGGTCAGCTCATTAAAATTACTCCAAGGGTACAAGGACGACAATGACAGCATTCGACAAAAAGAACATCATGCGAACAGTGAAACGCGGTGGCGTCCGTGTGATTTTCTGGGATGCTTATTTACGACAGGGCCTGGACAACTAGTTCTACTGTAGCAAAATGTTCGGGCATGAATTCAGCTCAAGCAATTTTGGGTTATGCAGCTGTGGGTTAGAATCTTACTGAAAATCATTTCAGGACGAGTCATTCACAGTATGCCTGACAGTTACCTTTGTGGTAGATTGTAACATTGAGCACACAGTTTTATTTCTATTTTGCAGTATGTGGCATGTGAAAAAAAATAGGAGGTGATATTAGGGGGAATTCCTTCTCACCTGATGCTCCTCTGTGTTTTTCAGTCCCAGGAGCACAGGAGTTTGGTAGCATATTTGTGTTAGAAAAACTTTCTTCATGTGCTGGACAGATGTTTTGCCTGTCTGTTTCGTACCACTGAGGAGAGTCAGAGAATGAACCAGAAGGGGAGATAGTTAAAGGGAGGGGTGGATGAGTGGCAGGAAAAAAAAAAAGTATGAGAAGCGGGCAGTTGGGGAGGTGAAGGAAGAAAGGGGGGTTTCTCAGACTCCATAGAACCTTTGAGTGTGTGCACGCCCGTGAGAGAAAAAGAGAGAGACAGAGATTGTGGATGGAGTGCTAACAAAGGAGTGATCAATCACGATTCTGTCTCAGCAGGAGCACACGCACGCGCCGCCTGCTACACAAATGAACTTCAATCCAATTACAACGCGCGTAGTTTGAATGAACGAAAGCACAATGACAAATCCCCAACTTCAGATCCAATAGAACATGGCTCATACATTTCAACACATATTCCACTCTATGAATGAAATTTGAACTGTTTTTTTGTTTTTGTGAATTCATCTAGAGAAAATTTGGCAACGTTAGAAAAATATGAGCATTTACCAGCATCTGAACAAAACGGTACTTTACAAGTTGAACTATGCCACGAAGGAAAGTATGCGTGAATATATCGCGGAATTAAATACACTTTAAATTGTGAAGTGCCGAAAATTCCGACAAATGTCAAAATCTTGTTTGTAAAGGTCTATGACTTGTCTAAAGGAACAATGCATTACATCGAAATGAGTCATAAACAAACACGCCAAGACAACAGAATCAGGGAGAGTGCCATAAAATGTAATTCAACTACATAAAGCTTAAGTACAAGTGACCTATAAAATAAATACATTTATGGATGCTGGTGTGTGATTTATTGGGGACGCGGGACATGGATAATAAATACTTTATTGCCAGTTCCCTCTTCCCTCGGGCATCAGGGGGGGATAACGCGGGACTGGGGTGGAGAAAGTGGAGGATTTCCCTTGTAAAACAAAATTATGAGGCAGAGGGAGGACGGCCTCCTCCGCTACACTTTCTCCACTAGTGATGTAAGGAGAGCGAGAGAGCGAGAGAGAGGGAGAGAGAGAGAGAGAGAGAGAGAGAGAGAGAGAGAGAGAGAGAGAGACCCTAAATTGACCGTGGAGGGAAGCAGCCCTCTGTCAAGTGCTTTCAGACGTCCACCACAACCAAGAGAAGACACATGGATGGGGCTTTATTGGACTAATACTTGTGCCACCTCCCATTAATGATCGTTGAGATCTGCACGGACACTTGGTCTCCTCTTGCATTTGGAAAAAAAACAGTTTGATGACTCCGATTCACTTTGCAGCACCGTTTGGACCTTGGACACACTGCATCACAATGGCCAGGTAAAAGGTGCAACTTTGTGCCTGAATTAAAACAGTCAATTTGGAAACCACAGAATGGCATTGTCATTCAATTAGGTTTGGATTATTTCTCGCGGTAGACTGACACCTAAAACGAAGTAAGGAATCTGTTTGAAAACGAAAAATCGAACGCCTAGGATTAAGAGACGCGTTTCCCCGGGAAAGTGGCAATGAATGGAAAAGGGGGTAAAGTGATGCGCTGGGACGGAGATCATGACGAGAAGTCATACTAATGAGACTCCGTTGTGTTGTGTACGTTTGTAAGTGACCAAATTACCCAGACTCCGGAAAGACATCGTCTGCAGTCAATGATAATTCGTTTTCCCAACAAATGAAATCTTGAATTTTCGTCGCTGTCCCCTTTTGACTTGGTGCAAATGAAGTACTGATCCTTGATGACGTACTAAGTTCCAACAAGATGTTGTCGGTCACTCTCCTCGCGCTCGTCTTCGTCCTGACTCCCGACGCCGGGCTTTTGAGCTCCAATCCACTGAGCCGGTACAAACGCGCCTTGGCCCGGCGCGCAGACAACGAGCTCTCCCGCCTCGCCGGTGAGCCTTGCGCTGTCTCCGGATCCGGGAGACCCCTGCAGCGGCAGCAGCAGCAGCAGGAGCCGGTTGCGGCGGACACGCTCTCA
>NW_017805225.1:946807-975052 GCF_001891065.2 Hippocampus comes
CGGTCCGCTTACATCCCTCTTTTGCTTTGCTGCAGAGTCAGAAACCCCCAGCCAACCTCGGTCACCACCCGTGTTCCCGGGCAGCAGCAGCAGCGGCAGCAGCAGCAGCAGCAGCTGCTGCAGCAGCAAGCCTTCTCCCCGACTCAACACCGCCGTTCAGTGGCCAGCCCGAGGACGAACCGGCGAGAGCTCCCTGCTGCCACGAGCGCTCCTGTTGGTTGCGAAGGAGGGTGCAGAGTCGTCGCCCCGGTCGATCGAGGAACTCCGGGTGCTTCGCCACGTGCGGGAAAGGAGCGAACGTCACATACGTCGCAGGGAGATGCTCACGAGGATGGAGGCACACGGCCTTGGACTGACAGGCAGAGTCGACCATCGCGCGCCTCCAGGTTCGAACGAGGTGCCCCAAACGAGGGAAACTCGAGCTCCCCCGGAAGCTCCGATTCTACCCGGCTCCAAATTCCTCAGAAAATGCAACAAGACGAGGGCGAAAGAGCTTCAACTAGTAGCCCGGTCGACGGCAACTGGGACTCGACCGCAGATGTTGATCCTACCGCACGCCGGTCTGTCGGCAACGCGTCTCAGTGGGGGAAACCCGTGCCAAAGGTGCCCCCCTCTTGGATGACCAGCCTGTACTTCAGCGGGCGCCAGGAGCAGCTGAGACTGAAGCCGTCTGCTGGGGTAGAGCTGCCCAGGGACAAATTCAGCTTGGAGCTATGGGTGAATCCGGAAGGTGGGCAGAGCAGCCCTGCAGTCATTGCAGGTGGGTCACATTCGCTCATTTTTGCTCTTCGACTTTCTCTCATCACACACGGAATTGACTTGAATGCGTTGCATTCAATCAACAGGGATCGTGCGCCCCAGTGAACTACCGTCATTTGTGTGGCACATTTGTGTGTTCAGTAAGTTCACCTTTTGCGCCTTACGTCACAGCCTTTGTGGCAACGCCCCTTCCGCCATGACGGACGGCAAAATAAATACAAAATAACCGTCGAAATGACCGTGAAGCGGTCCAGTTTCTGTCCCTAGAAGCCATTATCTTCGAAAATGATCCTATCTTGCTGTGCGGTCGGATATCCGAATAGACAAGGGTGTCAACCGAACTCCGTCACGGTGCACTCACGTCGTCACGTGACGTTCCTGCAACTGATCAATTGAAGAACCTGTCATTAGCAACCTGGTCGTTCCGACTGCCAAACAAAATAAAAAGAGCTCGTAGTAGTAGAAGTAATTGAAGAAGATTGTTCGCTTGGCAAGCTGTTCTCTTTTTTTCGTTGTGCCCAATGACTTGGGCGACACAGTACACGTAACACAATTTGTTGCACCTCTGTTTGTATGCAGCAGCATTGCTAAAATTGCAACCAGCACACCCCACACAGAAGCATCTCAGGCAGTTTTTTTTTCTCGAGTCATCTCACAAACGGGCCTTTGCTGACTTGAGTGGAAAAGAAGGGGGGTGTAGGGGGTGCCAGAATCCAGCCTGATTATCAGCGTGTGTACCCTGTTTTATTTTACTTCCAGCACATTTTCAAAACCTACAATAAACAAATAGTTTGAGCTCCAACCAAAAATAACGTTCCTGTGGTAACCAATGACACATCAACCACAGACATCAAGTGAAAATATGCAAGGGAAACATGGCACACCATGTGGTTTGCTGAAAGGCTGTGAACAGATAAAAAAAAAAAAAAAAAACGTTTTTGGAGAGGCAAGAACCTGTTGCAGTCACGGCAGGTGGCTTCGGGATGATCGTGTGTGTGTGTAAGTGCGTGTGTGTGTGTGTCTGTGTGTGTGTTCATAAGCGTATAAATATTTGTGTTTTCAAAGTTAGAGCCCTTTTTTCACTTGCAAGTGAGCAATAGGCCAGACACTGAATGTGATTTACTGAACTTCAAACTCCTGGAAACAACAGATTGTGCAACACGATGACCTCATGTCTTCCCAATCTTTTACGGTTACTGCATGGCAATCAGTTGTAGCCAAACTGTTGTGTGAACTCCAATTCATCAACAAGAAGGTTTCTTTGAATTTAAGATTGACGATCTTCTGAAATTTTTTTTCACTTGACTTTTATCATCCACATCACATCATTCCATGTCAAAAACATTTATTTCTTGATGATTATTTAACAATTCAGTGGATTTGCTGGTATGTTTCATGTTATTGTCCAACTGCCCACTGGCGCAGCCAGGATTTTTCATTTGGGGAGGGGGGGGGGGTCTATTTCAGGGGGTCCAAAAAATATGCCAAATAATTTATTTCATGAAAAAAAACCAAGTCAGAGTCTCTAAACATTGAAATATATTTAACTATAGATTAAGTACAAAGACGTTTTGTGCACACAATTTGCTGTTTGGTCACAAGGTACAAAACGTACAAAACCACTGGAGGGTGCTATACAGCAACACATTTATTTTTAGCTTGAGCAACACAACGGAAGCCTATTGACGTCTGTCCAAAAGAATCTGAACGTAAAATGATTTTAAACAGTGTCTCACAGAGAAACCAACCTGACATTTGTTTTAGAACGTCAAAAACGTGTGAAACGAATCCTCCGAATTGGGGTCGGGAGACTATTCTTCTTCTTCTCATATTGTGAGGGGCGGATTATAACATTTTGTGCTCCATACCGCCAACTAGTGTCCAGGAAGGGCATAACAGTTATTAGGCGTCACTGATTGAAAAAAGCTCACCATTTTTTTTCCATTTAGGGCCAGATAGGTTTGGATTTTATTCCCTTAAAAAAAAAAAAAAATCATAATTTGGAAATCGCATTTTCGATTTACTTGTGTTGTCTATTCAAGATTAAAATTGTCTTGATAATCCACATTTAAGAATGATACGTATGTAAATAAATAAATCCATAAATAAGTGGCCTTATAGAATTGTTCGACAATTTTTAGTAGCTTTAGGATTATTTTTTCAACCCCGCAGCATTCCAGTGGGTGCGAACAACCATTTTTTCTTGTCATGATGAATGCCACTGTCAGCTGTTCATTTGAAAGAGTAACACGTAGATCACACAAATGAAGGGGAATCAAAGCACCTGCACGCACCGCCTTCGCAGCCCTGATAGCGAGCAAGACTGCAAACAATTATGTCTGCTTCCATTTACTGTGATCAAAGATCAAACACCATTCCTCAACTCTTTCTGCTATTTGTGGCCAGAAGAAATCCTGGTAATCACAATGGGGGGAAGACAAAGCTACAAGAAACTGAGTCTATTATGTGCTGTTATGTTCATGTTTGTAATGTAGAACATAATGCAGCTTAGACTGCAATACGTATTGTTATTTTTGATGAGATGTTATAAGCGGCTACTTTAGAGTGAAGCTATTAGAGATGCTGTCATGAATGTCTTTCAGTTTGGATTTTGTTTTCTGGTGATCCGTTTGCCTTTCATCAACACTCTATGCGAAATGCGAGCTGACCGCTGGTATGCTTGTTGCAATGTCAGGTACCAAACACTCGTTCCTGCCGAAGTTTGCGACGTTTTTCAGTCAGAGCGTTGAGAAGATCGTGAGACACCGAAGGTGATTGTTGCTCGAGGATGGCGGTGATGCGATGACGTGTGGTGGCGTCTCCATCATGGATAAAACAAGGCGCTTTTCTTTTGTCCACTTTTATTAGTCACTGGCCATAAGGCGCAATAAGCGCATTAGCATTTGAAATTAAGTTAGGATTTTGAGGAAAATCAACCAAATAATGTGTGAAACATGTTACGGACAGGGGCGGGCAATTTTCAAAATGTTGCCGGTCTGTCATTCGTCTTCAATCAGAGTCACAGGCACCTGTCAATCATTACCAGTCTGTCATTTTTTTTTTTTTTTTTTTTTAACACGAACCAAATTGTAATCGTCAGTAGGTCAATCCGTCATCGTTGCTGTCAGTACATTTCCGATCCCAGCTGTCTCCAGGCAATAGGCACCCTGAACCGGTTGCCAGCCCGTCACAAGGCACACGTAGATGAATGACCATCCGTGCTCACGCTCACACCCAGGGACAATTTCCAGTGTTGCGTACACCTGCCATGCATGTTTTTGGAACATGGGAGGAAACTGGAGGAGTCGGAGAAAACCCCCACAGGCACGTGCTAACCAGTCGACCATTGGTTCCACTCATACATGGTCAAATGATCTTGATGTCCATCTTGTTTATTCCATGTTACATGATAGTGAGATGGTCCTGATAAGAATTCAGGCATCCATTCCCAAATCGTCTTGTTTATTCCATGTTACATGATAGTGACGGTCCTGATAAGAATTCAGGCATCCATTCCCAAATCAGCGCACCACAGAAAATTTTTGGTTCATATCAACATGTAATGTACAAACATGAATGCGTCATTTGGCAAATTCTATGGTTTGGAATTTTCATCGGGTAGTGGAAATGGCAACGTATGGCGTTCCAGCCACCGTGGTCGGATTTAATTCAAGCCATTAACTATTTTACAAAGTCCTCTTCTTAAAGCTATTTTTTTTTCCAATGTTACCTTGTTCTCACACACACACACACACACACACACACTGGAATTTTCATCGGGTAGTGGAAATGGCAACGTATGGCGTTCCAGCCACCGTGGTCGGATTTAATTCAAGCCATTAACTATTTTACAAAGTCCTCTTCTTAAAGCTATTTTTTTTTTCCAATGTTACCTTGTTCACACACACACACACACACACACACACACACACACACACACACACAGACAGATTTGTGGTAAGAGAGAAGGGGTTCCCTGACCTTTAGTTGTCCTGTCCCACAGTTTAACATCTGCGCTACAGATGTCGTCGCGAGGCTGACTGTCTGTCTGTTGCAAGAGTAAATGGAAACATGCAGGCCATACTTTGGCACTCTGAAATGCTCTCGTTACTTCTCTGTTTTGTCCCCGTGGTTCTGTCTATTCTCTCTGGCGAGGGTCCATCACCAGACGCGCTGCTCATTCTGCATCGGGCCTCAGGAAATGACTTTTTCTTTTAATTTTTATAATGTTTATATATGTTTCTGTTGTTTTACACAGCAAACAATTCACATTTTTGCCTCTGCGTTGTAGGTGTATACGACAACTGTTCCCGTTCACAGAGCGAGAAGGGCTGGTCAGTAGGCATTCGCAGTCTGGATCCCGCAGGTACCAAGGACGCACGTTTCTACTTCACGCTTCGCACAGACCGAGCCTTGAAAGCTACCACTGTCGTTACCCACCAGCAGTACTCGGCCAACACCTGGGCTCACCTGGTTGCCACTTACAATAGCCACAACATGACCCTGTACGTTGATGGAGCCAAGGTGTGTGGGTTTGGCATGGCAAGTGATTGCAACAGCTTCACTTCGGTCTTTGATATCACTTTTAAGTCAGAAACAAAAAAACTAAAATCATTTTTTGTTTAATTGTTGCCCTCATCTAACATTTCTGACAATATTTTCCCAAAGTGACAGTCCTTAAAATGCTAAGCCTGGTTGGAATTGTGTACAATGCACCAAAAAGTTGGAAAATTTGTTCGGGTTGTTCCCACTTGGATTAAAATCAACACAAACGCAAAGAAAATAAAAATGCTCATCATACGTTCATGACTGCAGTTCGGAACCATTCCTCCTAAAATTCCCGGTCAAGTACCATCGTGGGAGGTTCCACTTCAAATATTTTGTTCAGAGAATACACGAGTTTACTGTGAGATCAAGTCTTTCATCTAATTTGGTGTAGCGAGTAACGCCGCTCGACCGCGATCCGCATTTTTGTCAAATTCCAAATGATTTTGGGAGAGCAATGCCAACTGAAATTGTTTCCGTCTTGTCGTCCTGGCTACAATGATTGATTTCCCTCTCAGGTGGGAGAAAGCAGTTTCCAGTCAGGCAATCTCTACAGTTCCTTCATGAAGACCTGCAGAACCTTCATCCTGGGCAGTAACCAATCAGAGCAGGGCCAGGGCTTCCGAGGCCAAGTCGCGGGTGTGCACTTGTGGGACTACGCCCTCTCCCATGAGGACCTGCAGATGCGACCCCTCCTCAAGACGCAGCCTCTTCTGGCCATGTGGGCTGACTTTACAAATGTAGCTATCTCGGATCCCGCCTCTCCAACCTACTCATCCGCGGCTGTCAAACTCAAGGCCCGGGGCCCGGATCCGGCCCGCGAAAGCAAATCCGCCCTCTCGACTTGCACGATCCTTGCTAAAATCTGGACCGAAATGTCAAATTGTCATGTGGAATAAATAACGCGGAGATTTTGCCGTCATTTTCTTCCCGTTTACATCCATTGAAACAATAGTTGAACAAATAACAAACCAAGCGCCAATTTTAAGACACGTCACCGGGAAGCAGTGACAGCTCCATCGAAGGCTGAAGTGACAGCCGAACCGAGGTCAGAGGTTTTCTCTTCAACCAAAAAAAGACCATTGTCTGGCGGGGGGGGGGGAATAGTTGACTTAAGCAATTTCAAAACTAGTAATCCATCCAAGTAGTGCGATGAGACGAATAATCGTGGATTCGGTTTCACTGTCGTAAGGGCCCTCCGAGGGTAGACGTCACTCAAAAGTGGCCCGCCACATAAATGAGTTTGACACCTCTGAACTAATCGGTCGGGTCGACACGTACACGGAAGGCTTCAACGTACAAGAGGGTTTAAATCGCTGGCCTGAAAAAGCAGCATTGCTCACGCAAGTCGGCATGTTGTTGAAAACCAGCGCCGTGTACGCGTCGACGTCACCTGTTGTCATACGCCACTTACGTGGTCTGCTGCAGCCGATTGCCGTTTCAATGCCGTTTCCTTCCTGCTTGAAGGTGGATCAGATGTGGACTCCGTTCAAAGATGGATTCCATCCAGCTGTCATCGCCACTCCTCTCCCCGCTTTGCAGCTGGTCTCCCCCTTCTTGCCGCCACCCTGCGGTCTCACACCTTGTGACAACACCGACATCATTTCCGGCTACAACAATTACTGGCCGCTCCGTACACCCAAACAAGTCCGCTACAGGATTATTAACCTTTCCGATGACGACGGCGGGAACGCCACGGTGTCACAAGACCAGATTCGCCTGCAACACCGGGCTCTGATTGATGCCTTTCGCCCTTACAACATCACCCTCGAGTTGACGGTGGACCCGGTCAGAAACACGAGCCTGCGGCAGCGTTTCGTTCTCAGCAACTGTCGCATCGGGAAAATTGGGAACCGCCATTGCGATCCGGAGTGCGACCACCCGAGGACAGGCCACGACGGAGGGGACTGCCTCAGACTCGGACCTTGCTACAACTGGAAGAGACAGAACGGAGTTTGTAACACGGAATGTAACAGCGTACACTACGACTACGATGACGGCGACTGCTGTGACCCGCAAGTGACGGATGTTCTCAAGACCTGTTTCGATCCGGAGTCACCTGACAGGTGAGTCAACCGATGCCGCTTCTTCAGGTGCTTCTTCCGAGGGAAGCTCGCTATGTTTGCTGCTTTGATTTTGTTCAATTTATTTTTCCGTCTCATTTTTTCTTCCGCGGGCATCGTAAGACATCACGGCAACAGGAAGTGAGACAGCACAAACAACCCGTATACTTGCGAAACGTTGATTTCCACATTAAGCGGCATAGCCTCCCATGCGCTTCCAGTCAGAAAAAGCGCGCGGGTGCTCACTTTTCGGGCTGCGGCGATCTGTTCGTCGACGCGCTTCAACAATTGTTTGCTACAGAATTGAAAAGAACATTGCGATTTGTTTTAGATTTCCAAAACACTTGATCTTCAGATGTTTGACGCCACAAGACTCTTTTCGGTGACTTGTGAAATCCATGCTTCTACGGGTCACAAAAAGAAAAAAAAAAGATGAATGATTGTCACATTCATCAGGATTAGAGAAACGAAACAACATATCCACAGTAAAATCCAAGCTGTCATTGGAGGCCTTTTCATGAGATAACATGGCTGATGTTGCTTATTGTCTCCCAATGCCGAGATGACATTTAGAAGGGACTCCGATATCATGACGCTTAGGACTGTAAATTCTCAAGTAGTTTGGAAAATCAATGTGGCACATGCCCGTCTTGACGTGGCCCCAACTAGAACAGCTGGAGACCCGCTGGTATAGGCAGACATAAATTTGGAGGATTAGTTTTTATGACCAAACGTTTCCCTCTGGAGGACTGAGGATCAGTAAATCCATAGAGGTGGAATAAAATTATACAGCTACTACTTTTGCGGTCCTAGTGTTGCGTAACGGGTTCTCATCACATAGATCCAACTCTTGAAAAAAAAAAAAAAAGTTCCATGATTTACATTGATGGCTGGAAAGAATATTTACAAATGAAAAACATTCTCAGGGCATCACCGCGATACTGGATTAGAGCGCTGATCTGTTAGTCATTCTCTGTATTCCACTGTAAAAAAAAAAAAAAAAAAGAGCCGTGACTACTGAAACGTTTCCCCCAAAACATCAACAGTTCAAGAGGCCAGGGACCCATAAAAATCAATCATTAAAATGTGTCCCTCTCATCTGTCAGAAATGAATGACTGAAAAAAAGATGCTCTTCACTTGTCGGATTTAGTGTAAGCGCAGGTAAGAGTTCTTTCAGTTTCAACTCAGGTGCGCGTGTGAATGGCAGTCTGGGAGACAAGCAGGAATAGTACGGAGCCCCAGACATGGGCAACAATAAAATGGATCCCGGCGTCCAAGCCGTACCTCCGCCGGTGAAGCAAGCTGGCTCTCGACAGTCGATTGAAAATCATGATCCCTCGCGATGCCGAGCTTTTCATCATGTCCTCGTCACTCATCCCGAGCCTAAATGAGTATTTGATCACGCCGTCCCTGTCCATTAAGTAGCTTCCCTTCGACCTTTCAACTTAGAAAGAATTTGCGTTTGATTTTTTTTTTTTTTTTTTTTTTTTATTCGAGTGACCCGAGGACTCACGGCTTGAAAGAAGGTGCGTTTGATTTTTTTTTATTCGAGTGACCCGAGGACTCACGGCTACATTGTGCGCACTTTCTAGCTATTTTGTGCACACGCTGTAGTAGTCCACGGGCACAAGGCGGTAGTTCGGGCCTACAGTCGTTCCTCGTGTGTACGTTACAGCCCGGAACAGGGAGATATCACTCGAGCACAGGAGCTTCTTCTCCAGCAGCTCAAGCGAGGATCTTATCTTCTGAATATTCACAATAAGTACAAAATATACTCTGACACAAATATTCCAACCATAATACACATGGGCTAGACTTACAGGGAAAAACGTGTAAAATAATCAACTAAAGTTTAAATATCCTCTCTTGAAATACACTTCCAATACACAAAAGCACAATTTACGATCACATTCTGTTCAGGGAGCCTCTCGGAATGCTCATTTGATACACATTTAGTATCTGTCAGCGAAATTCTTATTTGCCGATTCGAATCAATAAGTGAGACTTCCTTTCACCTTTGCCACAGGGCCTACATGAGTGTGAAAGAGCTTAAAGAGGAGCTTCACCTCAGCGGCACCGATACCCTGAATGTTTTCTTTGCCAGCAACTCTGCACGAGAGGAGCTGGCAGGAGCTGCAACTTGGCCATGGGCAAAGGAAGCGCTCACCCATCAAGGTAACAACTAATTTGGCCACACTAAGGGCCTGGCAAGCGCAACAAGACAATGCACACGACACGGCCCCAGCTACTGACTACAAATGCAACGCAGATATATATCAAGCTTGTTACAGTCAATAGCGATGTTGAGTTTTTGTCCATCTCGCAGTGAATCGCGTTGAACGCACTCTTCCTTGGCCCACGCCGCACACCTTCACAAAGTAATAGCTAACTCCGATGAAGTCGTTATTGGCGTAAATGGCGGTAAATGCGTTGAGATCATCGCGAAAACCACCGGTGGCTGTGATCATCACTCTTCTCCGGTCGATTTCAGAGTTCATGGATGGATGAATAATCGAAAGCCTTTTGATTTGCAGAAAAGAATTTGAAAGATATTGTCTTTTGAATGGGGAGAGTGAAACGCGGTTCTCACTCTCTTGTTCATCCCTTCACTGTCTGCACTTGGCATCTTCCGCTATGGCGTCGGCTTTGTTATTCTCCAAATGAGATGGAGAGAACAAGGTGGTAAAGATTTCCTGGCATCTTGCCACTTTCCTCTCCCAATCATGAGACCACTTTCCAGTGGAAAAGGCAAAGCAACCCAACAACAAAACACAGAAACGGCAGTGTGGGCGCCGTACGGTTGCCACCCATTTCCACTGTACAGCTGTTTTTCATTTATTTATTACCTCTCCTCTTATTTTGTGCCACCACACTGCGCCGGCACAACAAACATCTTGTAGAATCTACGCCACGGAATACTCAAGTATCATTTTTGCTTTAGGAAAGGGAAAAGAAAAATACTTGGAAATGGCGTCATCTTACAGAATTGTAGAATTTGACACGGATCGATAACGCTCTCAGATTTGGTGGTGATGATTTACATCCTCCAAACATATATGAACCAAAACGGTTCATTGGCTTCCAAAAGCCGTTCGAGCCTTAGTGTTTATGTGTGACCCGGGTCCTGAATCGTCATCTGAACAGCAAAAATACGATCCGGGCCATTAACACCTACGGCCTGCCCGTAATCAGATACCCCGCTAGCATAACACCACGGCCGCCGAAAGAGACGCCATCCACTGATATCAAAACAAAAATGTACGAAGGGTTCCAGCATCCCGAGGCTGTCCAAAAAGCGGAAAGAGGAGTGCCGTGGACTCGTGAGCGTCATGGGCGCTGGCCGGGGGAAAACAACAGGAGCTTAGACCGGCTAACTAGCAATGGTGAAGCTTAGAGAAGTTAGAAAAGGGATCAGACCCATGCCACAAAACATTGCTCGTTGCCATCGCAACCATTAGCGCCGTCCTAAAAGATGAACCACCAGTGTACCAAGAAGCAGACGTCCAGTGGGTGGACCGAAGGAAACAACAGCAGTTGAACGAGACCCTGAGAGAAAGAGCTAAAAAATAACTGCGAGTGACGGTAACAATAGCCCCCAGATTGCTCACGCGCGCAGCTCAGAGGCAACAACGCCCATAATACCGCCATGCTTCAAGCTTACAAATCACATCTAGCTGTGTTTCTCAGGTGGAATGGTGCTGAACCCATCCTACTTCGGCACCAGCGGACACCACAACACCATGATCCATGAACTGGGCCATATATTTGGACTGTACCACGTCTTCAAGGGAGTGAGCGAACGAGACTCCTGTGATGACCCATGTCAGGTAAAACTGCAACGTGAGACTTCATTGACAGGACATCGACGGTTCTGTATTTTCTTTTGAGAGGAACCATTTCTAGTTGAGTGTTCCCAAGATGCCTTCAGCAAATTGTGATTTGACGTGGAAAATACTAAGGCCCAACCGGTGAATGGGTGGACCCCGCCTACTGCCCGAAGGAAGCTTGGGGTAGGCTCCAGGGTGCCCGCCACCTTCCTGAGGCTAAGCGGCTCAGATCATGGATGGATGGATGCTTTCTATCAGGCCCGGCGCTGACTCTGGCAGGGCTACCGCAACTTGGCTCGTTGTTGGACCCTGCAAGATAGTTACACTTGACCCCCGCTATTCGCAGGGAATCGGGACTAGGCCAGTGCACAAATAGCCAGAATGCAGTGGGGCGGAATTTGTCTGATTACGCAGTAACTTCTGCTCAAAATTTGCATCGGCTTCAAAAAAAATCAATTTGGGAAAATACTGCCGCCTCCCTGCCCCTCATCAAGAATCATAAGACGGAAGAAATTGGCTTGTCATCTGCTGCCTGTGTAATGTTGACATACGCATCTGGATCGAGCTTTTCTCTTACTTTTGTTTGATTTTGTCCCGTGCGTATGTAGGAAACCACGCCATCCATGGAAACCGGAGATCTCTGCGCTGACACTGCGCCGACACCCAAATCCAAAGCCTGCCACGATCCCGGAGCTGTTAACGATACATGTGGCGTCAGCATGTACCAGGACACCCCTTATAGCAATTACATGAGTTACACAGGTGAGTCAAGTTGTTCAGAGGGAGAAACAACAACAAATAGTTTTATCCATCTCACCGCCTGCCTCTGAATGTTTAGCACGGCAACTATCGAGGGCTGCAATTTGAACATCATCCGCAATGATCCCTTCATAATGTTTCCTTCGTTTATTTATTTCCCCCCTTTCATAGATGACAACTGCACCGATCATTTTACGCCCAACCAAGTCGCCAGGATGCATTGTTACCTTGACTTGGTCTATCCAAACTGGTTGTTGGAACGTCTCCCAGTTACCGTCCCCCTGCCAGCAATGGTGACTGACCAGAGTCCGGATTCGGTCTCGATTTATTGGCTTGCACCATTAACAGGGCCACTCTGTGCAAGGTACTGAACTACATTCTGTATGATTTTTGTTTACAGTGGGTTTTTTGTAGTTGTTAGGTTTGGAAATCAATAAAGCCTGCTACCTTTAAATCAAGTTAAAACGGGGGAAAAAAACCCCCCAACAACAGCAGGGCAGTTAGCAACAGCTAGCAGCTCCCCCACTGACAAGATTGACATCCCATTTCCCCTGTTTACACCCCGTGCTCCTTTTTGTAACTTGAGGTTTGCATTGATGAGTTCTGATGAGATTCCCCCCACCACCCCCCCACCAATCAACATTTTGCCCAAATTCCACATTTTTGTTTGAAATCTAATGTACCACTTCATGCATTGAAATAGCCAGCATTGCTGTTGGGTCAAAATGGCCGCATGATTGAGACAAGCAAAAATAGCCACGGTATCTTTTTCTCTTCTCCTTAGCTCCTCCTCCCACGTGGCTGCGGTCAACTGCAGGGAATGTGAGAAAGACGGCGTTCTCCACCAATACGCCTATGAGGCGGCCTCACCTCGCAAATGTGACACGTCGGGCTACTGGGCACCCGATGAGGCTATTGGTCAGTCACATGTCTCACTAAAACATTTGAATTCAGATCTGTGCCCTCATTTATGTATGTGTGCCAACACAGTCCCAACACTTCCAGTTCTACTTGGGGTCAAAATACCATCCCATACCCTTTTCTACTGCTTAGCAATAGCTTTAGCAGGGGAGCCCACACTTCCCTCTCCCCAGCCACATCCTCCAACTCTTCTGGTGGGAGGGGGGCGGGGGGTTGTCTGAATAACAGAGATCCTACCCAAAGGGCCGAAAACACACGGACTAGATTTGACCCCCTGAATAGACAGAGCCAGACCTGCGTGCTGTACGTTCGACACGGCGGGTCTTCAGCATGTCGAAATGGAATCATCGACAGCAAACTGTGACACACTGCACGTGAGACGATGTCAACATATCGCATGTTACTCAAGAAAGATGAACGGTCCTATTTTGTGTTGTATTTTTGAACTGCAGGCCCGCCCGATGTGGAGCAGCCGTGTGAGCCGAGCCTCCAAGCGTGGAGTCCTGACCTCAGCCTTTACGATACGAACGTGACATCGCCTTGCCCCGAAACAGAGGGCTGCACCCTTACACTGAAATTTCGCTACCCCATTGTCCCAAACACTCTCACCCTGTGGATAACATACGTCTCCACAAGTAAGTCTCACTTCATCATTTGGAAACGGTATAGCAGCAAAAAAACAAAAACAAAAAAAACTTTGGACACACTAAACATTTGTAAAATTCTAAGTTTTCAAATCTGTGCCAAATTTATAGAAGGACTTTCGTCCAAATCCATAAAGGCATGGTTTGATGACTTTTGCAAGTATTTGGAATTTGAGAGCATTTACCGCAGTGGTGTCCAAACTACGGCCCCCGGGGGCCATTTGCAGCCCGCCGTCCCTTTTTCAGCGGCCCGCGACATGACAATAAAAAAAAAAAAAAAAAGACATTTAATGTAACACCTATAACAGAAAGCCGATGAACAATACAAACAATATAGAATGGCTTTCTTGACTGACTTTAGCGCGTTTCAACAACCCGGGGGCCATTTGCAGCCCGCCGTCCCTTTTTCAGCGGCCCGCGACATGACAATGAAAAAAATAAAAATGACATTTAACGTTTACCGTAACACCTATAACAGAAATCCGATGAACAATACAAACAATATCGAATGGCTTTCTTGACTGACTTTAGCGCGTTTCAACAAATTTTAAAGCGGCCCTTTCACATCTCCATTTTTCTTTATGGGGCCCTCCAATGAAAAAGTTTGGACACCCCTGATTTACAGGATATGATTTTGCCATCGCAGATCCCCCACAACGGATAAATTGTAGCGTGCATATTTCTGGTGAAATGCCGCACTGCACACTTCAATCCCAACCGGACGAATCCAAATCCCTGCGGTGCTCTTAAAAAGTGAAATCGTCAAACCCTGTCATTTTTCCCAATGCTTTTGGGCCTAGACGTATATCCCCTATGTACGGGGCGTAAGAATCAAAACCAAATGTTCATCGGGATTTTGTTGCAGTATTCATGTTTCAGTGAAACTAACGAGGGTATTCGCCCACTCACTTCTCAGATAATCCTGCTATCGCTGACATACAGCTGATAACAGACTCAGGTAAAACTATCCACCTTGGACCACAGCACGTCTTCTGTGACATGCTCTTCACCCTGCGCCTCGATACCAACAATGTTGCCATCAGTGCCGTAAAGCTCTGCACCTTTGATGAGAAGATGGAGATCGATGCGGCAATGTTGTCTTCCGGCCCCGGCAGTCATCTCTGCTCTGGCTGTCAACCTTTTCTGTATCGGGTTCACCGGCGGCCGCCCTTCACCGGCAAATTGCCGCCCCCTCAGGCCCAGCAGACGTTCACGGACAGGTGACCCCCAAGTGTCGATTCAAGTATGGCATGAATGTTTCACAGCCGACTAAAGCATGAAGGCTAAGATAGAGTTCAGTCAACCTCTGTTGCTCTTTTATCCGATATTCTATTATTCTATTGATCGTTTTGCCTTTTAAGGAAAAAAAAAAGTACCGGTAACAGTTGGAGCCTTTTTTTTGGGGGGGGAACTGTGCGCGCTCGAGCTTGTGCTATCTGACATGGAAGTCCTTACACATAAGAAGTAGTCGGGGAGCGGATTGCTTTTTGGAAATGTGTTCAATTTACAAAGCTCTTGTGTAGCTGGAGCTGCAACTTCACAAAGCCATCTATCTTTCTTGTCTCCAGAACTGTAAGAAGGGGGGAAAGATACGAGTACATGATTCAGGTGGAGATTGACGGTCTTCTCAGCAATTCTTCCCCATCCCTTTTTTACACTCACGGGCAGCCCTACTGCGGAGACGGCGTCATTCAAGGGTATGCATACGGTGTGACTATGCGATCTACCGTCGAAGGACGAAGCCGATAGCGACTGCACTGTCTCTGTAGGGCAGAAGAATGCGACGATGGTAATCTGTTAGATGGCGACGGCTGCTCGAAGAAGTGCCACAAGGAGAAGGGCTTCAACTGCATCGGTGAGTCTCAAGAAGCCCGTCTGTCCAAAGTGTGAACGCGCCGTTTAGTCAAAGCCCATTGGTTGGGTTCTGTGATACCTTCAGCCGGAGTTTAATTCAAAGCTCAGAAGATGAAGCTCCTCCACTTTTACGCCAGTTTGCTCCCACAACCGCTTCGCCTCCGCTTGCGCACCATCCCGCTCACCCTCGAGAGCGCCAGCTAGCGCTTGGGGGTTACTTTCCCCTCCTCCATCAACCTCTGAGCCACGCAACTGATATCCAAGAAATTAGCTTTTAAGATGAGATCAGCTTTCGTCTCCGCAAAGATCCTATTAGAGACGGGAGCACTCACTTCCACACACAACACTAGAGACAGCACACACACACACACACACACACACACACACACACACACACACACACACACACACACACACACACACACACAACAACAAAAGACCAGCAGACACGGTACGTAATACGGGACAGAGCCTTTCATTCGTTGCCTGTAAGGTTCCTTGTTGACCGCGCTCCTTTGATGTAGCACCTGTCGATCGTCAAGCACGCAAAGCGGTTTTGTGTTGCCTCATTCGCCCACGTCCTGGTGTGGTCTTCAAATATTCTAAGTGTTGCGTCTGTTGACACAAAGGCCGATACTGCGCCTTTGGAATTGACGCGGCTACCATAACTCTGGCTCACGAAAATAAAATGTCGATTTCATGAGATTTGGTTCACGGACGGACAGATTTGGATCAAATGTCCTGCCAGATTTATAAATCTGGATGTTTAATAGAGAATAAATCCTTCTTTCCTATGCTCTTTCTCCAACAGGCAAACCCAGCCAATGTTACGTTTTTGATGGGGACGGCGTGTGCGAAGAGTTTGAACGCGTTTCCAGCATTCAGGACTGTGGTTATTTCACACCCTTGGGTTACACCGACCAGTGGGCATCGACGGCTACGGCTTCTCATCAGGAACCCGATCGCTGTCCCGCACACGCCGCCACCGGTGAACCGTCATATAAAAAAGTATGACGCATAAAACATTCCATTTAGGCGATCGTTCACTCCAATTGGGGCCTTTTGTGGGGCATCGATTGCACTCGGTAGACGCTGGCTGTTTTTATATTTAATCTGCAAGCAAGGCGACAAGGGGCATCTTCATCAAAAAATGCATGGAAGGAGCATTTCAAACACCGCTAAAATCCTCCACATAATTCAGGGGGAAAAAAAACCAAAGCAAAACAAAACAGATGATTCAAGCGGCGATTGCCCATACCGATCTTTTCACAAAAGATCGGCGCCTCCGTCTCAAAAGTCAAGCGACCTGTGCTCTGGTTGCAAGAATACCAACACCGGGCCTAGGGCTAATCCGCCTCTTTCCAGTTCGTGAAAGGAGAGCCTTTTTTTGTTCAGCTCTATTTTTTTCACGTCTAACTTATGATCTGTTGTGATCTTCGAAGTCGGGTCTCCCATCCCGACGTACACGGCACACAGCACCGGCTCTCAAGGTTGAAACGCTGCTTTTTGTGTCCCGTATTCATCTTGTGCTGTCGAAGCCAGAATATTTTCAGTCAAAAAAGGGCAACGGAGCGTCTAAAAGCTGCTGTTTATATTTACTCTGTCAAGCTGTGTAGGTACCAGTACATGGATGTGAGTGAAAAACTGCCTAGTGATGCATGGTTCCCTTGCACAGCTCATTCTGACACAAGTAATGACCTCCAACATCCATTTTGGCTGAAGGTAAGCTTATGGACGGACATTCTTCCTTTTCGGTATGTGTGTCGCTGGCAATACATTTCAGTCCCTCGCACGTCAAACGAATCATTTGCCGGGTGGTTTGGACTGTTTTATCTTGTTGTTTCAAAGGGTTCGTGATCCCTATCGGGACATTATCTTGACTTTTTTGCAATGTAAACGTCCGACCTTGGGCTGAACGTGTCATATTGACAACTGAAAACATGACTCCCTAAAATAATGATTTTTTTTTTTTTCTTTCAATGGCCTCCCCAATGCCTCCCAGATTGATGGGCAGCGAGACTCATCTATCATGCGGGGGTCATTTTAGGCTTGACTGATTACGTGAATGACTCATCTTTCCCTGCCCTCTTTATCAGCTCTGCAATTGCTTTCGAAGGCGGCCTTCACCAACTTGAACTATCGGAAAAGTTGTCATTATAGCACCCGCCATGTATGTCGTTTCCCCTTGAAGCCGCTCATGCCGCCATCAACACAAGCCTCTTGCAATGTTGATTATTGTAGAAGGTTCTAATTATAATTATAGATTGAAGTAAATACGTGTACCGCCGTCATCTTTGTCTCAAATTTGTGAAGTCTAAATACTCTTTCCATATTTTAAACATGCCGGTACCCACATATACACACACGAAAATTCCTGGGGCGGGTGCAAATCCTACCACACGGTTTTCACCTTCGGCGGGGGGGTTTCTAGTCCCCATCAACCGTGGAAAACGAGGGATTATTGCAATAAAAATAATTCCAATAATCGATTGAAACGGTCTGAATTTCAAAGTTGGGCAGTCTTTTTATTTCCTCTTTTCAGTGATGATCACTTGTCATAAACGGCGGAGGCGAAAATATCTTTCTGAGACAAATACGTTTGAAATGTTTTTACCACTATTCTGATAGGTGGGATTTGTCCATTCCGGAGTGGCATCTTCTGTCATTGTGTATCTGGCTTCAGACGGGTCATGGAGCGGGGAACACTGTCAGAGGTCGGCTACGATCCTCCTCTCTGACACTATGGGAAAGAATCATTCATTAGGTACTTTGGCTTTCAAGAACTTGCTTGTACGCATAAAAAAATAACAAATCTGTCAGTTGAAAAGTGCATATGTCACATACGAGTGTTTATTGTGCATGCAAGTCAATGACGTATTTCCATTCAAGGCACCCATAGCCTCTCATGCCATCGGAACCCATTGGTGGTGAACGTGACCCATGACCTCTCTCAGCCTTTCTTCCTCACCTCATCCGTTATCCTCCTCTTCTCCTCCTCGTCCGTGGCAATCGGGGGCGTCGCCCTGAGGACGTCCTGCCACTTCAGCACCTTCGCCGTGACCGGGTGCGCATCAGAGGGTGGGCTCTCCCACAACGACCCACGTGCACCGCACCACTTAACAATACAAATCTCAAGCTATTTGGCTTCGCATCATTTTGCGAGCAACTTCCACTACTACGATGGGTTTCAATATCAAGGCAAGACGAGTATGGTTTCTAATTTCTCTCTCTCTCTCTCTCTCCCCCTTTTTTTATTTGTTTTTTGTTTTGGCGTGCCTCCGCTTCTTTCCCGTGTCCCCGCAATAGGTGTTTAAGGCAGACATGTCAAATGGACAGCTGCAACCCACCCCAAATAGAGCGCGCCTCTGTCAGGTAGGTCCGGTGTAATAAAACGCAATTTTATCTGCAACGTGCAAGCTGATCAAAGTAGAAATGTGCGCTTGCAGGTGTGTAGGAGGGGGGCAGTCGTCTCACTGCACTGTCCAGTGCCACTTGGGTTTCAGCGTCACTGTCCTTCACGGAAGGGTCATTCCTCCGCACCAGGTATTAATGAATAATGACTCATGTATTACAGCGGGGGTCCCCAACCACCGGTCCGCGGACCCGTAGCGGGCCACGGCCCATCTGGGATATCCGTGAGCATATTTACTCCATCAGACGTTGGACCAGTGTCGTTTCCCTCGGGATCAATAACGTCTATCTACCGTTCGGTCCAGGCAGCAGATCCGCAATGAATACATGCGTTTCCCCCTAAAAACAATTTGGGAATTGACTGAGTGAAAAATATCTCTCCATTTGCAAAATGTGTTGGAAGATCCATAGTGAGTTGACACTGAAAAAAATATTCGTGTGACTTTCATGCGGAAGTGACACGAAGGTCCTCAATATGAGTTCCCAACCTCTTAAAGGTGCAAGCGCACAGGTCAGGGAGGGACAACCGGTAGCTCGGGGGCCCGCATGCCCGCCCCCTCTCCCCTCCTCACTTCACTCTGAGCGGCCCCTTGACTAATTTTCATCCATTCAACCATCCATGATGTGATTATCTCACAACGAGAAAGCGATTGCATTTGATTGGATAAAAGATGACTTTGCTGATCGCGACTGGCTGGCAACCAGTTGAGGGTGGGCGCCACCTGCTGCCCAAAGACGGCTGGGATCGGCTCCGTGAGGAGAAGCGCTTCGGAGAATGGATGAATGGCGCATTTTGATTGGACTCGCCCTCTGACTTTTTCGCCCCGACTTCTTCCAGAGACAGACGGAGATGGAATGTTTTCATGGTTTATGGAATCGCGCAGTTAGCTGCCAGCCCGTCGACTGTGGCCCGCCCGATCAGGCTCACGTCTACCACGCCATCTTCAGTTGTCCCAGGGGAACAACCTACGGAAAGCAATGCTCCTTTACTTGTGGCTCCCCGGCCATACTTCAAGGTAAATCGCAACTTTTTCCCAAGCATGGTCCGATGTGATGCCAGTTGGGTCGTTTGTCTGACTCGAGTCAATAATCAACTTCCGAATAATAACCATTCACATACCTGTACTGGAAATGTGAAGTTGAAAGTGAAGTTCGTTTGAGGGAAAGGTGGCAGCTGACTCATTTTTCCTTCATGCTAATCAGTGTTTGAGTCCCTACGATGACTCAGTTTTATGTCAAAAATACTCTTCTATCTTCCATTCCATTTTTTTTCTCATATATAGCCAACGTTCTGCTCTGGCAATTCACTACATTCATGAAATCATCAGAATGGACAAATGTGGTGCAGGCTAGCTCGCCTGTGGTCCACAAGCCGCGGTCGAATGCTCAAATGTCACTGTGGATTCAGCAGTATGACCCCAGTGTTTTTTTCTGTTGTTTTTTTTTGTGATCTGGAAACAGATTGCACAGAAATAATTGAGTTTGTGGCTTTTGGTTTGGACGCCATTCCACATCAACTAAAGATGTGCGCTTGTCACGAGAAGATGTCCAGTACCAAGTCCAACTAACACGTTTGGATTCTACCTGTGCCAGCATTTTCAAAACAGATGATTGTCAATTATTAGATCCACTACATTCATCATCACTTTGGAATGTTTGTACATTCCACACCGATAATCGACATTTGTGTTCCGCATAAAGAACGAAGAAGTACATCGCTTTCGCTCTCTGTATTATCGCGGCACGGAGCCCGCGAGGAAAACAAGAATGTTATCTGAGCCAAATCAGGCCACAATGTGACCTACTTGTTCCTCCGTGTGGACTGTTTTGTCTTCAAGTTCAATTTGCAGAATTTGCGGTTGCTGTCTTGGGTTTGACAAGAATCCACACATACTTAGACAAGGCTTGCAATAGCGACCGGTTTGGATGAGGGCTTTTAGAAATGACAGGAGGCAGAAGCGGTGACGTGATCAACCGTCAAAATAAACAACAAAAAAGAAAGCCATGGAACATTCAAAACCAAGACAAAACCAGCGCAGTGTTGAAACGTTGAGCAGCGTTGTCTCACAGCAACACGCCCGTGGCTTCAAAGGTGTCGTGATCGGGGGCATTTGACGTCCCTCCCGTTTTCTGGGTGTCGGTAGTATTTGCCACCAAACACCTGTTTGTAGACATGAACCCATCTTTTCTGTACAAAAATAAAGGGCAGCCGGTTGGCACATCGGTCTCACAGCGCAGAGCTTTCCGCCCACATTCCAAAACCACGTCCGGCAGTTTAGCGCAACGCTTGAAATTGTCCCTAGGTGTGATTGATTGCGAGCGCCGATGGTCGTTTGTCCTGAGATTGGTGGGATAGATACGATGATTATGATTGGATGTGCGCTAGCCTCATTGCATGACAGAGTTAGCGACCTCCTTCGAGATCAGACAACGTCAATTATTCTGCATTCAAGTGGCCCAGCCAAGAATTTGCTCGCGAGGAACCTCCTTTCTATGACAGCGAACTGCCCTGACTCCCTTTGTCCCCCTCCTCCCAATTCTTAGGTGACAATGACCGCTTAGTATGTTTGGAGGACGGGCTGTGGTCTTTTCCGGAGGCATACTGTAAGATCGAGTGCCCGGAGGTTCCAAAAGTCCCCAACGCCGAGCTGCTCACGGCAGAGTGCCTGTCCTCAAGCCACGACGTCGGCTCCACCTGCCGTTTCAAATGCAACCCGGGCTTCTACGTACTGGGGAGTCTCAAAAATAAGACACTGAGGTGAGTCGTTTTGGTGCCGGGTCTTGCGCTCACAGTTGTTGGCGTTTCGAAATCCCTAATCAGCCAGCAAAGGGGCTTTCTGACATTTCTGTCGCTTTCAGGAAATACTTCAAGTCCGAGTGCCTTGAGGAAGGGCAGTGGGAGGAGGCCTCATGTGAGCCCATAGCGTGCCCGGCCTTCCCCGATGTTTTCCAGGGCATGTATCGATGCACCAATGGCCTCTTCTATGACACTGTCTGCACCCTGCGGTGTCCAGATGCAAGTGAAAATGTAAGTGAGACACTTGCAGAACCGTCACTTTATCTGAAGAGAAGCAAATGTCGAAAACAAGATGATAGAAGCATCACTTTGGCTCATCTCGGACAAACCCTCCTGATTTCGAGGAGCTTATTGGCCAAAGTCTTGGACAGCAATAGCGGTTGCAATAAGAACAATACCCGGAGGACTCGCAAAGTACATTCCGGTTCAGACTGTGGATCGCGACAGTGGGGTTGGACCAAGACAGATGCCAATTCTGATATTTGGCAGAAAAAAAGAAAAAGAAAAATACAGATTAGCGATGGGTCAGTCGATTCATTAGAAGAAGAAATCCATCCATCCATTTCCTAATCGCTTCTCCTCACGAGGGCCGCGGGTGGTGTTGGAGCCGATGCCAGCCATGAATAACTGAATCTTGTGCTTGACTTTGCTTGCTACCTTTCAGAGTGCGATTCGCTGCACGAAAGACGGCGAATGGACAGCCCAATTTACCATGTGCTCCGGGCTACAGGGGTCCTGTTCTCCTCCCACAGATCAAAACTCTGTAGCGTATAGCTGTGATGGGGGCATGGATATTGGTGAGTAAAAAAATCACACCGCGGATGACTTTATTTTGTGGCAAACTGTGTCATACACGTAACCTTCATTCATGGTGTAAGAGCAAATCATATAGGCAGAGGTGGGTAGTCGGTAGCGACATTTTACTCAATGACATTTATTTCAAGAACATCTTTAACGTTGTTTGAATGCAACTTCATTCTAGACTTTTTCTTGAGTATTTTGTGAAACACTATTACTCAGCTATAGTGCATGGCATTCGGCTCGCTTCAAGTATATATTTTTTTCTGTCGATACCGCTTATGTGATCTAATTGGGTTTGGCTGAGAGACTAGTGTCACATGACTCCATGGGCGGAGCCAGAATTGATTCCGTGGGGGGGCCAGGGTGATGCGACGGCTCACTAAAGGCTGGCCAAAAGATGACACACGGACGCTGCGTATATAGCACCGTTTTGCTCATCTTAATTCACAAGCATGTTTGTTCTTTGCTTTTGTGGACTCTATCACCGTTTTCTTTTATCTCACGGACTGATTCACTAGCCAACAGATGATCAGAGTGATCATTTTTTTTACCAAGGACACAAATTATCGACCGCCAATCGACGGCTCATTCGTTCACCTCTTAACGAGTGCAATGACACAACAATTTCTTCATTCTTCACAATTCTCAATGTTGTTTTTGACTTCGATTCGTTCCTGCTTGTATGACGAAAGTGTGGGTACAACATGTGTTCAGTTATTTCCGTTTTTCACGGCCCTCTGAATAGGGATCGTCAGTCGGCATGGAAGGATTACTCGCTCTGTACTTTTTTGATCATTTATTGAAGCACTTTGCAATAGAAGCAGAAGTAGTAGTATCAGGTAATAACCTAAAGTACACATAAATGCAATCAATATAAATATACAGTATATCTTTATGCATCACAATGTAAATATGTATATAATTGACATTCATTAATTTAATATCTTCATTTTAACAATAAATTTACTAAATAATTCAATCAACCATGATTTCACAGTATGTATTATTATCGTCATCATTATTCTAAACGTAAGAAAACACAACACAAACATGTCAAGTGGAATCGAACAAATGGACTACAAGTCCCAGCGGCCAAACCCGGAAGTGGAGCGCCGGCATGATTAACTCCAGCCGTAACGCAAATTACTCAGTTTAAACATTCTGGCGCACCCGGACAAACATGGCAACTATGCAAAAAGAACGAAATAAAGACACCGCTGCGAATGCAGACTTTTACCCACGCTGTGTAAAGTGCCGATTGCGAACAGTAATTGACTGTGATTGCGATCCGGCAAACATAAAGCACGACGGACCGAAGACAAAGCAAACAAACAAAGCGAGCGTGCACGATTGAATCTAAAGGACAATTCTCCATATCTGATAAAGAAAAGCGGACACAAACGTAACTCACCATTGGGCCATGCTGACGAGGAAGTTTCAACTCACGAAACAAACTGAGATGCCGCTTTTTAGACGTCACGCGAACGGTCACCTGTCAGTGGCAGCCCCGCCCATCTTAAAGCACCAGGTGAATCCAACAACATGGGGGGTACATGAGTGCATTTTATTTCCTGACACCCTGACTGTGGATGGAACGACAGTCGGTTCTGCTGTGTTGAGTTTTTCAACTTGGAATTCAAGAGCGAACGTACGTTTGGTTTCTTCTCGCGCAGGGGCCGTTTGTCATCCGACATGCGTCTTGACCCCGGACATGGATCTTCGTGACCCGGTGGTTCTGCCCAATGGCTCCACAGTTGATTCTTTACAACACTGGATGCTTCCCATTAAACTTCAGGTGAGATGGACAAGAACAATAGCGATGATTTGGCAGGTTTTGGAAAAAAAAAGTGGTTGTTTTGTTTCCCCGTTACCATGTAACCAATCTGGACTGTCCTGAAAGCCGAACCACCGAAAAAAGGGCAAATAAATAAATCCACTTTGCAATAGAAGCAGAAGTAGTAGTATCAGGTAATAACCTAAAGTACACATAAATGCAATCAATATAAATATACAGTATATCTTTATGCATCACAATGTAAATATGTATATAATTGACATTCATTAATTTAATATCTTCATTTTAACAATAAATTTACTAAATAATTCAATCAACCATGATTTCACAGTATGTATTATTATCGTCATCATTATTCTAAACGTAAGAAAACACAACACAAACATATCAAGTGGAATCGAACAAAAGGACTACAAGTCCCAGCGGCCAAACCCGGAAGTGGAGCGCCGGCATGATTAACTCCAGCCGTAACGCAAATTACTCGGTTTAAACATTCTGGTGCACCCGGACAACATGGCAACTATGCAAAAAAGAACTAAATAAAGACACCGCTGCGATTGTAGACTTTTACCCACGCTGTGGAAAGTGCCGATTGCGAACAGTAATTGACTGTGATTGCGATGCGGCAAACATAAAGCACGACGGACCCAAGACAACACAAACAAAGAAAGCGAGCGTGCACGATTGAATCCAAAGGATAATTCTCCATATCTGATAAAGAAAAGCGGACACAAACGTAACTCACCATTGGGCCATGCTGACGACGAAGTGTTTCAACTCACGAAACAAACTGCGATGCCGCTTTTTAGACGTCACGCGAACGGTCACCTGTCAGTGGCAGCCCCGCCCATCTTAAAGCACCAGGTGAATCCAACAACATGGGGGGTACATGAGTGCATTTTATTTCCTGACACCCTGACTGTGGATGGAACGACAGTCGGTTCTGCTGTGTTGAGTTTTTCAACTTGGAATTCAAGAGCGAACGTACGTTTGGTTTCTTCTCGCGCAGGGGCCGTTTGTCATCCGACATGCGTCTTGACCCCGGACATGGATCTTCGTGACCCGGTGGTTCTGCCCAATGGCTCCACAGTTGATTCTTTACAACACTGGATGCTTCCCATTAAACTTCAGGTGAGATGGACAAGAACAATAGCGATGATTTGGCAGGTTTTGGAAAAAAAAAGTGGTTGTTTTGTTTCCCCGTTACCATGTAACCAATCTGGACTGTCCTGAAAGCCGAACCACCGAAAAAAGGGCAAATAAATAAATCCATCAGAATGAATAATGAATGCACCGAAACAGCTGGCGGTGTGAACAACAGCGTGCCGAAGTTGCCGTCGAGCCAATGTTATGGATTGACTCATATTAAGTCGAATTCCGCGGACGCATAATGGCTCGCTTGGCTGCACCGCTGCCTCGCTTGCTTGGGTCCACTTGCCACACTCAACCTTTGGAATGGAAGTGTGGTTTTCTTGGACTTTTCCTTCGCTCTCAATGACATTCCCAAACGGTTAAAAACTCTTCGCGTATCCTTGGCCCGAGGTCAAAAGTTCAACTGATTTCAAAGACGGTGCCATTTGGAATATCGGAAAGCGGGGGCGCTCAACCATTTTTCGACGGAAGCGACCCACCTCCCGCGATCGACCCGTGATCGCACGCGCGCCACGATAAGCAACAGTTACTTGAGGATCATTCGTGTGATTATTTATGATGAGTATTTTTGCCTCTAAAATGGAATGGTCTGAATTCACTTCAGTGTTTTGAAGGTAAATTGTGTGATTCGCTTTATTTGTATCTTCGAATACAGCAAAAAGTTCTGCGGTATATAAACAAAAAAAGGGACGTCGGGCAGGAAATGGCCCGAGGGCCGTAGTTTGGATCGAACATGCTTTATAGTCATCCTTATCCATCCTTGCAGTGACTGAAAAACATCAATATTACACAAGATGCAAATTCCCCCTAAGCCAACCCCACCCCCGACATTCTCAGACTTGCGGAGTAAGAAATGAATATGTCGTTGACGTTTACGAATATGTCTTCGCTTTGATCAGATCTTTGACCGCATCGTTGGCAAGATTTTCTAGGAAAACATTCTTATTTCTCAACTACAGCAGCGTATCACATTTCCAGCGTGTATTTGGATGCGTGTCCAAGTGTTTTTGTCTGACTGGAAATAATCGCATTCCGCAAGAGGAAAGGTTGCAGTTGACGTCAAGTTTGCAGGAATCACATCCACACGCATTGAACAAAGTTGTTGCGCGGCCAGCTCGCGCTCCAAAGTTGGATCGCGTTACGCGGCGTCATACCTCATGAATAGAATGGAAGCGAACGCTGTCGACGCCGACTCCCTTTTGCCTCGCTTTTGGGTGGTCGGGTAGCCTGCCAGACAGTCAGTGAAGTTGACCTTACCAAGGTCAAATAGTTGGATCGCGGTTCGCTTGCTTTCAACGTCCTCCTGACGCCGCCTTTGTGATTTCAGGGCATCTCAAATATCTGATCGGCCTGACGAGCCCACGAGGAGGTTCTGCCTTTCTGGTTGCCGTCCGCTAAACGTCTTCTGGTCAATAAGCACTTGTGGCTGGAGACCGCTAATTGTATTTCTTCGCTTCTGAGACATTTTTTGCGAATATCCATCACAGATGGAAATTGAAAATGATTGAAAATCAACATTCAGCCCAACCTCGCTTCGACGGACTCCGTTGACGCCGCTTCCGCCGCCGCGCTAACGGTCACATTTCAAAGTTCCGATTTCACGCAATTCATTTTCCGTTTGCCGATTGTGCTCGCAACGGGCACCTCGAGAACGTCAACTTCATTGGAACGACTAGATTTTTTTCCCCCACAAAATAGTGAAAAGGCCTTTGGTTACGACGAACCCTGGGAAGCTAACCGTCGCCGCGACCTTGCTTGTGAACAAAATGGAGGGTGCGGAATTCCCCCCCGTCGCTTCGCCACGCTACCGATCGACTCTGTAAGCATGTGAAAGCCACTTGTTTCGTTCCATCTCAGAGGGTGGCCACTTCCTGTCGACTTAAAATGACTCAGTGACCTCGGGGCTCGCTTGCCAACGTCACATGACCAAAGCCAGAGAACGGCTGAGCCACGACGGACGGTCATGACCTGAGCACCGAAGCATTTTGGGTCGATGGCAAGGAGGGGCCCATTTGGAGGGACGTTTCAGCACTCCTGCTTTGATGTCAACAAAAGCAATTTTAGGCTTGATAAACTCTTTGACCTTGACGTCGGCTTGCTCAACCTTCCTTCTTGTGTTTTGCTTTGATTTCCAGACCATTGTCTGCACAGGGATGATGAAGTGGTACCCGCCTCTTGAAAACATTCATTGCATTCAGTCATGTGAGGTAAGAGTCACAGAGCTCCGTACTATTGCATCACTACTGGCTTGTGTGTGAACCCCGCCCCCCCCCCAGTCCCCCTCCCTCCAACATTCCATTCCTGACCATTAAACCTTGCATATTGCAAAGACCAACCCTGGAGGCATCAATGTCACCCAGATTTTTGAGACAGTCAAATGTCTTTTTCACTCGTGACTGACAGTGTGCCTGGCCAAGAGATACAAGAAGATTTGATGGCTTCACAGAGGACATGTTATGTTGCGGCCCAGTTAGAAATTCAAAGATTCTTCGATGTCGGACAAGAGAGCAACTCAAGTGTATTTTTCGAGCCCTTGACAACAACCAGCGCCGTATGCAAAGTGACGTCCGTGGAGCAAAAATCATTCAGACCAATAAATTAATAACAAGGACAGTGGAAAGCACAGAAACGGTCCGACTCAAAATCAAGCCTCGTGCCGAGTCAAAAGCCAAAGACTAAAAATCAGTTTGAAGACGAGTTTGAAAGATGGGCAGCGACGGGGGCTTGCCCACCGTTCAGCGGGAGGCCATTCCAAAGCCAATTTCAGAAATCCAAATCATACTGTGAAGGCGTGAAATAAAAATATCACAACACACCCCGTTTGATTTACGTGTTCTTCTAGACTCCTTCAGTGAGCCTTTTCATCGCCTTCCTCTGTCAACCAGCTGAAATGGGAGCCATCACACCCCCCCCCCC
>NW_017805225.1:975578-1016575 GCF_001891065.2 Hippocampus comes
GTTTTCCAGCCCATTGTCTGCACGGGGATGATGAAGTGGTACCCGCCTCTTGAAAACATTCATTGCATTCAGTCATGTGAGGTAAGAGTCACAGAGCTCCGTACTATTGCATCACTACTGGCTTGTGTGTGAACCCCGCCCCCCCCCCTGGTAAATTGCAACAAGATCATAATTCCCGTAATCATCCTTTTTGGGATGCTTTTTTTGTTGGTGTGTCGTGAGATATTTCTAATGTGAATTGGATGCTTCAGATCGAAGATTGCAACACACTAGGAAAGTTCAAGCAAAGCAAAAACCGATAGGTTGGCAATCAGAAAGGTAAGGCTGTTTAAAATCACTTTATTATCACGTGTTATGCAGGCAAATCATATTTTCTGCTTGACGTTAGATTTTTGTTTTTTTTCCTCCATTCTTTTTACTGACATAACACATTTGTACAAACCAGTTTTAGAAATCTCCACAAACCGGAGCCTTTGAGGCTAACCTGGCAAAAAAAAAAATCAATATCAAATGACATGGCGAAGAACACAGTTTAGAAAAAGATTTACAAATGAAATGGGAGCCATCACACCCCCCCCCCCCAAAAAAAAAAGTTGCTGGTTGGGAGCCAGGGCCAGCGCTGTGCTTAGTTGGTACTGAACGAGCCAAGTAGGAGCTACGTCATCACGTCATTGTAAAGCGTTCAAGCGTCACTGCCTACGTCCACGTTCACCCAAGAGCGCCTACGCTATTCATAATAATAATAAGCAGAATAATAATCCACCGTCAGCATCCGCTAGGCAACTCGGCATAGCATCGATTACACTTGTATGCAGCGTAGAGCAGTCCTGACGGAGTTGCGGCCGGAGTCTGGGAGCGAGAAATAATTGGGGCCGGCTTACGCGGCGGTTTCAAGCGCCGCGGCGAGAGCCAATTTCGGTAGCGGTCAAAAGAAAGAATTGGCGCTCACCTGGGCATCGGCACCAGCACGAGCGCGGTGGCAAAGGGCCATGGGAGGGAACCGTAATATCTGACTTGGCTTTCACCAGAATGTCAAATGGCTTTGATTCGAGTGAAAAGCTGGGAGGCATTACATTTTTACGAGCTCGATTCTACCAACCGTCATAAACAGGACGTACTCTCGCTCATAACTTGTTCACAGCCTTTTGGTGGGGACGGCTGGTGCGACACCCTCAACAATCGGGCCTACTGCCAGTACGACGGAGGAGATTGCTGTCCTTCCACGCTGTCCTCCAGAAAGGTAAAAACCTCTTTCCTCTGCTATTCATTCCATCTGCCATACGGAATTCACGCCTTCTCTGCGTTTGGCACACACACACACACACACACACACACACACACACACACACACACACACACACACACACACACACACACACACACAAATAGAAAATGATGTTTTTCGAGAATATTCACCGTGTAGAGCAAGTGATTTGTTCGCTGGCACGCATCCTGAAATCGGGAGGGCGCAGAGAGGCCGCAGCGGGATTGAAAGCCAGCGTCTTCCTGTTTATAGTCGTAGTTGTTTGTAGAAGGTCGTCTCTGGCACGGCTACTGTGCTGGTGGGCAGGAGACGTCCAGAAAGCAAACAAATGGGAGAGCTCCTCGACTTTCCCCTCCGCCCTGTTAAAGACTGCACCTATTGAGCCTCTCGACTTAAGAGCTCAAATGGTAAATAAGCACATTTTCACCACCTGGCGTTTTGTCACCCCTGCGACTCGGCTACCACGCGACGGCAGAAATGCAGAGTTGGAGCTCGCCGCATGAGAACACCAACGATTCCATCAAGAATTGGCAAAGATCTTGTTTGGAAGCATTCAAAGACCTGAGGAAAAGATTTCAAAATGGCTCGGGGGGCGCCTGACCTTTATTTTGTCCCAAGAGCGACTTTTCGGGCAAATAAGCTCCCGTGGCGGACACGCGTGCGCGCGCATGACGTCGCTCCTACGTGTCTCTTTGCCGCTGGAAAACCCAACACGTTCTTGGGAAGAACTTGTTCAGTGCCGGCCCTGGCGCCCGACGAGCGCCACGTTTCTGCGGGGGTGGAAAAGGGGTATTTGTCTCTCCCGCTAGTGAGGGTGGGGCCCGCGGTTGGCAAACGGGCCCCCAGTTGCCCGCGTCTCTCCAAATAACGGGGCATGTTGATCATGTGCATTTTAAACGTCTTAACCCTATAATGCCATTTGTATCATATTTGATACATGCATTTTCATGATGTAACTCATTCTTTATATTACATTCAATCATCTGTATCAAATTTGATACTGCAGGTTTCAAATATTTTTTTTTCCAAATTTTCATTTTCAGATGTAGTCTACATAAATGCTTGTAAATGGAATACGACAAATATCTAAAACAACACGATATGGCAAAAATATTTTTGTGGATTTTGTTATAAGGGTCAGTTCCCAAAAATCCGATTTTTCTGGCTATTTCTTGATGGGTCAGGCATTAAAGGGCTAAACAGGAGTCGTCGGCAATGAGTCACATTCCATATATTTCTAAATAGCAAAACTGTTGGGGACGTGTTTTATCGTCCAGCTGTGGAAATGATGCTTGTTTTCTCACAGGTCATTCAGTTTGGGGCAGACTGCAATCAGGACGAGTGCACTTGCCGCGATCCCGATGCCAAGGAGAACAAGAGCAAAGCCAAGGACCCGAAGGGCGGAGGACGACTCCCCTAAGACGGATGAGCGGCGAGCAAGTCGAGCGGCGTCGCATAAGTCAAGCTGTAGATAATATAGACGGCAAGCAAAAAATCATACCTTAGCACGCACACCTGCGATGAAGGCGAAAGGCTCAATCCGAGCCATTCGGCGCCATTGCCGATAAGCGCGTTGGTTAATAAAAGGAAGAGGGAACACACCCATAGATTGCATTTCCATGTGTCACGACTGTAATGGCTTGCCGCTTCCCTTACGTATCAGCCAACAATCAAAACTCATCAGAATGGTTTTAGCTTCCCCTCTGGGACTTTTTCTTCACCTTCTGCCGATGTGTTTTGGACGCTCAAAAGACACCGTCGACCGCAACAGTCATATTTTATTTGACGTTTCCGCAAAGATAATTATTTTCACAGGCTTCTGTTATTGTACCATTGTGAGGGTCAAGTCGCGTGTCAAGCAAACGTGGATGACGATACAAACGCGGCTGGGTCAAAATGGCCGCTCTGAGATATTTGGGGTTTTCTTGGAGACGATTGCAGGTGGAAAAATGAACGGTAGCGTTGAATAGAAGGTATTGGAGCACAACAACCACCCACCGTTGTATTATCGCAAGAAACATACCGGTTCAGAAAAAGGAAATAATGTCTCTAAATATTTTATCCAACCTTGAGGGACAAGTGTAACCATGTTCAGTATTTTACCGTACTTTATACTCTGTGTGGAATAAATAGAAACTCTATTTATCTTTTCCGGTCGTTTGTCTTTTGTTCTCTGACTTCTAAAAAAAATCACAAATTTGCATCCCGTAGAATCTTCTGTTTCCATCCATTTTCTATTCAGCTCGTGCTTATCACTTTTATGGCAAAATATGATCAAATGCTTCACCAAAAGTTTCAATGCCCAATTCAACTCGAGCGTATTCACCAAACACCATCGCAATTCACTCTCAGGTTAGCCGATATTCAGCTAAACGGAGCGCCAGTGTCAATGTGCCTTTCATATTTCGCAAAAGTGCACGACAGCTCGGCATCTTCGGCGGCTTTTCTCAGGCCGTAGAGCCGCGCGAGTGATGCATTGCATCAAATGACTCACTTTTTTTTTTTTTTTGCTGGCACCGATTTCCATTTTTGACATAACAGGCCTCCTCAAATGAATCTGAACCAATTCGTTTCCGTCGTCATTGTCTAAAAATCATCCAGACTCTGTGGGCGTGCTATCAAAGTGGTGGCGTGTTCGACCGGACGTTGCTCATTTGGCAAGCCGGTACATTGAGAGAAAGGGCGGACGCGGCACGCGACATGGAGGGAAGATCACATTCCTGCAGCCGCATTTTATGTCTTTATTCTTAAAGTAGCAAAGTGGAAAATGTTGACTCGATGACAGAATAGGTATAGGTCCTGATCTCTTCGTTCTCTCGGGCCCATGTCGTAGTCCCTTTCGAGCAACACGATATTGTCAAGTCCTTCGGTCAGCCGATTCCCGAGCGTTGAGTCCAGTTTCAATCGCTATTTGTTTACCTCCAAATAAAACAAGCGAAGCGTCTCTGCTTTTCGCGTGAGCGCTCCAAAGACTGAGCGACAGAGCAAGTAGGACAACGCGGGCCATCGGCCGGCTTGTGAAGCGCGCACTATTTTGAAAGCGCATGTCGTGCAAATATGTACATCCAGAAGGAAATCACCGTATGTGGTTACTATGTAAAGCATTTGCAAAACTGCCTCGGCAAATAGCGAGCATTCATTTTCGTAGTAAGAAATATGTTAGATATGAACAACAGATAAGCCTTGACATTGACCTTCGGACGGGCCACTCAGCTGGAACAAAACTAAACATGAAAAAAAAAATGGAAAAAAAACACTCAATCTCGTTAAGAATAATTTGACACAAAGGCTTACGCAATAGTAATCCAAATTCAATCATAAAGACATTTAATTCAAAATAAATTTGCGAATGACCACATTTACAGTCACGAGTTTCTATTTTAGTCACAGGAGCATCAAACGAGTACTACTTTCCCAAAGTATGATCACAGACTCGGGGTTACAATGTCATTCAAAATGACCAACCAGAAATTCGACATTCAGCAGCTTGGCTCTAAAATTCTACGTGAGTGCTATGCACTGTACATTGTTCAAGCGAGTAAGTAACGCGGCAGATTTTTTTTATCCCCCCCACCTGTCACAACTGCAAACGTACCTTTCCATGCCATCTGCATACCTGCAAGTGACTTGTTTCACTCTCGTAGCGGTACGGTACACGCGGGATTGGCAATTATTCGGAATTTTTGACAGCCGACAGAGAACAGGCTGTTCCAGTCACATTTTAGCTTTCACTTTTCTTTCACGGTGTAACTTTAAAACATTTTTTAAACTTAAGCTTCCTTTTGTTTCGTCGCGTTTGCTCTCGCCGGGCGTATCTGAAAAATAACGGAACGGCTAACTGCGTCGGACGCGAAGCTAAAACTTTGCATCGCCTGCCAACCTCAGGGGAGTTGTGGAATGTATGACTTCAATCATCGCTCAGCACTTTGGAACCAGAATTGCGCCGTGTTTTTTTGCACATGTTGTGGAGGATCATCACCATAAGCGTTGACGGGGGCTAAAAATAGCGGGTGTTGAAGCGGGCCAGCCACACGACTACAGCAAGCATACATACAGTATACTGTGTTCAACGACGACTACTTGACAATATTTATCATTTAGAAAGTGACAAAGGATGAAATGGCGAAGCTCGCCGTTCCTGTCGGCAAAACGCAGGCGAGCTTCGTATGTCTCGTACTGAATACATTTGAGTGAGCGGGAGCTGACTGAGGCCCTCTTTTGAGTCACGGCCACGTCGTCATTCTGTCACAACCTGCTTCTGCCTTGATTGTTTTTGAACAAGTAGAATAGCTTGAAAAAGAGAATCGTGGGCATTTCCAACCCAAATGATCCACTATACACAATGACAGGACAAGAGAGGTTATTTAAAAACAAACAAACCAAAAAAAAACAACTTTAACATTGGGATAAAAATGAATCATCATCATGCCAGACACCGAGACAACACCACCATTTAGTGATGCTAAACCTACAACTGCTTCAAGAGCAGATTTGTTCAACGGAACACTTGTCGTATTTCCTTGACGAAAATGATACGAGCCGAGGTTGAAGGGAACTTTTTTCACTTCTGTGTGGAGCGTGACTTTGTTGTACAGCTCGAAAACATACGAAATGGACTGTATCTTTTAACGATGGCAGCACACACACACACACACACACACACACACACACACACACACACACACACACACACACACACACACACATCTTTCTCTATTAAAAAAAAAAAAAAGTGATGAGCAATGAAGTGGCAAGGCTCCAATTGGTGATATGACGTCGAAGACGGTTGATGATGGGGTCAAGAAAGAGCCCGCTTTGATGTTTTGAAATGCGCACACTTGAATGGATGTAAAACCACCTTTTTGTTCGATCTGGCCGGACTTGATACCGCGGGTCGGGTCGGGTCGGCGACAATTAGATCTCCTTGGGCTCACCGTAGTCATTATACAAGACGGTGAGCACCTGCTCATCACATGCCTTGTGAACGTCCTGGCCCACGTCTGCCCAATTCATTCCAATGGCCCCGGCGTCCGTGTAGCGACAGGACAGGAACTTGAGAGACATCCGGCGAAGGCCGATCTTGGGCTCCCGGAGAAGGCCTTTGCACCACGGCGACACTTCATTTAACTGGGAGAGGATCAGACCGGCTTTCCTGTTGGACACGGATCAGACTGTCAAAATTCACCAGACGGGACACTCCGTCCGGCGTCGCGTGAATTCAGAACGCAGCGCAAACAACAACCGAGCCAAACAATTTGCAATCCGAAAGGAATAATTAGTCAGAGTTGCTCCGTGAGCTGCGTCAGAAAGGAATGTTGATCTTCAATCGCCGTGCATCGTGAGCGGTGCTTGTGGGAAGGTATCAGCAACATTCGAGCAGACCTTCTCAAACTGATCCGAAATGCGGACAGTTCAAAACAAGTCAAGGGCACGCAATCAATGTCCCAAGTCATTCACACTTTTCAGTCTGATCATGCAACAATTTCATTAGGTCCTGCTCAGGATGTTTTGCTTTCACTTCTGGAATCAATCAAAAAGAAAATTCAACTGGAACATTTCATTCGCCGAGATCCGGGATCTGTGCTCCCTTCATTTTTGAACATACTAAGGTCCATTTTTATTTTTCTTCGACCGTACTGACACATTGGTGACGATACAAAACATTCTTTCCATTCGCCAGCTAATGCGGCGGCGTTCAAAGTCCTTTCTGCCCTGGAGGATGAACACCTTGACGGAAAACTGGTCATCGGATGACAATATGTTAACGGGTTGCTGGGGAACCGCTCCCTCAACTAAAAATAGGATCGTCAACTATGATGAAAATGTCCTGAGAGGAGCTCCAAACAAAGATTAGAATCTGTCGTCGGTCAACAAAAAAAAAAAAAAGAAGAAAAAAAAAGAAAACGGGGTGGGAAAGAGGTCCAACTGAGAAACAGTGAGGGAGAAAAGTTCTTTTTTTGCCAAAGCATCTTGAATTTCTGAGGAAACAGCCAAGCGGTGTGCCTTAAATAATGGGTACGTTCAATGCGATGACAAGGCCTGGCCTCCGGCAGAAGAAGATAGACAGACTTTGGGTGAGTTTCTGCTTTGAGTTAAAGCATCCAGCATCAAAAGCAACAAAAATGTCCCTCGACGAAAGCCAAACGGCCTCGTCGGCGGGAGTCGATATGTTTCTAAAAACAGCGCGTCCAAAGATCTGCTGTCGGGAGAAAGATAAAGCCATATTTGATCATTCAGTTCTTTCCCGGTATTGCATACTTGGCTCACGAAAGCCCACGCGGAGTCCGGGCCCCGCACGGCTTCTTCGGAGCGGCAGCGTGACCGACGCGTCATGAGAATTGACTCGAGTTCGTTCCTCGGTGTGCGCCACGAGGAAGCTGGGGAGTTGCGCCCTTGGGTTGTGGGTCTGTCCACGCATGACTTTGCTTTTTTGCAAGGTGCCTTCCTACCGCTGCGTTTCTTTGCTGTTCAGAGACGCTTTTCGGACGGAAAAGGTTTTTTTTTTTTTGTTTTTTCTTCGCAGGATGCCAAAATTGTGAGGGGAGAAGAAGTTACAAACACAACAAAGTCCAACATGGAGAAGGTGGACCGTCTCGCGCGCTTCACTTGCATCCATTCCTTCTGGTTTGGACATCCAAATGGGCCCCCGGCCAGTTTTAGGTGCAAAGCAGTGCGCAAAAGTTCCGAGCGGAAGCTAAGGATACGATTTGGTTGGAGCAGTGAAAACAGCTGTCCGTCCACTCTACTCAAGGTAAAAATACGCTGCCCCCATGCACCCATCGAGGAGGGCGTCAAGAGCTGGGCCAGCGTTTCACGGCTGGGGGCGAAAACCACAACGCTCCTCCTGAATCGGAGAGTTGGCCTCCCGACGGACCCTCGTTTCCGGCACCCCTGGATGCCCCTCACCAGGGAGGCTGAGAAGTCTGACTCCTCGAGAGCCGGAACACACCCTCCCTTCCGCCTTGTGAAAAAGGGGGACCACCAACGGACGTCCGTGCCACGTTGTAGAGGCGTGTCAAGCAGGACAACATCCGGAGACTTGAGGGACACAGAGTGTTCACGGCGGCCGGTTCATTTCTCGAATGGGCCGTGATATGACTAGAGCACGTTTTTCGAAAAGAGCAGATTGGATTGAAATGAATAAGATGCCGTCGCGTAGCTCAGGTGATGATGTTGTCATGAGGAAATCAAAACTCAAAACTGGAAAAAATTATAACAAAAGTTGATTGGGTTATATTAAAATGAAACATTTCCAAATATTAATGATCAAACCTTGCCCTAAAGTCTTGATGGGTTGGGTGGGAACCCCCGGAATCAAGAAAAAAACTCCCTCTGGTGCTAATTTGAGAATGACACCACCATTTCTGTCTGGGTGTGTGGAAGGATGACTTATGCGGTGTCTGTGAAAAGCGCAACCGAGCATGGGTCCCTGCGGAAGATTTGGAACGCCCCCGACTTTACTGACCTGGGTCCAAGCTCGTCCTCACACCTCCAGGTAAACTCCCCGAAGCTCTCATAGCGCTGGTTGTAGTGGTAGAGAACTCGATGCAGCGCCGGGGCGCCCAGGTCCATCAGAGTATTATACGCCGTCTGCTGCTCCTTGCCACTCGTGTAGCCGTTAAACAGGTTGTAGATTTTATCGGCGATTTCTGCATGGCCGCAAGCACAAAACAACCGGCCGATGAATATGACCACTGTCAGGCCAGTGACACAACTTCTTTCTGAACGTTAGTTTAAACGTGATGCGACGCGCACACCAAACCCGTCGCCGGCAGCCTAAGTGAACATTAATTTTATCATACAACTCATTCCTATTAAGAAACATTAAACTTCAGAAAACATGCTCAGCTCGGCCTGAAAATGCATTTAAAGCAATAAAAACTGAAATTGAGTGTCACACCTAAACAAAAGGACTTATGCACACGTTTCAACATGTATTTTGTTCAGGTTGACATCCTGAAGCCTAAATGAACCTTGGGTATTCGCATTGGACAGACTTGCCACAATCGAGATAAGGCCGAGTTTTGAATGCCAACAGTCCGTTCGAGAAAAATATACACGCGCTCCCATTTGGGATCTCTATGATGAAAAACGTCATTTCCTGAGAATGAAAAACGACAACGGCGTGGCCCGAATGCCTCAAAATTCAGCGAACATCATTCATAATCAAAAAAGCTCATGTTCGTCCAGTAGATCAGCCACAGAGCATGAGGAATTAGCAAGGACCTCTGTAAGGTCCACGTTGACTCTGGAGCAAGCCATCTCAGACTGACCGATAACACGAATGCGTCGTTTCATTCTCCGACAATTACCACCGGAACCTCACGCAGGCACCCTGCGCCCCGAAGCGAGGAGTGACTCATCTTCATCTCCCGTGTGTGTCTCTCCTCACCTTGAGCTTTGACGTCATCCACAGTCGGGCAGGGCGTTTTAATCGTCACCTCACTTGGACTGGAACGACGCCCGGTGTTGTCCACTGCCCAAAGCCGGAACCTAGACAGGCACACAGCCAATTACGGTCATCGAAAGAGGCCATCTATTCTTTGTGAACCTTTTCATTGGAATCGGTTGCCTTTCCTGTGCAGGTAATTCAATCGGATGACTCCTCTCTACGAGGAGAGCCCGCATTCTAAACGCACACGTTTTTCTGAATGACATCTCCATCTTGTGGCTGACACGCCCATTGCAAAGCACAAATCCATCCCATTCATCCACTTTCTCATCCGGTTCTCCTCAGGAGGGTCGTGGGTGTGTCGGAGCCTATCTCGGCCGTCTTCGGGCAGTAGGCGGGGGACACCCTGAACTGGTTGCCAGCCCATTGCGGGGCGCACGTAGACGAACAACCATTTGTGCTCACGCTCACACCGAGGGACAAATTAAGAGTTTTCCACGGACCTGCCATGGACGTTTTTGGGATGTGGGGAAAAAGGCGGAGCACCCGGAGAAAACCCGCGCAGACAACATACAAACTCAACCCGGGAAGAAAGCCGGAGCCGGAATCGAACCCCACGCCTCTGAGCTGTGAGGCGCTTCAGCTGTTACTTCCCACGAATAACAATCGAGTGGTTTTTTTTCACAGTTTTATCGCACACGAACAGAAAACCACGGGGGCAATTAAAAGCCATTCACTCCCAAAGACATATTTGGCCGTCTTTTCGGAGTCGTCGCAAAATCGAATTGGGTTCTCCTCGGCCCGCAGGCTAGAGCGGCGCAAAACAGAGACCAGGGAATGAATCTCGCTCTGAAGTCAGCTGTCTTGCCCGTGGGAAGTTTGACTGAACTGCCACTCGGAAAATAATCACTTGTGATCAATGGCTTTTCAAACGCATGTGCCTACGGTGGCAAGTGCCAACATTTTGGTCCAACCAAGAAGGCCACATTTGGATGGTCTCTCTCCGCATCGAAAATATGAGACAGGGCCTCGGCTTGGCTCAGTGACACCACCGAACTGCTCGAACAGAGAATGCGGGAGCGCTTGCTACTGCTGCGACTTAAGAGCGCGCGTGGAATTTTGTGTGATAGCACTCCGACTAAATACCGTCCGGCACCTCAAAACATTCCGCGCATTCTGACTTTCTTCCCTTTTGTTTCTCTGCCTCTTGATCTTCTTCTCACTCGCTCTTTGGCCTCTCCCCAAACGCCGCCTCATTTCCTCTTCGAGACATGCGTATTGCTTCACTCCGGGCAAGTCGTCCGCGGGCTAAGCGTGAGAAAGTCGGCATCCGTTGTGTGCGTGCGAGGCTGAGAATCGCACATGCGGTGTGTCGGTCACCTTACCATCGTGAACTCCCACTGCAAATGTAGCATGGAATAAATCATCGTCCCGTGACTCATTTCACAGAACCCCCCCAGCCCCGCCAGCTCCCCCCTTGCTATTAATGTCGAATTATCATCCCGCCACCTATTTGTGGGAATTGAACATGAAAGGATTATTTTGAAATCAGTTCCCAATTGCCAAAACGAACCCAAATTGCCGCCATTGATCATGCTAAACGGCACGAGCAAATCCCAAACAATGCAGCGATCCCGAGCTCCTTGCGGGGCGTGCTGGAGCCTCTCCTGGCCGTCTCCGGGCAGAAGGCGGGGGTGGCGGGACACGCTGAACTGGCTGCCAGCCAATCGCACGGCACGCAGAGACGAACAACCATTCGCGCTCGCATTCACACCACTGGACAATTTCGAGTGTGGGAATGTGGGAGGAAACCGGAGTACCCGGAGAAAACCCACACAGGCCCGGGGCCCGCCAACCATTTTTCAGTGGCCCGCGACATATATTAAAAATGACATTGGAGAACGGCCCACGAGGTTAGTTAAAAGAAAAAAAAAAGGTTGAGATGGGCAGAGTGACAGAGTAACCTTTGAAATGTAATTTGGGCAGCACGTGTAGTAAGCGGGTCTGCATCACAAACAGGGAGTGTTGATGTGGACGGAGTAACTTACATATACGTGGTGTCAGGCTCCAGACAGCGGACGATCATGCTGACAGAGGAGGACAACAGGTTTGGAATGTCCCCTAACATCACACATGGGGACCTGGCGCCAGACAAGACATCATCCACGAAGCTCAGAAGCATTTCTGGAGCACACACACACACACACACACAGACCGAGTGACTTCAACGGCGCGAATGTGATGTCAAAACCATTCAACTGTTGAATTTCTTTGTCGCTAAGTGAAATTGACTTCTGAAAGAAGAAATCGAAAAATTGTTTGCGCAACCAGTCAGACAAGAAATAGCACAGTAAAATCCATTCTCATTAAATGGATGAACACAAAAAATGACAGTTTTTTTTTTTTTAAAATATAGATTACAATATAGCAGCGGAATACAAATTGAACATTTTCTATTGCGAAAGTATTTTATCAATAACTAAATACAGTAACAGATTCAAGAAAAAAAAAAATCTTCACCACTTATTTCATGCCGCCCAAGGCCCAAGGTGATGTTGCTACGCGCATATCAATCAGTATTTTCCCAGATGCATGTGAAAACTTCCCCAACTTGTGTATTCCGGAGCATTCTTTCTCAATGTTCACATGTGGCTTCAGGGAAACCAAATAATGACATGGAATGGCCCTGAAAGGAAATGGAATGGACAGAGAAGCTGATGCAGACGCGGCAGACTTGCTTTGCTCCTGCCTGTCTGTGTTAGACAACAGCTGCAGCCCTCAGAAATGCTGCTCATAAAGTTCCCCCCAAAATCAATTTCCGGGTTGAAACAAGGCAGCCAGAAACCGTGTTTGCAGAGCGAGCCTCATAAAGTCCAATTTTTCGTGTGCAACTTGAAAAAGAATTTTTCATTAGACTGTATCTGACATTCTCCTCCCATCTTAATCAGTCTCTCTTTCCTGTGTGTGTGTGGGTGTGTGTGTGTGTGTGCACACACACACACACCCACACACACATCCATACATAGGGTATTTTTCCACCCAGGGGAAAGACCAGATGGCAGTTGTTTTGGGAACAGGCCGTCCGCAATTTCAGACAGCCTTGAAAGTCTTTTAGCTTGCGACTTCTCGATGGCATCAATTCGCCAAATCCTCAATCATTCCCCAAAATATGCATGACAGATGAATGGACCGCTCCCCGGGTGCGATCATGAGCGCGCGTGGAAGGGTGTGTGTCGACGCGTGCCCGGCGAATGGCCGGCAATGGGTTGAGGGTGACCCCCGCCTATGGCCCGAGGACGGCCGGGATAGGCTCCGGCACGCACGGCCGCGCCCCGCCTGAGGAGCAGCGGTTCGGATCAGAGATGGATGGATGAACTGTTGGCAAGAAAAAGAACGCTCGAAACATCGCGAGCGATATTTTCCGTCATTTGGTGGAACGTGCTGTACTATCCACAATGCGCGAAATATGAGCCTGTATTTCGTTTTTGCAGTAGAAGCCGACCAGCTTATCCAAAGATGACAATAGACCGTCGTACGGCTCGTTTGGTTTCAAATCTGTCTACATAGCAAAAGTGGCGAGAGCTCCAAAAGACGGACGGGAGGGACTTTGATGTCTGACAGCACCTGGTTGGGCCATCAAAATTTTGGGCTGCCGCTATGGGGGATAAATGCCGTCGTAAAAGTGTGTTCTTAAATTGATTTTTCAAATTTATTGCTTTCGGCTTCCAGCCCCCGATTCTTTTGTACGGCCCGCTAGTCACATATCACGCCAAACAGTTTGATGGTTCTAACAGCAATTCGAGGTGATGACTGATGTTAAAATATAGTGAACAGCCTACAGTTGAGTCCCAAGGTAACTTTTATTCGGTGTGTACGAGTATTTATTCTTCCAAGAGTAAGCAGTAATATAACGAAGAGAAACGGGTCGCCCCTTGATAGCCACCTGTTGTGAAGAACGAAAGGTTCCACGTACAGAGAACCGGTTGAAGGAGGCTGAAGTTCTCACTAAATCTGCTCGAAGAATATAGTCAGAAATACCAGGTCAAGCGCAATACTTGTTTTGGTTTTTTTCCAGGCCCGTAATCAATGGGGGGGGGGGAACAAATAAATCAATGCAAAGGGATAAAAACAACATCCTGAAAGAAGCGGCGGAGAGCCGCTTTTACGTGTCCGTTCAGCTGGAGATGTTTACCCTTTGCATTCTTCACGTCTGATTGGTTGGAAAATCAAGGATTGCCAGGAGACTGATTTATGGGAGTTGTGGGATCGCTCACCTTTTGAAGTTCTGCCTGCTTTTGTCAGTTCAGTTGCGCAGGCCTAGGCAGGCGTGCGTGTGTGTGAGCGTGTGTGTGAGCGTGCCTGCGCCTCTTGACCCTTCCAGTCAATCTGTTTTCTCCTGCTTTGAAATGGAAAGGAGAAGGGTGCTTCAAAGATGAATCTGTTTTTGCAGCGGACTCTTCATTTGAAAGCGGCACTCAGAAAGTGGCAAATGTCAAATTCAATGACGATTGGTGGGGGGGGGTTTGAGTTGAAAATCGCTGTTGTCGGCTGACGATTAGAAAGGACGCCCCGACAAAGTTGCGGATGAGCTCGCGTCAACCGCCAGATTGACGAGCATATTTCCCGATTGTGAGAGCAGGACACTTTTTGGATGGGATGGTTGTGTTGGAAAGATGATCGTACTTTTTGGCTTTGGACTGCAAGTCTTCGGGTCTGAATCATTTGGAAGCACATTGAGTGAAATGTCCGCAGGCGCCGCTGGTTCGCACGTCCGCCTCACATTGCAGAGGTTCCATTCCGGGCCCCGGCTTTCCTGCGTGCATGATATCTCCCCGTGCCTGCCCGGGTTTTCTCCGGGTACTCGGGTTTCCTCCCGCGTGGAATGCCACGGCGGAAAGGCGGGTGACCGGTTAGCACGTCCGCCTCACCGTGCTGAGGTGCGGGCTTCGACTCTGGGCCTCTGCCTTCCTTGCATGTCTTCCCCGTGCCTGGCAAGGTTTTCTCCGAGCATTCCGATTTCCTCCCGCATCCCAAAAACATGCACGATAGGTAAAATGAGCATTCTAAATCGTGTGGTGTCCAAACGACGGCCCGGGGGCCATTTGCGGCCCACCATCTATTTCTCAGTGGCCCGCAGCATGACCCCCAAAAATACATCCTTTGACATGGGCCCCAAGCTTAGTTTAAAAAGGTGAAGGTGGGCGGAGTTTCTCTTACAAAGACTGTAGCTCTGCTCTAATTTATCCTTAGGTGTGATTGGGAGTGCGTTGTGCCCGATGCGATTGGTCGGCGACCAGTTGAGGGTGTAGCACTGCCTACTGCCCGAAGACAGCCGAGGATAACGTGAGATAACGGATGGAATGCAGCGTCAATCTCCAGCCGCTCCTCCTTTTGCTTGCAATTTCAGTTTGATGAATAAACTGTTGACCTTCCACTGACTTCATTGCGCCATCAATCATACTTTTTTTTTTTTTTTTTTTTACACAGGACATCTTTTGAGGGGCGATCAGATTTTGACAAAATGACCCCGGGTAATTGATAGCAGTTGCCCTGAGAAAGACTCCAATTTGCCAAAGGCATCAGTGAAAGAATGCAACTCTTGAAATGCGGATGCGAGGTTCGACACGTTGCCGAAAAGGGATAAAAGTTGCATTCCTGTTTTATGTTTTCTGCGCTTGATTTATACGAGGCGAAGAAGTCATTTGTGTTTTCTTCTTCTGTTCTCTGCGCCTTTCATGACCTCACTCTCCTTTTTCTGTTGGTCTGGCATTGGTACGCCTCTGAACTGGAAAGTCCACCCGGACGGCGTTTCCGAGGGTGTCCGAAGCCTTTCGGCTGCCCATCGGTTGCACTCGGCACACCAATGAAAAGGATACACGTGAAGCAGCCCTCGCCGGGCTTTGCAGGCCCAAACAGAAGTTGGAATTCCAAACGCAATACTGGAACCGTCGACGACATCAGGACCGGTCACATGACAAGTTCAAACCTTCGAGTCCGACAAACCCGTTATCTGTCATATGAAGGAAATTTGATCCGATTCAACGTTTTTAACACTCTATTGCTGAGGATATTTATGGACGTGGAAAAACAAACCACCATTTAAAATGTCCAAAAAGCCCAAACTTTTTTTCTTTCGCAGGAAAGGGATCTCAGGGAGCTCAAGAAAATGACACAATGATGAACAAACTGTTACTTGTAATCTTCAGCAGTGTACAACGTATTGTGGAATAGCATCATAAAATATGAAACATTACCGACATAAATTTAAAAAAAAAAAAATTGCTCTCTCACGATCCGACATTTGGCTTAAGGGTAGCACGATATTCTTTTTCGTTGTCTTGCGGCCGTGGCACTCGGGGAGGGGAAAAAACGTATTCCCAAATCCCCGCTTTGAAAACAAATCAAAAGCAGCAGTTTTAGGAAGCACATTCATTTCAAGTGCATGCGAGGCAGCTAAAACGATATGGTCTCTGTGATCGATTTTCCGCAAACATTCCTTTTAAAGTACCATTAAAGTTGGTTGATAGCTCTCAAAACAGATTGATCACGAGTGCCATTTCATTGAACGACGCCGGTCTGCTTCAATGCGGGCCAAGTGAGCGGATTCACTTCGGAGTGCTGAAGCAACAGAGAGGTTAGAAAGCGGGCAAAGAAAAAAAAAAAAAAAAAAACAAGCCAGCATTAAGACCTTTTTGAGAAACAAATCAACGGGACAGGAGGAATGGCAGATTGGAGGAAGCTCGAGGGGAACATCAAAAAAAAAAAAAAGCGCCGAAGAATGAAACACAGCGCAGGAGGACCATCGGTTCACGTCAGTCTGATTTTTCCGAGATGAAAGTCAGACGGCTGAAATCAAAACCACACTGCTCAGTCTCGTGCCTGTCTTTGATTTCTTTGCTCTGTCTCTCCGCGCGGCTCCTCGGTGGTCGCTTCGCTGACACATCGGGGCATGGTGGGGTGTGTGTTCACCTCAAACAGTCACCCGACATCCCAGACGGTCGAGCGGAGTCGAGTGCCTGCCGCGTAATGCCAAAAAGTCGACAACAAAGTTCACCTGACGACAAGCCGCCCACGTTTGAACGGTTCTGAATCCGCGCAAGTGGGTGAGCAGGTGGTGCCAAACTCCAATTGCAGATCAAAGGGCCGCTATGACGGCAGACCGCTGGCCTTTTTTTAGCCAAGCCCCAAACAAAACAAACACAACATGCTTTTGGTCAAAGTCGGGCGACGATGAATGCTTCATATAAATAGTGACTACCATCTTGTGGATTCCTTCAAAACTACAACAGTGTACGGTCTTGTCCAACCTGGATTTACCTTGGGAAAATCTCCCATCACACCCCCGAAAAAAACTGGAGCCAAAAGCATGAACCTTCAAATCCTGATCCTCTTGCCTCAATTTAGAGACACGCGTCATGATACAGTCTGAATGAACTCTGGCCTGTTGATTTGAGCACAAAGCTGAGACATTTGGTCTTCTCGCATTATTGTCGGCATTCCAACTTTTCTGCTGATCACTATTTGTCACACGCTCCAAATTGTTCAGGGTGTCCCCCGCGACCCTTGTGAGGATAAAGCGGATCGGAAAATGGATGGATGGATGGACTGTTTATCACGCGTGTAGGAGACGTGTGGCGGAATGAATTTGTAGACCAATGATGGTCCGTCAATCCAAAAACGCTTCTTTTGGCGGAACCGCTTCCCACTAATTCAATTTGTCGGCCTTGTTTGTTTGCTTGCCTGCCAATTTCGCTTTTTGTTTCCTCTTATATTGCAAATGCTGCGACGGGCTGGTAACCGGTTGAGGGTGTCCCCCGCCAACTGCCCCCCCAAGACGGCTGGGACAGGCTCCGGCACGGCTCAGATCATGGGGATGGATGGATGAATGGATCATTTGAAGAAAAAAATAAAACATCACTTCTCAAAATGGCAGCCCCCCCCGAGATGGATGGAAAGTGAACAATTTCCCTGTTTAATTCTTTGGCAAATGCAATATTAATCAGAATGAGATGTCAATGCGCAGATCTTTTGGCCTCTTCCTGTTGCTTTCAATTTTCAGGCCGAAGCGCCGCGCTTTCGGGAGTGCACTCGCATAGCTGCAGCTGGTCAGCAATCAGTTGCCCTTCTGATGCTTTGCGAACGGGTGCGAGATGACGCCCGCCTTACGAGAGCTACTTCGGCCATTAGCGTGCACACGGTTGCAATTTTGAGCTTTTTCTGCGCCGGCTTTTTTTGGTGCCATCTTTCTGATGTGAGCTGCCCGAAGTAAAAAAAAAAAAAAAATACCTGTCTCAACTTTGGAGTGGTCAGTCCTCTCGGTCACCTTCTCCTGGCTGATGAGGTAATCAATGATCCGCACACCGATGGGCGGCTCCGTGTGGTTCCATTCCATGATGAGCAAGGAGCTACTCGGCTCATGAGTGAAAGACAGTTTCAGCCTGGAAACAAAAAGAAGAGGAACAAACATGAGCGTGACTTCTTGGCGACACACAGCCAACTCCCAAAAACAAGTCAAAATGGTCACACTATCTTTGATAAAACAGGAGTGCATTTTTTTTCAATCGGAAAAAAACGGGCCGGCGACCCTCGTGAGGAGAAGCGGATTCGAAAATGGAACGGATGGATGTGATGAGTTGCCTACATCGGTTGTGGCAGAGGCGCACATGTCGGGAGTCCGTCGGCGCCAAAGGCACTGGAATCACACCGACACCAGTCGTCAATCACGTCGCCGCTCCCTGAGCACCACAGCGTGCTCATCATTGCCTCTTGAAGGGCCTGCGATAAGGCAGAGAAAGGAGGACGTGAACAGTTGAGCAAACAGAAGGATGATTGGGAAGCTCAATTTGAAAAGCTTTCCACAACAGCAAATGCAAAGATATTGTTGGGGGAGGCGTGCGAGGCAACATCAAGACGAGGTACAGATTAATTTCGAAATGGCAGCATTTTTCATTTTGGTACAGTGGACTCAAGTGAAGCTCCCCGGCTGTGTCTGACTATAAAGAAGAGAAAAAAGGCAAATGGTCCTCTAATCATCAGTCACAAAGGCATTTTCATTGTTGCCACTCCAACTGGCAAAGACCGCCAAGCCGTTTTCCAAAGGGCCTTTTCTCAAAGAGCGCGTGGTCTTGTGTCGTAAGAGCGACAACAAATTTGAAATTCTGTGACTTGTTGTGCTCAGCTTACTGACTGAGCTAGCAAGCTAAGCCAAAAAGGCAAAGTTATTTACACGCTTTTCATATACAGTATGTACGGACAGAAGTGAATTTCTTCCATTTCAAGGAAAAGCAAAGTGATGGTGCCCTCGCATGTTCCACTCTGTTGACCTCGTCCCCCTCGCGTCTTATCTCAAGCCACCATTCTCAAACTTCTACATTTGATTCTTAATCAAGTGTGATCTCCGGGCGACGACAGCAATAATATCCTCACGGCGGATACTGATATGAGCCGATTCGATTCCATTCTCAAGATCACACTTCCATTTTGGTGGCGATTTACAGACCCCCGAAAAACAAACTGCCACACACCTGGTACGTCTCGTTATTGGACACCAATTCATAGACGGGGGCCGCCTTGGTGATTTGCAAGAGGACGGGCTCGGACTGCTGTCGCCCTTGAGCTGCCCTTGGGCTCATATGGCAGAGATGGCAGGAGCGAGGGCACTGGCCCTGGCTGGTGCAATCCATCCGGACGCCGGCTGCCATCCGCTTGGCTCCCGCGTCCAACAAGCTGGCAATGTAGGCGGGGTAGGTCAACGTCCGAGGCTCCTTGTCATGCTCTTCGGATTCCTCGGAAGGCGAGTTACCTGAATGGACGCATGAATTCAAGTTGATTAGCCGCAGGATCGCTACACGAGGGGCCCCAATTATTTCTGCCGTGTCCTTCATTTTATACAAACGAGCGCGTTGAAAGTCATGATGATTCTAAAGGTCTTCCAAATGGTATTTTCGACGTGCGTCAAATACCCCAAAACACTGGCTCGAGACATACGGTCGATGCCAGAATCACCTGACGTTTGGAATGAGACGAGAGACGGACGGGGGCAAGGAATAAAGCTGAACTGACTTTAAACGTCTCTCTTCCGGAGTAGCGTGGCAAGTCTCCAAAGCATTAATGCGGACCCACGTTTCGCGAGCTCCCGTTTGGAGACTTTGAGCTCATCTACATCACAAGAAGAATGCTTAAGCAGTTGCGTAAATATTTGCGAGTAAATCTGGGTCCACGCAGTTCCCCGAAGAAAAGAAGCTGGCCGGGAAAGCGAACGATGTCCTCCAAACAACCAAATAGGCATTCATTTGACAACGCTCGTCCCAAAGTGCCGTTGACCTTTCCTTCTCTTCCATGCGTCCTCCCAGTCAGCAGCAACACAATGTGAACTGACACCAAATAAGCCACAAAACTAGACCGGCATGCGTCTTCAGCGCAGAACAGTTCCTTGGTCCGCCTCTCTGGTCCAGACTCAAAGTTTCGCGTTACAGACCTTGAACCTCACCGAACTGAAAATAGTCCAGTTCTGACGTTTTCACGGGCCTCTCGAGGCTCGTCCATTTCAACCGGCATCAAGTGGACCTCTCGGATGTGCTTGGTGTAACCACTAGGGGGCATTCAAGTCACACCGTTTCAAACTGGGCAGACATGATCCAGTCCAGTTCCAGCACCTTGGAGCCAAAGGAACAAAAAAGACCCTTTGACGTTCACCGCACAGGAGCTCGCACAATCGAAATACGGCCCTCGTGCCAAAGGAAAAGTCACACCTGCGTGTACTTGTCACATGTCCTGCAATATGCAGCAACGACTCCAGATTGTTCACACGGCATGAAGAATGGCACTATGCGCTTATAATATGGTGGATAGAGCCAACAAAGCCACCGATGGGGGAAAAAAAAAAAAGGACCTCAAAACCCATCAAGTCTAATACCTTTAGCATGTGGAACTCCCTCCCCTCCCTTCTAGCTACACGTCCCCGGTGAATGTCTCTCACCTGGGCCGGCACGTGACAATAATAACAATAAGAAAAAAAGGAAGGAATCGCAATATACGTCTCGCAGTGTTCATCGCTGCAAAGGGCCTGTCGAATGCTGCGCGCACATACGGTATTGTTGTTCGCGATGGTACACTTGCCTGCCAATTAGGAATGTTCAAATGTTGCCTAAGCCGTGGCCTTTAAAGTTGCTAAAGGTTTTCCGACGGCAGCAGTTTGCCTCTCGATCAGATAGATTTCATGATAATTGGGTCCTATGGGCGAGTGAAAACCATTTGCAAGTCAACCCCAGCGACAGAACAGATTGCGGTCAACGTTGCGCCTTTCGTTGTATTATCCTCGATATGTTGACATCAGATTGTTTTCAAAGCGGGACTGCAGGCATCCGTTTTGTCAAGGGTGTGTGATGGTAGCGGGACCCAAAGAGGAGGGAGGCGGGTGGAGTCGGGAGTACCGAACAAAAGGCATTCACAAAAACGCTTGCACGGGTACGCTGGAAAAACTACATCGAAAGCACGATTACAAAGTCCCCCCCTCAACTGAAAGCAACAGGAAAAAATAAAGCCATGACAGTAACGTTAACAAAGTCTGGAAAACCACCAAAAAGCAAAGTAACAAACCAAATCCTGTGACAGAAGCACAACGATCCGACCACGAGTGGTCGGCGCGGCGGTCCTTTGAACAAAAGACAGCTCATGACACGACGAGAAACAGGCGCGACGCTGGAGGAGAAGCCCTCCGTTGCCACCTGTTGGTCACAAACGGAACCAAGCCACGGTGTCATTTGGCACCGCCCACCTTTCAGATGAATCGTCAAATCAGTCGTTTGAATTTTTCTTGACACGCACCGCCTTTTATGTCTGAACAATCTCTGAGCACTTCCATTGGAAAGCGTTTTGCCTTATGCGGGAGCAGAGCTCCGGAAAGATATCCGACCAACTGACAAACACTTTTGTTAAATCAAGCCGAATGAAACCTCACATAAAAGCTGCAGCAGCAGGAGCAGAAAACAGATCGCTTCTTGAAACTCGAATGGCACTCAGTCAAGCGCATACCTCCGCCAAGGTCCAACGGTTGCCTTTAATTGAATCAATAAAGCAGCCATCACTGCTTCATCCTAATTTAAACTCACTGGATCGGTAACAATGCAGCATCTTAGCAGCACACACTTAGCTCCGCTTTGTGACTGATTTGGCCCCACCCTTTGTGACTCCGGCGGATCACTCACTTTTATTTTTGGCAACATTCAGCGAACATTAATTCCACAACCTTGAATTCATCTAGAGTGCACATTTCAGTTTTTTTTTTTCTTTCCTGCATTCAGTATTTCTCTGAGGCGGGCATCTTTTCTTGCAGCAATTAACCTTGTGGAGGAGAAGAGTCAGTGTGAAGAAAGGGAACGCAATCATGTTCTCATTTTCTTCAACATGCACCACAAGCATAAACCTGGCATGTTCTTCTTCAGTAAACATGAATTTAGACATTTGGAGTTTCGTCCGAAATGAGTTTCCTCCGCAGGGTGTCTCCCTTGGAGGGAGGCGAGAAGCTCGCTCATCCGGGAGGGGCTCAGAGTCGAGCCGGATGAGGTGGCTCAGGCAACCGATGAGGACGATGGGGTGTTCCGGGTACGGAGGTGCCCCGGGGATGACCTCGGAAAAGCTGGATAGACTCTTTGTCTCCCGGCCGGCCTGGGAAGGAACGCCTCGGGATCCCCCGCAAGAGCGAAGGAAGGTGCGGGCTTTCCTGCTCAGGCTGTTGCCCCTGCGACCCGACCCCGGATAAGCGCTAGAGAATGAATGGATAGATCGACGTTTGCTTGGCTATCAGCCCACTTGAGTGTGAGGGAGAAATTTCGCGCCTTGTATTTTGGAAATCTCTGTCGATGACAGGGCAACACACCTGCCAACAGCAATTTGTAAGTGATTTGGGTTTTCCTGAGTCAGACCCCTCAGTAGAGAGAGAGAGAGAGAGAGAAAGGCGGGGGTGGGTGCTTTCATGCTCACTTCTGAGCATCTTAAACACTGTCCAATTCCACGTTATTCAAGCATTTTGTTTCACACAGCCAAATGACACGCAGCACACTGGATGCGGGGGGGGGGGGGGCGATTTCCAACTCTGATGTGGCGTCTCGGGTATGTACTGAAATTGATGAGAAGGCATGCTCGACCTCCTCTGGCGTCCTGGCACACGTGCTCATTAACATGAGAACCGTGTCTGATGGAGTCAGGCCTTCGGCAAAACTGGAACGGGCAGAGTGCAGAAAAAAAAAAAAACAAGCCTCCAAGTTGAAGCGACTTCAGCGGAAAGAAATGGAAGACGGACGGAATGCAACGTGATCTATTTCGGAGCACAGCGAAGTGCTTGTATCCGACCGATTCATCAAGAAAAGGTTTCCTGCAAGTGCATTGAAATGCTTTGGCTCAACCTGCTACTTGCATACGTGTGACCCAGGAAGTCAACGCAGCTTTGACAAAGGAACGCCGTGCAAATGCAAAGCTCCTCGGTCCATTCAACTCAGCTCCCGGCTCAACCCAAGTGTATTTTTCGAGAGCGCTCGAAAACAACCGACGCTGTACGCAAAGTGCGCTACATGGAGCAAAAGTAAATCACACGCCAACAAATAATAAATGAATAACAAAGACGGCAGAAAGCACAAAAACAGTCCGACTAAAAAGCTCTTTTATGTTCGAGAACGAATTTGAAAGATAGGCAGCGAGGGGGCTCTCGCCCGGCGTTCATTCCAAAGAGAGGGAGCGGCCACGGAAGAGGCTCCATCCCCCCGGAGCCTCCGCTTCGTACCTCTCACGGCGTCCGGATCGCAGACCCGAGAGGGAAGGCGGGGCAAATAATAGAACCTCGATGGCTTTTGTACGTTTTGGTATGAAATGACTCTGCGCCATTTTAGTCAGAACGTCCGGCGTCTCCCTGTTTGTTTGGGCTGCGGGATCGGAACAGATCGACTCAAGAAGAAATCCGCAAGCTATCAATCCAGGCTCGCCACGAGAAATAAAATTCTCTTGGGTAGAAGGCATGAACGCCAACAGGAAAGCCAAAAAGTGATAAAATAAGCATTTCCTCTTGGTGCGATGGGTTCCTTCTCAAAGGAATGCAGGGCGCGCGCTCCGGGCGGCAGATAAGGAGCTCTGTTGCTGATAAAGCCACGGGCCTCCATTTCTGTTGGGGTTACGGGCGAGATTAAGCAGCCGGTCATTGCGCCCAATATTCAGAGAGATTTTCCAGCACAGAAGCCTGACGCGGAAAGCAATTTACGATAACGGCTGGCAAGTAATCTTCTCTAAACTGCAGGACACCCACCGTGGGCACGGTTGCGTTTCGGTGCGTCGCGGAATTTGAGGCTCTTCGAGACGTTGCCGTTTCCGGCGGAATGACACATCCGCGTGGTGCGCCCTGACGCTGCGAACGGCTTTTCTGATTCACATAATAGCTCGCCATTCATTCTCTTCCTCCCACACTCTCCAGTCAGAGAGAACACCGCTTCACGTGCCACCACACTGACTTGCTCTTTGCTTTCACATTTCTCTGGATGAGAAATGGGGGGGGGGGGGGGGGAAAGACACACTGGGCTTTTTCCCCCCATCTTAAGCACTTCTGTCTCTTCTATCGTGTTGCTCCACGGACCAAATGCCCAATCATGATTCAACATCAGCAAATTTTCCACGGCTTTTTATCCCCTAACACAAGGAGGCCAAATTCTTCAAATGTTGGCTTCTCTGTGGTGTCCACTTTCCCTTATTCAGTGCGGTGTTTTTTTTTTTTTTCTCTTGTAATGTTAACTTCAGAATGATTTTGTGCCACTAGATGGTACTGGTGCATCACTGGGATGGGGCTCATGAACCACGTGTGTGTTCAATTCAGTCCACTAAAACAAGGGGGAAAAAAAAAAAAAAAACCCACACTAACCTTTTGATTGCGTTTGGCCTGAGATGAACATTATATGGTTATGGAATGTAATCATGAGCCCCCGCTGTTGCCCGAATGTCAGAAACCAAAGCAGCCGGCAGCTTGGTAAATTGGAAAGCAGTGAGATGAGAAATTTGTATTTAAAAATGCCCAGATTTGGAGGGACAATGCCTATAGAGGGAGGGGAGGGGGGGGCGGAATGAAAAAATAATTAGAACCAATAAAACGGAGCCCATCCGAGAAACAGATCACCAGTATGTTGTGTGTGACGCACTGTAAAGCCCAAACCTGTGAAATGAAATCCAGAGCAGCTCTTGGGCGGACTGAGACAAATAAATATTCTCGTGGCGACTCTGCGCCGCATGCGATCCTGTTTAAGTTTGACGCGAGAGCCCTCAGCAGGCGACAGGCTACTCGTTTCCTGGCCTACCGCAGGTGCCGTCGCTTGTTTTCAAGTCGCACAGTTGTCATCTGATCACAAAAGGTAGAACTAAGCAAGCAACTACTAAGAAAAATAAAACAAAGAAAGAAAAAGCAGGTGACCTTGAACCGATCTGCACCACCGGAAGTTGTGAGCGGTCAGCAGTCTGCAAGTGCGGCTTGCCATCAGAGCTGTTGCCATCTCTCTTTTTGTCTTCTCATTGCAAGTTGGTTTCATCTGCAATTCACCGACGGCGCTCGCAAACAACGGGATTCGGGAGCACCGGGAGAAGCATTTTAAAACGGCGCACGGGAGCTACGATCGTTAACACGCTGCAAAAGTGCATCCGCGTCAGGTCTCGACGCAGATAGGCGGCGATCTCCTTTTCGCCAACTCTTATCCACTTTATTTTTCTGTTTCGTTCATGTTCGGGACCGTTGCTCATCACGGCGTGCATAGGCATGCGCGGGCGGTAACGGGAGGTTGGTTGCTTGAAAAGTAGGTCTCGGGTCAACAAATGTCGGGCCCTTTAGATACAAATTATTTCCCACGTCAACTTTGCACGAGAAGTGAAGAGACGAGCCGAACACGTGGACGATGTACGCGAGAGTGTTTTTTGTCGAAATTTCAAACTTGTGTTGTCGGATTAAGCAGAGCCGAGTAACAAACAGGCCCTAATTGCTTGCGCCAATTAAAAGTGATGAATTTTTGCGCCCAAATAAGCACTCCGAAGCTGTTTGCTCATTTTGCCAGGCCACTGTAATTAGCCCCCAGCAGAGTGCCAATAAAGCCGATTAGACCTGCTTTTGAGGCATGGATTTGAAGATCTCTTTTGACATGTGACACCGATGAACATGAATAATGTGGCACACATTGCGATAGTTTGAGAACGAAACTTAACTCCCCGGACTAAGCTTGCTTCCTCGTAGACTTTCAGGCCCTGTCAAGATAAAACCCTTGACTCAGCCTCATCCTGCTGAATCCAATCCACCTGCCAAGCATGCAGATCTTAAGACGGCGATATCCGGCCATCTCTGACGAGCTCGGTAAGCCTCGATCGACACTTTTATGCTGAGAGCGGGATTTGAAGTACGGCGGGCAATGAGGGCAGGCTTTGTCTGCTGACCACTCGCTTGACAGAACGCTGACTTTTCCGACATTCGGGGTTCTGCCGAGGTAGGAGGAGGTCACATACAAGCATCACGCAAAGTACGACATCTGTTTGCGCAAGACCAAAGATTCCAATCTGAACCTTCGAGTTTCACCCGCCACACTCGGAAGGAAAAGCATTATCAAGCCAGACGGACGGACGGATGGAAGTGCTTGCCGGGGAGAGGATTGTTCATTTCCAGACCGCTGTCGGATTGCCTTTGACTTCCCTTGTGGGACTGTTAAACGCTTCAATTGGATCATCTCGAAAGAAACAAAACGTTCGTTAGAGAACTCTCCCGGGGCCCATTTACAGCGCCGTCATAACGGAAGACATCAATATTCGCGTTTATCGTCCCGCCATAGAGGATGAGTCAACCGCGGCGCACGCAACTGGAAATTGCAGCTAATTCTCCGCCATCCGCTTGTCAAACGTCAATCAATCATGAAAGGGGGAATTTGGCGACCGATGCAAAACATTTGGAACGCGGATGACGTGGAGTCGATAATACAGTTGAGGTTGTCCGATGCAACCCGGGTTCACAAACAATCGCTTACGAGTGGTCACGAAGGGAAGCTCAGCTCGCGTGGGTTCGCCCGCAGCCGGAGGCGCATCCCGCTACAATCGTCAACGTTGCGACGGTCTGGTGAGACATTTGCAAGGAACTGCGACTTCTCCCGTCGCACGAAAGGCAGCGGAGGGCGGGGGATGCGCTGGTTTGTCAAACAGGAACGGGACACTTTCACTGTTGACCAAAGCGGTAAAGCTGTGCCACGGCCTTGAAAAGTCAGCCTCCGTTGAGAGACGACCTTTTCTCGGTGCTCTCAGAATTTACGTCGGGGTATCTAATACGGGCAATAAAATGTTACATTCGGTTTTATTTCCCTCACATACATTTCACGTGCGCTTTTATTTCAATATGGAAGCAACGTGACTTTTCCCCAAGGTATTTTCCACAGCGTGATCATTTCAAGTGCTCCTTTTTTTGCTCGGGGAGTTCGGGAAAACAAAAGCAATCTTGGCGCGCGGTAGCTACGCACCTTCTCGCATTCGTCGTATTTCATTGAACAATATCGAACTTTTTTTTTTTTAGTCTCTTCCAAAAACAGCGAGGAGAAAGTTGCCTCCCTCGAGACTAAAAGTGTGAGCGACAAGATAATGATGCTGATGATATTTTTGCGGGCCGATTGCTTTGACGCAGCCTGCAGGTCCTTGCTCGATTTTTGATGAAGAAAACGCAGGCCTTCCTCCCTATCTTCGGAGAACCGGAGTGCGAACACCTTGGACATGCTTACCGTAGTGAATGCTCCACAAATTGCTCCCCTTCAGGCTTTGAGGATATCGCTGAATTTTTAGGGCAACACACGCGCACGCGCACACACACACACACAAGCGCGCGGGGTGCAAACAGGGGAAAGAAAAAAAAAATGACACTGAAAAGTAAAGACCGTAAAAGGTCATTTACGCCAGGGGAGGTTTTTTTTTTTTTTTTTTTTTTTTCCCCCCTTCCTGCAGATCAAGATCAATTTGAGCGTCTCAGGCTGTTGGTAATAAGATATAAGATGGTTGTAGAGGGACTTGTCTGCCAAAAATCGATAGCAAAGGCCATTCATTTTGTCCTGCCAAGTGGGAGTTACGGTGAGGACTGGACAGCACATTTTCTGCCGCGCACGCGCACGTGTAAAAACAACAACACCACCACCTGGTTCTGGTTTCTCTGGGACCCGCCGGCCGGGCGCCGGAGCATTATCATCTGAAAGCTTGCCTCCATTTTATAATCTACATATTTTTTTCCTCGCTGACTGTTATCCCGCCGTGGGTAAGCAGGTGCGTTTCGGGCTCGCTCCATATCTCGGCGAATGAGACTGGCAGCTGGCATTTCTCTCAGACCGAGATTACAAAGAGACCGCGGGGGAGAGAGAGTTTGGGGAGAGAGGAACTTTTCGCGGACGCCGCCGTGACCTTCACGCGCGAGCGCTCGACAACATGGCTGATTCAAGCAAAGGCTGCGCGAGTGGAGAAGGGAAGGTTCAAAGCTGAACATTTGAACGGCGTTGAGGCGCTTCGTCCGGGAAGCAGCCCAAGTTGAGCGCCGTCCATTCGGGAGCCTTGTTCGGCGGAGTAACGCCGTCCTTTTTAAGCACGGGAAAGAATCGAACGGGAAAGATTTTTTCACCTTGATTCACTTTGCAAGACATCTTTCACTCCAATTCTTCAAGGGGAACATCGGCACTTCTGGATGGGAAAACGGTGCGTCACCTTCCGTGGAAAACCGTGCGGCGACGCTAGTACGTTCGGCGCATCTTCCTGGCGGCCATTATTTGTGGGCGGGGACTACTCCTTTCACGTATCAGCGAGACGATGATCAACTTGTCTTCTATTTAGTAGAAATAGGTTGAAGGTTTCTTTTTTTTAATCAGAAGCTGGTCTTTTTTTTTAAGTGAAGAAAAAAACCCCTCTTAGCTAGCTCCAGTGAGAAAATTAGAACATTCTAAAGCGAACTTCTGAGATTCGACTGTAAATACTTGAATAGAATCGGTGTGCGATCTTCCATCACTTTGCTTTGGAGAAAACCACCCCGATGGGGAAAACGACTCAAAACTCACCCCGCAGGGGGCGTGAAACAAGTTGCGCGCACGTGTGAATAGAACTAAAATAAAAGGTTGCACAGGCAAAGAAAACGTTCAATTAGCGCACGCATCATCTCGCGGTTTGCAGCAAGAGGGGTGAAAAAGGTGACCGCGGCGATGGGGAGAGCGGCTTTCATGCACGGGGCGCCGCAATCACTTCTCATTACCGAGGCACGGCAGCCCAAGCTTGCAGCCGAGGGCTGTTGACACGCTCGAGGGTTGAATGCAAAAATCTCACGGCGCGAATGCAAACTCAAAGCAAGGAGAAAACAGCGCTCCCCCTCCCCAAGGAGTCGACGTCTGCTTATCCTCAAACAGCGCAGTTCTCGTGACACTTTTTTGGAGTGATTTTTCACCAATCGAGGCCAACGTTTTCACCGTTTGTCACCTTTCATGCAAAGATTGTGAAGTATTCGATTGATTCGTGTCATACGAAAAAGGCACCGCTCGTGTATTTCAGTTGATTGGAACCTATTTATGTTCTGATCTGGCGGTTGCTCTCGAAAAAGAAATAAAATTTGTTCGTCCAAGAAAACGTGCCGCCAGACCGTTTTCTCGATCAGGCCTCCAATCAAGCGAATTTCTCAGGAGACCCTATTTGGATTTCGTCTGACAGCTTCCTCAAACTGTTTACCTCCGAGTCCCTCAACAGCAGGTGCACTATGAAGGGCAGTCTCATGCGGGCCGCGTGACTGAAAACCAATGTACATCTGGTACAAGATGCCATCACGTTGGCGGCACGCCGAGCCACTCTATATTCAACGCGTGGTTGACAAGCACCGGAGAGAAGAAGAATGGAGAGCGGAGGGAAAGGAATGGGTGAACAAATTCATGAAGAGCGCAAGACAGGCCTGACGTGGAGCTTTGCCAAAATCCATTCATGCCAGAAGGTGGGAAAATGGCCGACGTTGATCTTACCTCAGACTCACTTAAGGAAGCTACTTATGCTGAATTTGGACTTTGCAATACAGTGTGTGTCGTCGCTTCAATATCCCGAGAGAATCCTCTGGAATTCAACGCATCTGTGATCTTGATTGTCCGGCCTCAACGTCAATGCAACTGCGGATTGGGTGCGCTTGCGCACCAACAGGACCGCGTCCATTTGAGCCGTGATCAAAATCGCGTGACACCACCTGCGCGCAGAGCGAGACCTGGCCGTAAATGCGTTCACTCATCGATGCGCAGCCTTATCGGGAGCCGTCATGCCTTGACGCAGTCATTTCTATTTGTAGGATGCTGTTTTACACTGCCAAACCCCAGTGTGTGTGTGTGTGTGTGTGTTTGTGTGTGCCTGCGTGCGTGTGTGTGCACGTGTTCGTCAAGGATGACGAGGGGACGTGATCATCTTTTGTTGATTTGAAAATGCTCTGTTGGAGAGTATTGATCCGTGTTCTCAACACCGCACTGCTTCCGCACGTCCCCTCACGATGTTGTATCGCCGCAGACTTGATAAATACCCACATCACCCAAAACGTACTTATATGGCATTAAATTATTGGGTTTTTGGCATTGAATGAGTTAGGGTAACGTTCAATTTTTTTATTTATTTATTTTTTCAGGCTTTGAATATGATCACTTTAGGTCAGGACATGTCATTTTTCATAGTCCGAGTTCGACTTCCCTCATACGGTCTCCTTTCATCACTTCATGACCTTCCTGCTTAGTCCTCCATCTCTTTCCCCGTGATCATTGTCATTGTCAGCACATAGGCACGCGCCCGCACACACACACAAAGACTCTGAAAAGCTCAAAGAATGAGATCTATAATACATTTGGTGAAGTTTGATAGAAACTTTCTCCTTTCTATTAAAGGTAGCGTGTAAGAAGACTGTCAAAGGAGTGGCGGTGTGCCCAATAACTCTCACGCGTGAACCCACTCACTCGTTAACCATCTTCCAGCTCCGGCGCTCTCATTATGACGAAGGCCGCCGTCATGGTTCAGGATTAGAAAAGGCGACGCGCAATAGACCTACTCGAGCCTAATTCCACCTGCGTCGTGCGTGTCTGCATGATAGATGAAGTTGCGGAGCAGAAAAGAAAAGAAAAAAACATTCTTAATTCATACTTTTTTTGTTTTTTCCTCCAATTAGGTGGATATGCCTGACACGCTCACTTTGGCTATGATTCATGATAGTGTGAACTTCTGAAATTCGTTTTAATCCCTCTTTCCAATCATCTGTCTCTGCTGTCAGCCACACTTAGGAACGCCCTTTCTGATATACTGTGTGGGCCCCCGTGGGAATCGGCGCGCTCGTGTGCCTTTTCCAACATTTGACAATGATGAATACTTTTTGTGTGAGCACGAAGGGGAAAAAAAAATGACATAAATAAAAGAGGCTCCATCTAATTCAATGCGCGCGAGACGGTGCATTCGCCGGCGTGCGCGCACCGATCCGTCCAACTATTTCAGGCGGGGCTCAGTTCGTCATGTGAGAAGCGCCCAGTGTGGTCTTTGTCCTGCTCTGTTTGGAAAGTGACCCCAGGCAAAAAAGTAAAAGTAAGTTCATCAAGCTAATTGAATTTCAGACAAAGGATTCCACGCCTTTGGAAGGCGTGGAGTTCAACAGGGATCTTCCGCAGGAGCTGCAGAAACGGCAACAGATCTCAAGGGAACCTCGGTTGTGTTCAATAGGAAGTCGTCAAGTAAGAGCAGTCTGTGCAAAAGTTGTGCGTGCGATCAGCATGAGTGCCCGAGTCTTCTGGCCCCGTCAATATTTGGGGCCCATCTTAAGCCCCCGGTTTCAAGCGCCGGAGCGAGAGCCAATTTCGCTGGTGCAAAAAGAAAAAAAGTGGCGCTCCCCTGGCCACTGACCCGCAACGAGCACCAGCGCAAGCGCGGCGGCAAAGGGCCAAGAGTAAAAAAAAAAAATCGGTGAAAAGACGCAACGGTGCAATCAACAGGCGGGTTGCGATCGGAAACGAAGAGGACAAATCCACAAGTCGCTCTTTGCAGGGGGAAGAGGAGGGCACGGTTTCATGTGATGACAACCCAAAACAGGCCAGCGTGCAAGTGTGGCAGAGGGAGTTACCCCGGGGGCTGCCTTGACGCGCGTGCCTCCCCAGAGAAGCAATTAACAAAGAAATGATGGCGGAACAATTCACCCGCAGGCTCTACATGTCTCTCGTGCCGTTTTAGCGTTAATCACTTTTTCCATTACAGCGCAGCGAATGCGAACGAAATAGGGCCATTGAAAGTCAGTCTGGCAGAAAAGCCTACCCCGCTCCCCTCCCCGCCCCAAAAACAAACCAAAATAAAACAACAACTGCAGCAGGCAATGTCAACACAGAATCATGGCGTTCACTCCCATTGTGCTCCCTCAAAGAAGGCCCATCTTTCATCATTTCCGAATGAAAGGTAGGAAACTACAACCCTCCATTAAAACCGACGGCTGGGCCTCAAATGCTGATCGTTGGTGTCGCCAAACAACGAGTTGTTTTACTCATGACCCGGTGTCCAGTGTCTCTGAGAGGAAGCATCGCCCTTGGCGGCAGATCGCAAGTCTGCGATCGCGAAGGAGCTTTGGATGTTTGCAAGATGAACTTGGGCAGCTGAAACCACCAACGAGCTGTCTTGACTCCATCATACCGGTGGACTTTTTTTCAAAACTAGCCTGCTCATTGAGTTGCCGCAAATACTCAATTGCGCACTTGAGTCTGCTGAGTTTCCAAAACCCGTCAGAGTCGCTGCCTTTCGGCCACATCTTAAAAAAGAGAAGGTGAGCAATTAGACACCCATCGCAAAGCTCCTCTTCTAAGCCAAGATGATGGAGAAAATTGTTTTCATCCACTCAGCGATTTCTTCAACTTAAGCGGACGTTTCCGACTTCATCGCAAAGTGCTGAATGACAAAAGGTTGAACACCGACTCAGGAAAGGGGGTCCGTTCTTGTCTTCATGGAGCTCAGACAGGAGCTGAGCATGCACTGCTGAACAGGTTGCTGAACAGGAAAAAGGTCCCACTTGGATGAAAGGAAATATTTGAATGCTCATGCAAAAGTCAAAGGAGGATCCCATTCCAATGCTAACGGCAAATTAGCATGGACTTCGGGAGTCATATTCCTCAACTCAAGCGCGTTTTTCCAGAGCCGCTGTATGCAAAGTGCAGCGCACGGTGCAAAAAAATCAGTCGATCGACAACAAACAACAGACCACGAAATGAATAACGACAACAGTCGAAAGCACAAAAACGGTCCAACTCGAAATCGGGTCTCAAGCCGAGTCAAAGGCCAAAGGCTAAAAATGGAGATTTAAGACAAAGACGGGCAGCGAGGGGGCCAGCCCAACGTTCGGAGCCTCCGCTTCGTGCCTCTCAAAGAGAGAGGCGATGTAGAGAGTGCCAGTCAAGGGATGCCTTTCTGAGCGCAGACAAATTCCTTGTGCCTTTCACATACCTGGTCGCTAACGATGATTCTGATTCTGACACAATGACGAAAGGGATCGAAGGTATCTCATTAAACGGCAATCACAGCATCCAAATGGCTCCATTACTGCCGTTTAAAAGCAGCACCGTCATCCCACCGCTGCCTTCAAGTCAATGATTTTTCTGTTTTCACCTTCTCATACTCCAATGAAACCCCGGTCAAATGAAGTACAACAAACATTTGTAGCACTCCAAATAAAAGTGATCACTCCCAATTTAGGAGTGAACTACTTTGCAGCAGTGCCTGACCCCTTTTCCACCTTGTTTGAGGAAACTCATAAATTAGGCAACTTATGTGACATCCCTGCTGGAGATGACAAGTTGCTATTTTCAGGGTGAGGTTTTTTTTTTTTTTAATCTCAGTGGAAAAGCTGCAGGCGGCATCTCTTGATGACGTAATGCATGTTTTAACCTGAACATGTCAAAACATTGTTTTAATACTTGCAATGACTTCATTGGATACTTGACTCATTTTCTCATTTTCAGCAGTAAAAATAGCTTGTCATTTTTCAAGAATGAATTTGATAGAGTGGCGCGGATGGCTGGTTGATGGTGATCGACTGGTTAGCACGTCCGCCTGACAGCGCAGGGGTGCAGGGTTCGATTCTGGCTCCGTTTGCATGTGGTCCCCGTGCCCACGTGGACTTTCTCCGGGTTACTGCGGTTTCCGCCCACATTCCAAAAACATGCACGGCAGGTCGACGGAAGTGGCCCGAGGAGTGATTGGGAGCGCCGATGGTCATTGGTCTACGTGTGCCCTGCGATGGGTTGGCAATCAGTGGAGGGTGTGCCCCGCCTATTGCCCGATAACGCCCAGCAAAGGCTGCGGCGTGCGGAGAAGCAGCTCAGATCATGGATGGATGGATGAATTTGATCGCTTCATTATTTTCCCTGGAAAAAGTTCTGATGAACACCTTCTGAAACGCATTTTGCCACTGGCTGTCAAGCAAAAACGTTATCACAGGTGCTCGTGACTCAGGCAAGGACAGCTTGCGGGGATTTCCCATAACCAATGCGGTGAGAAAAAGTAGACCAAAAAAGATGTCAGACGACCTCGAACCACGTCTAATTTGGCGTACCGCAATTTCATTCCTAAACATGAGAAGGGATTCATTCTGCAATGAAACAAGAGATCCTTGTCATATGGCCAGACCGTGTTTCTTTGCAGCGGGTCGTCGTGCACGATGGCCTCTTGACGTCTGTGCGTTTACTGTTGTCTCATCCTTTCGCGCTAACGGGAAGTTCCGATGTCCACAGCATCAAGAGTTCTTCAACACGGTAAGGTGCGGGTGTCAAACCCGAGGCCCGGGGGTGCCAGATGCGGCCACGGCATTTGATGGGGTCCACGTGGTGAACCCCAGTGTTGATTGATGTCAATGGCGATTTCCGAAAGAGAGCGGGGGCTGGCTTTTCCTCGCTCCTCCTCATCTATCCGTCCTCGTGAGAGGAAAAAAAAAAATCGTCTCCTTGGCTTGCGGTGCCTCGACTGAAAGCATCCCACGGCTGAAAGCGGCCGTTATTAAGAGTGACTCTTCAATCCCAGACGGTCGATGCTGTCACTTCCCAAACGAGTCCGAGCAGTGATTACAGCTGTTCTCAATTACAGCGGCGTGGATGGAAGTGCAAGAGTGGAAGGAGACAGTGAGGGTTGAAAAAGCAACCCTCTCCAGGATGGTATTCAAATAATTGGGCTCCGCGTTGCCTGTACCTAAGGCGCGTGCAGGAAATACCTGAAAATGGCTGAAAGCCGACGGGATGACGGATTTGTTTTTTTTCTTTCCCTCACTCAAATCCCGCCTGAACTGCTCCACGACAAGCAACGTAGCTGAAATGATGGGAACCAAGATTGCTTTATTGGTCTCATTCTGGAAAATAATTAGGGACACTTACCGAATATGTTCACTGGATTAAAAATAAATAAAAGGAAATTGGCAATGTAGATTTGATGACTAACATTCCTTATTTTGGATGAGGAGACAAAGCCAAAGGTTTTCTCAGTTTTTTACTTCTAGGCGTTTTTTTATGATGACATGCCGGAGGTCTCACTTTTGTTTCATCGAACTCAGGGGTGCCCAAACTTTTACCTGTGAGTCGGGATCCGTTTGTAACAAAAAGTACGACAGAGGTGTCAAAACAAAAGATTGTTTTCAAAAAAGACACACGTAACTAAATGTTGACCCTTTCTGGGATCTTGAGAGGAAAAATAAAAACAACACTATTAATGAAATAAATTACACTATTTGCGAAATAAAGACGAGTTAATTTTTCTCTGACCTAAACTTTTCGCCAATATTCCATTTTATTTGGCAGGGGTGCGTCCATGATTTGGTTGTGTCCACAAATTTATTACATTTTTTTAAAAACAAAAATAGTTTGCAGATTTTTTAATCATTATTTTTAATAAAGGAGATCAGGTTCCCTTCAAAGCGAATTGTGATTGCAAACCGACCACATTTCATTTATTTATTTCATCATGACTCAACATGCGGTATATCTGCATTTAGACCCGTTTTCTTTTTTTTTTTCTGTTTTTTTTTCCCATGCTGGGTTGCACCCATATGCACCCAAATTTCATCAGTGAGTTTAAAAAGGGAAAGCTTTGGCTCATGTCAACCTGTACCAGAAATATAGATATCTGAAATATTTTTGCTCCCAAAGTCACCAGAAGAAATTGTACGCACACACACACACACACACACACACACACACACACACACACACACACACACACACACGGAAAATAGGGTCTCTTGCTGCACCATCCATGAAACACTTGAACCAACATTTGGTTTTATCAGACAGTTTTTGACAACTGCTTCACATCTGATTCATGGCACCTGTGAACGGCTAGCCGGGACTGGAAGTTTCCGTCGATGTGGTGGCTAATTACGAGTGCAGTTGTGAGATTCGGATGAAGCCAACCAATTAGATTTTTTCTTGGCATGGTGGTGGGCCAAAGTAGAAAGTTTTCTAAATGGCTGGCGGCTAAATTAATTTTCTCCAATTATCGAGGCTGCTATAATTTTATGGATGAGGCAAAACACCAAATGGATTTTCAGCAAAACTCTTATTTTTCGCTTTGTGGCAAAAACTAAAATAGAAAGTTCTGTGGAGGGTGTCACAGAGGAAGAGCAACACATACAGGATGTGATCACATGTTCACAACCCGAGCATTTGTGTCCGCCAGCTGGGTTTCAAGCCCACTGTGCCCCCCCCCCCCCCCCCCCCCCCATCCACACACCCCTCTCCCTCACCCCAACCACCACCAGACGGAGTGTATATGACGCTGGTGGATACATTATTTATCCACCTGTACAGGATGTGGTAAAAAAAAACAAAAAACCAAACCTCTGTCACCCCGGTTCAAGTTTGCAGATTTTTTAATCATTATTTTTAATAAAGGAGATCAGGTTCCCTTCAAAGCGAATTGTGATTGCAAACCGACCACATTTCATTTATTTATTTCATCATGACTCAACATGCGGTATATCTGCATTTAGACCCGTTTTCTTTTTTTTTTTCTGTTTTTTTTTCCCATGCTGGGTTGCACCCATATGCACCCAAATTTCATCAGTGAGTTTAAAAAGGGAAAGCTTTGGCTCATGTCAACCTGTACCAGAAATATAGATATCTGAAATATTTTTGCTCCCAAAGTCACCAGAAGAAATTGTACGCACACACACACACACACACACACACACACACACACACACACACACACACACACACACACACACACACAGAGGTATGGTTTGACAGAGACCCCCATCCAACTCCCCAGCCACAACTTCTAGCGCGACCAAAATCTATGGTTGTTGTTCTCTGAAAATGTTCGCGAATGCTTTTCATACAGAGCCAGACGAGGCAATCAATTAGCGCGGAACAGTAAGACGACCAAAGCAAGAGCCAAACAAACAAGCGGGAGAGATGAAAACATCACGATTATCAATTTTGACAGATCATAGACTCACACTGCGTGCTTTGGGACTGCCTGCGCATCCATAAATCAGAATTAAAAGAAAGATAGCGTCAGTCTCGGATGAGCGATAGTCGGTACATTTGCATTCTTGACAATGATTTCTGTGATCAATATCAGTGAGAAAAGAAGCCAAACACACATCATGCTGTCAAGACAGTATTTGTTTTTGTTTTCAGTACACAAATAAATAAATCAATAAATCAATCATTCTGCAATTCCATTTGCCATTTCAAATGGTGCGCGTGACTGTTCCTTAAATCCACCCTCCATCACAAAGCTAATCCTGTCACTCCAGTGACAATTGTCGCTCCCACAACGATTCCAGAAAGGGCATCCCAGTCTTTGGGAACGCCGGTTTGACATCCCAGCTTTTGAACTGAAAATAAGCGAATGCATTTATTTATTTTCAGTGGCTTTCATGAAAGTACTCCGCAGGTAAAAGAGTACTTTCAGCTGAAATATGAAGCCATATTGAATTGACATGATCCTTCCTCAGGCTTCGCCGGTCCCCCATAGCGTTCGGACTCTTTAGCGTTGACGCGATGCCGCAACGTGGATTTATCAAGATGAGCGAATATATAACGATGCTGCCGAAGCCGCGCTCGGCGGAGATAACGCGCTCTCTAATTGCATTCTGGGCTGAGAGGAAAGAAGAAGAAAGAGCCCTCCCTCCCTCACGACGCTACACTTGGAAGCCAGTCATTTTCAAGATGGCTCTCCTGTGTAGAATTACGCGCTAAGGTTCATACCTCATTCCAAATCCACACCTGTGGGACACCGAGGGTCTTTTGCTCAACTAACGTCGACGCAAAACTAGTGTGGGTATTCTCAGCTCATATTCTTCTTCTTCTTAACATCCCTATCGCTTGAAAGTGGCAGAAGTGCGATCCATCCCTTCTTTTTCTAATTCGCTTCTCCCCACGAGGGTGGCAGATGTGCCGGAGTCTTCGGGCAGTCGGCGAGGGACACCCTGAACCGGTCGCTGGGGCACACAGAGACCAACAACCATGAGCGCTCACAATCACATCTCGGGAAAACTTAAGAGTGTTCCATTAACCTGCCCTGCGTGTTTGTGGAATGTGGGAGGAAGCCGGTGTACCCGGAGAAAAGCCACGCGGGCACGGGGACCACATGCAAACGGGGCCGGAATCGAGCCGGCTTTTGGTGAACCATCAGTCGAAGATTCGCCCGGGTTGTGTTGAAATGAAGTTCTGGCAGCGATGGGCACGATGTAAAATATTCATTGGCAGACATTAAACGGTCAAAAAAGATTTTCTCCTGACAATTGTGAAACAAATCATTGACGGCGCTGGGGATTGTGCAAAATGGGGCAAATTGCCTTGTGTACTGCTGCGCTCGCTCCGGATGAAGCCATCTCGTTGGCGAGTTGCGTGGTAATGGAACGCCCACACACACACCCCCACAGACGTGGCTCAGAGGTAATACACAACAACTCCTTCTGGGGAGAGACGCACACGCCTGCACGAGAGCCAGCGAAAGCATCTTTTAAGGCTCCGCGTCAATCACATTCTTACTCGCCCTCTACCAATCGCAAATCCATTTGACTGTACGGGATGTACGCGTCTTTTCACCGCCTTTGGCCGCGTCAGTGTGCCAGCCAGCGGAGGGCACGTTCTGATAAACGAGCCGACGGTGTCTGTTTCAGCGCTAATCAATTTTGCAGACATTTCTCCCGGCCTACTTACGGCGAGCGTTTCTTCTCCCGTCTCTCATTTGTTTCTCTCTTCTCTTCATTTCCCTTTCTCGAAACTTCAAATGACTTTGTGTTGTTGGAAAGCCGGCCCCCCTGTCCTCCTCCCTCCTCAAATCTTTCCTCACTCCTTTTAAAGGGAAGTCAAGTCAACATTTCTCTTGTCGATATCTTCGACCCCCCCCCCGGTAGTCTAAACACGGCATTCTGACTAATATTGCCTTTGTGGAATGCGCAGCAGAAAGCGGCAAAATCCACCCCCTCTCATCGGGCGGCGGCCATTTTGCCACTTGCTGTCGACCGAAAACGACGTCACGTTGCCTTCGGCGGAGATGGGCAAATAAATGGCAGCCCGCTGAGCCATTGAAACCCGAGGCCTGAATCGTAAACAAGAGCGCGCCGCGGCCGCCGCGAGCACCCATCTGAAAAGCACATCGACAGCAGCCCTTTCTTTTTCATTTGCGTTTTTGCAAATCTTAGCCTATTTTCATTTTAGTCATGTGATTTGTCAATCTGTGTCGATTTTTGTGAAAGCATGCACAAAATGGCTTCTTGCACTTAATGGTGGTTTGCTGTCCATCAGTTTTGTGCCGTCTTTGACTGGGACTTTCATCTTTTAATGCAAGTGAGCCCTTTGCGCTAGAAAAAGCACAAGATGTGCATATTTTGTGCCATTGGACCTTTTCAATGTGCATTTGAAGATACTTAAAAAAGAAAAGACACACGCTGATATCTTGGCTTCATTAAAAATGGCAGTTTTGCCATATTCTAATTTGGAAGTGTGAGGTCCTATGCGGCCCTCCTGCAGCATTGATGAAAAATTGCACCCCTCTCCCTCCCCCTCCTCAATCATTGAAGTTGGCCATCCCTGGCGCGAGGGCTCACGTAACGAGTGTCACCTTTTTTCTGGCTTTGGACGCGTGACATTGAGAGTCCTGAAGCGACACGGTGCCGTTTTCAGTCGACAGCGAGTAGCCGTGAGAGGCCAAGTAGCAGCCCCCACCCCTGAGATGGCTAACAAGACACCGCGGGTGGATTTTGCTGCTTAATTCCTACTCCACAAAGACAATATCAATCAAAAGAAAATCTTTGACTTGACTTCCCCCTTTGCCTTTTTCCCTCATGCAACATAGGCTGAACCTTCTTTGCAACCGCCGTATTTGTCTCCCCCCCCTCCCCCCAACCTTTTTATTTTTCATCTTTTTCTTTCAGACGAGGTCTTTTGTATCAGCCACCACCTCTCTCTCCAGCCTCTTTTCCGGGTACATTTGTGAAACCGGTCCCAACCTGCATGCCCGGCGTAGGCGAAGGCTTCTTATCCGCCACATTTCTCTCTCTCACACACACACACATGCACAAACACACACACACACACCTTCTCTCCATTCGCCGCATACAAATGTCATGGCTTCCGGACAGACTCAGGCGGGAGGCCGCGGAGTGCACGGAGGTGAGCGCAAGGTCTGGGAAGGAGTTTCAGATAGAATGAAGAAACGGAGATGTGTTGCGCGGGATAGTCTTCCCACCCTGACATCGAAAACGGAGATGTAATGCCTTGAGGTGAAGAATCTGTGTTGCGCGGGATAGTCTTCCCACCCTGACATCGTGAGCGGGAACTGGGAAACATGGCTACGTTGCGAGCGGGATCCTAAAGGCCCTGCGACGCGGCCGCATGGGGAATGGCAACATATGGAAAGAGGAGCGCAAGTGATGGAAGGACGGCAAGAGGGTGGAAAGGAGATTGGAAAATTCCCATGGGGTGGAAGAAAGTAAGCAGTTGCAAGATGAGTGCTTTTTTGGGGGGGGGGGGGGTTTAGAACATATGCATCTAAACCTGGTGACAATGAGCGGAGCGATCAGTGACGCAAACACACCCGGGATATGCAAATGAAAGGAGAGAAGGGGGAGCAAGTGACGGGAGAAGGCAGGTTGAGGAAGAGGGGGAGTCGGAAAGCAAGCCTTGGAGGATTCCAAAGTAGCATCTTAAGAAAAGAGAGAGAGAGAGAGCGAGAGAGAGAGAGAGAGAGAGAGAGAGGCAGGTCCCTGCAGGATTGTGCTTAGACAGGCGGACATGGTTAAGGGTGTGGTCTCACACACACACACACACACACACGCACACACGCACACACACA
>NW_017805225.1:1016627-1055616 GCF_001891065.2 Hippocampus comes
GGGGGGGGAATAAATAAATAAAGAACATGTGGATAAGAGCTCGGCATTCAGCCAAATGAAAAAAAAAGGAGAATTTGATGGTCGCATTTCAGAGACCTGCACGGAAAAAAGCTTTGGTGGAATTGATTCCATTTTATTTGGTCAAAGGGCGGCACGGTGGCAGAGGCGGGGGCTTCAATTCCGGCTCCGGCCTTCTTCCTGTGTGGAGTTTTAGGAGTTCTCCACCACGTTTCGAAAACAGGCGCGGCAGGCTAATTCAAGGGGGCAGGGCTGATATATAACACTCGGAATCGGGAGCGTCCAACCGACGTGGGAGTGCCATCGCATTCCAACGGTGGCACTGTGGTTTGGCGAGGCAATTACTCAATGTCGTCAAAACGGGAGGCCAAATGTAGCGCAAATGTCTCTCTCCATTCCACTCACTGACTATTGTGTGGGAGCTTCAGGTACCTTCTGGTTAAATTGTATTTGCTTGAAGCTTGAAAGAGACTTTCAATTGTTCTAAAAATACATGTCATGAAGCGTCGTCTCGCTACAATTTTCAAATGTTAGCTTTTCGTAGTGTGGCCGTTCAAAGAAAAAAAAAAGATTTATTGATTGTTTTAAAGAGCATCTTTTTCTGCTTCTGCTTTTAGCACGAGCAGGGTGATGTTTTTTTCTTTTTTCCTTTTGGGAGACATTGCTCTTGCAGTAATAACCAGCGACAATTTAGTGTGAACAACAAGCCTCTGTCTGAAGTTTTTGTGACAGCCTCCCTTGCACGGCGGAACATGTTGTTTCCCGCCGTTTGGTTTTAGGCCAGTGGGACTGATGGCCATCCCAATTGAAATCGCGCTCCGGAGCCTTTGCCAGCTGTCTTGGGACACCCTGAACTAGTCGCCAGCCCACGGCTGTCACGATTCGGTTTCTGGTCTGACCAGCAGGTGGCATGTGCGGTCTTCTGTGCACACCTGCTGCCAATCCAGTCATTATGGGACCAGGTATTTAAGGACTCTGCTTCAGCTCACCTGTGTCGGAGTATTGTTATTGCCTTGCTGTTTCCATGCCCTCTGACCACTTTGTTATAGACCTCGTCGTGTATACGCTTTTGGATACTCCCGGTAACATTGTTCTTGTTCTTATTGCTTTGTTTTGTGAATTGGCTTTTTCCTGCGTGTAGTTGTTACATTGTTTTTCGTTTGTATTCTCGGTACTATTTTCCTCTCTTGCCTTTTTTTTTGGCAAGCGCTTTTTGTTATTCGTTTTTATTCTGTTCTTCCTGGTCCTTGTTCGGACCAGCGCTTTTTGTTCTACTTTGTCGATGCGAATTTTGTATTAAACATTTTTGTAACGGAGACCTTGTTGGAGTCTACACTTTTGGGATCCAAACTTATTTCGGCTCGTCCGAGACCCTGACAACGGCAGGGCACACTGAGACGAACAGCCATTGGCGCTCACAATCGCACCCGGGGACAATTTCTGGTGCTCCGTTAACCTGCCACGTGTGTTTTTGGAACGCGGGAGGAAATCGGAGTACCCGGAGAAAACCCACGCAGGCACGGGGAGACCATGCAAACTCCACGCAGGAATCGAACCCTGCACTGTCAGACAGACGTGCTGACCAGTCGCCCACCGTGCCGCCCATGTAAAATACAAATGAAGCTCTGACTTCATGCCTGGGCCAATGTGAGTATCCAACTTGGAGTTGGTTATCATACAGATGACCGCACTGGTTCACTGCAATGTCAATAGATCATGACATCTTTAACAACGATACTGTATTAAGTTATTTTGCCCTTTAAAGGTGATATTGAGTGTAAATCCCAGTCCTGGTTATGACTCAAAATGGACAGTAATGGTATGACCGAGTTAGAGAAGGAAGAGCTTATGTTCGACCCAGTGGACCTCCAAAAGTTTTCATCATCCAGACAGCAGGAAGGAAAAGCATGAAAAATGCATGCATCTTGAGAAAATGTCCAATGACATCTTCAACATTCAAGGTGTCACTGAGGCTCAATTGGTATGGGCCAGCGGTTGTTTCTTCATTCCCGCTCATTCAAGGCTCACCTGGCCGCCTTGCCATCTCTACCTTTTGTACCCGCGCTCGCTTCTCTGCGACTCGACTGACAAGCAGCCCAGGATGTAGCCTGCCTCGTACAAAAAGTCAGCCGGGATAGGCTCCAGTTCACCCGGAAAACCCTAACGAGGACGAGTGCTAAAGAAAATCAAAAGTCGCACGTGAGTACAAGTCACGGGACCGGCCAAACCAAGAAAAAGAGCAATGCGAAGCCTGTGACGCAGCAGTTTACCGCAACGGCTGAGTGAAAGCATCTCTCGGCAAGAGGTTTAGCTCCATCGCCTGATGAGGAACAAATTACGGCTGACGCTTCGGAGAGGACGGGCCATTTATTCACGGGGTTTTTTCGTGCCGTTAAAAGCCGCATTTGGAGATCAATTTGTTTTCTCCGGGGCTTTGACAATGGTCATTATTCAGTCAAGTCGTGGAGTTGAGGAAAAACAAAGGATTCGGTGGCCGCAATTCCGATCAAGTGATGTCCTCACACTTTTACTCACTTTTTCTCACAACAACGCAAATAGTTTAGCGGTGTTTTGTGAAGAATTTCTTGGCTTTCGTTTTACACACCGTGGATTTGTTGATCTTGAATTCTCTCGCGGCCGCTCCATTCCCACGGTTCTGATAAACCGAGCGAGCGTGTCTTGTGGTAGGTGGCATATCCAAACTGTGGCCCGGGGGCCATTTGCAGGCCGTCATCCATTTTTTTTGGCGGCCTGCGACATGACCCAAAAACCCCAACTAATTATGACAACCGACATGGGTCGCAAGATTAGTTAAAAAAAGGTGAAGGTGGGCAGAGCGAAAAAGGAGGCTAGCCGAAAAATAGGCGCTAACACTACTACGAAATCGGTTTATATGCCGTGGAACTTTTCTCGCTATCTTCAAAACATTGTCGCGAATAAAGATGTTTCCATTTTTAAAGTAGTTTCTTCCACTTTGTGCTCGATGGCTGATTGAGGAAGACCTCACATGCATGATCCGCAAATCACCGTTTCTAAAAATGGTCACCTGTTTCAAAAAGATTTGAAAGTGGCCCTTTCATCCTTCCACTTTTCTGTAGGCGGCCCTCCAACGAAGCACCCCTGGTCTACAGTGTAGCTCTTGTTTGAATACAATCGTTGAAAGGAAAACAAACAAACAAAAAAATACCCCACATGACTCACAGATGCCAAATGATAAACGCGGCGGGGAATGAAAAGAGAGAGCAATTTCACTTTGAACATTGATTAGTTTTCCACTTTGGCTGCTCAGGTTGGATGCTGACACTGCAGCTCAACACCGTTTTTGGGCGTTGGACATTTTCTGTGGATTTGGCTGATTCACGGGCCAGCATTCATGAAAGCTTCTTCAGGCAACAAGCAATTAAATTCGAGTCAAATGAAATGCGCGCCCACACACATCTGCTCCGTTTTTTTTTCCGGGAGCGCAGAATGTTCCACGCCAAACTTAACGGCGTACGAGGGTTCTTGCTGGCGTAATCCGCCCCCCCAAAACAGGCGCCTGGAGCCTGAGATGAAGTTGCCGGTAAAAATGCAATTCACACTCAGCTCTGTGAAAGTCCGCCGCATTTGCGGAACAAAAAAAGCAGAGCTTCCGGCTCGAGGCAAGGGCGCGACGTCAATTCCAGCACTGTCTCAGCTGGATTGAGAGGCCTTGTCTCTCTGCTTGCAGAGAACGGCCGGCCGGCTCGTCTGCACGGACAAGCGCTGCCAAAGCAATCGGACTCTGTTTACTCTTTCATAGTGGAAAGAGAGAACGGCATACGTGAGATGCGGACATTGCCGAAAGAAAGAAAATGCCTCAACATCAAAACGCACACACCTGCGCCGCTTTGTAATACGCCTTTTTAGCATCGCAGACAAACTGTGAAGACAATTGAGGGATTTACCACAAAGACGTCCCACCTGACTCTCAACTCTTCTCAATACAGTGAAACTCCTCTACAACGAAATCATGTTTGCAGCAAGAAATTTTTCACAGCAGGGGGTTTTTCACTGTAGCAAATTTGATCTCAGACGTAACACACACACACACACGCACACACGCACACACTGCTTGACATCCAAAGGTCCGTTTTGTAGCCATTTTAGCAATGCAACCTTCTTGCTGCGTCTGAAACTAACAAAAACAAATACTTCCTGGACTACTGTGCATGTGTAAACCAGTGTGGTGGTTGCTGTTGCCGTTTCTGAACAAAGCAGTAGAGGTCGCTGTTGGATTAGACTTCGTTCTAGTGAATCTCGTCTCGAGGCAAGAGCAGAGAAAAAGATTTCGTATAACGCAACAGGGTTTTTTTTTTAGTTGTATGGGGGGCAGGAAAGTGGGAATGGTGTTCATGCATGAAGATTTTTTCACACTAGGGGGTATTTTCGCCCATGTAGGTTTCGTTGTAGAGGAGTTTCACTGTATCTCCATTCTTCCCGCCTCTCTCACCCGGACACGAGCTCAAGGACGGTTTCTCGACAAGACTCCCCATTTGACATGGCCAAGCGCGGCGTGTCATGAGAAGACGACGGTCAGGGAGAACAGAAAGCTTTCCAATGGTCCCACCGAGTGATGTGGGAGCCAAACAAAAGCAGCCCCGGCGCTCGGGCGATCCTGCCTTGGGCGTGTCGTTGATCGAAGGCAGCTTTGGATAGGACGACGGCGACGACGTCACTGTTTACTCCCTGCCTGCTGGGATGACTTCCTGAACATGACTGACGTCAGATACGATCCGTGAATGAACGCTTGCAAAAAACAAAAGCTTCCGCTTCTTTCGAGGTAGAATTGTTGCAATTCTCTGGAAAGTGAGAAAAGAGAAGACATTGATCAGCCTGTCTTCTGGAGGCAAAGGACAACCCTCCCTGCGGCCCAAACGCATCCAACCCAGATCTTCCCCGCCACTGCTACTTCACAGGCGCTTCCGTGTCCACGTTCTCTTCAGCGTGTCTCATTGAATCCCTCGAGATCTGCTCACATATCTTAATGTTGCACTGCGTTTTTTTTGGGAATGTGGGAGGAAAGCGGAGTCCCCGCCCGGAGAAAAAGCCACACAGGCACGTGGGGAGAACCACGGGGAGAACGCGCGACCTCCACACCGGAAGGCCGGAGCCGGAATCCAACCCGGTGCCCCTGCGCTGTGAGACCCACGCGCTTCCCAAATGCTATCCCATATTTGCACCCGTGAAATAGGATCGCGCACGAAGTCCTGGAATGAAGCCACACAAATGAGAGACAAGCTCCCTTCATGTTAAACACAGGCGCCTTTCCAATGAAAAGAAATAGAACACCTCTCTTCAACACATTTTCATCATGCGGTGGCAAAATTCGAGTGTCAGAGGAAAATTGCGAAAAAGGTGTGAAGAATAATTCTCCTCTGGTAAACAAGCAGGACAGGTGCTGCTAATCTTAGCAATGCGAGATTTGTGTTGGTTGGCGATGCGTGTCTTTTTTGCTCCTCCTCCGTTGCTCGCTCACCCCCGTAGCGAGACTTCTTTTTGTTCGATTCACATGCCCAAAGAGGGAAAAAAAAGAAGGCGTTTTCTTTTTTTTTTTTTTTCTTTTTCACGGCCGACGGCAGCGGAATCGCACCTCCGTACCCACATGCAGCACTTGTCTTGCACGTTGGTAAATAGCTGACAAGTGACTCGGTGCAGCGGAGGTTGGAAAACGAGGTCGGAGCATTTGTTTGGCGATCGGAAGAAAGAACGATGCGTGAGCGCAGATGGAGACATCTTCCATCCACTGATCCACTTTGGATACCGCTTACTCTGTTTGAGGTCAACGGGACTCTGGAGCCTATCCCAGGTGATGAAGGGTGAGAGCTAAGTGAAACCCTGGAAAGATCACCTGTCAATCACAGAGATGACACCTGGTACACTCATGAAAAGAGGAACAGCGATGGCTCCTTTAGTTTTTGGGCCGTGCGCCTCTGCTAGTTGTCTCCGGTCCACCACAGCCGCTACCACGAGTGTGTGTGTGTGTTAGCTTAAATCAGATCAAATGAGTTTGTATTGAAAACGCATCAGTAGCCTTCAGAGTATACGAGGTGGCATGCCATTCCCGACTGGCGGCCAGCCTTGTCACCGTCTACGACGATGAAGAAAGTCACGTCCCTGACTGTTATCTACTTCATACAAGTATAATCGATGCTCACAGCCGCTATCACGGGTGTGTGTGTGTGTGTTAGCTTAATTCAGATCAAATGAGTTTGAATTGAAAACGCATCAGTAGCCTTCAGAGTATACAAGGTAGCATGCCATTCCCGACTGGCGGCCAGCCTCGTCACCGTCTACGACGATGAAGAAAGTCACGTCCATGACTGTTATCTACTTCATACAAGTATAATCGATGCTACGCTAAGTTGCCTAGCAGATGCTAACAGCGCATTATTATGATGATGGTGATGATGATGATTATTGTTATGAATGCTGCAGGCGCTCTTGGGTGAACGTCGAGGTAAGCAGTGACTACTTTAACCCCCCCCCCCCCCAAAAAAAAAAAGGTTGGGCTCCTTGTACTAACTGAACAAGATGTTAATCTTGTTGCAAGCTATCCCACAGTTTGCAGTGTTGTATAACTGCGCTGCATCGTAGAGCTGATTCGGATATTTTGGTTGCCCTATTTAGCAGAATCGAAATCCGACACTAATGAAGCAGATGCGAAATCAACCTGATGATTCTTTAAGTTTGGGGAGCAACAACAGCTAGGCACAGAAAGACGAGCCGTGCTGCACTCAAGCACAGGCTTTGAATTGAAGTGATGTTCTCTGTTGAGATTTTGGCTCATTGAGGTCACACTGCCATTTTGTAGCCAAGGGAATTCACAGGAGCTTTTATGTTCACGAGCGGCTCATGCAAGTTTTTGAAATGCGAATGAGAAGCCTGAAATCTTCCAACCCCGCGTCTTCAGTGACGAGAAAGAAGAGGAATATCACAAAGAGCTCTGTGTTCACAGAAAGAAGACTTTCGCGTCATCGACTGTTTTATCTGACTTGGTTAAAAAAAAACATATGGATGTACAGTACTCTTCTTATGTAGAGTATTGCAGACTGTTTTATCTGACTTGGGTAAAAAAAAAAAAAAAAAAAACTTATGTGGATGTACAGTACTCTTCTTATGTAGAGTATTGCATATTTCTCAGATTATTAAACGCTTGTCAATAGAATACAAGCTAAAAAGAAAAAAAAAAAAAAGAAGGAGAGGCGAAAGGAAGCGGGATAGTTGCAAAACCTTTTCGATCCGTTTAGTCCCAAAACTCTCACGGGCAGCCTCTCTCTTTGCCACGGTACATGCCTGAGTGGACAAATAAGTGCTATGTTGTCATAAAAGCACTAACAACTACCGCGGCGAGTAATAGAAACCATAAAAACAAAAAAAAAAAAAGCAAAGAAAAAGAAAAGAAAAGAAAACATGCCTTACTGTGTCAAGCTTCATTGTGACTCGGTCCCTTTGTACAGGCTTTGAATTGAAGTGATGTTCTCTGTTGAGATTTTGGCTCATTGAGGTCACACTGCCATTTTGTAGCCAAGGGAATTCACAGGAGCTTTTATGTTCACGAGCGGCTCATGCAAGTTTTTGAAATGCGAATGAGAAGCCTGAAATCTTCCAACCCCGCGTCTTCAGTGACGAGAAAGAAGAGGAATATCACAAAGAGCTCTGTGTTCACAGAAAGAAGACTTTCGCGTCATCGACTGTTTTATCTGACTTGGTTAAAAAAAAACATATGGATGTACAGTACTCTTCTTATGTAGAGTATTGCATATTTCTCAGATTATTAAACGCTTGTCAATAGAATACAAGCTAAAAAGAAAAAAAAAAAAGGAGAAGGAGAGGCGAAAGAAAGCGGCAGTCAGGCGGTCCTCATGTTCGGAGCAAAGGGCAAGGACGCGGATCATCATCAAACCCTCCGGCGAGCTCATTACGCCTTCCGAAAGGCCAGGACGTTTGTACCATGCCAGAAGGGGATGAAGAAGTACGACTCCAATTTCAGCCCTGCCCCGTTGAAATCCACTTCTCTTCCTCAAAACAGATGGACCGCTTTTGACTGAAAGATGACTTTCTCACCCTCATGCTCCTCTTTGCACTTCAACGCGAACACGAATCAATGTTCACAAAACGGTTCACACGACGGTATGTCATGGAAAAAAAACCCCAAAACAAACAAAAAAACAAAGTTAACCGTATAGAATCGGCGGCATACTTCTCATCTTCACCTTCACATAAATATGATTTCTCACCCTCATGCTCCTCTTTGCACTTCAACGCGAACACGAATCACTGTTCACAAAACGGTTCACAGGACAGTATGTCATGGAAAAAACCCCCAAAACAAACAAAAAAACAAAGTCAACCTAATAGAATCGGTGGCATACTTCTCATCTTCACCTTCACATAAATATGACAGGCAGTAGAAGCCCGGCAAAGCATCTCAAAAAGGGAAACGGAAATGACGATGAGCCGTACCGAGAATGGATGGATGGAGAGATGCAATTTGACCAAATATTTCTGAGCGCTTTAAAAAATAAATAAATAAAAATAAATCTGAGGCCTAAAATTGTTTGCAAAAGAGTAAACGCCAGGCCTCTGCCCTGATGCAAATCGACCAGCTACATTCAAGCTCGAAAATATTCATCCCCCGGAGCATGAATAATTTCGGGCTTGACTGAATGTGCCGCGTGATCCGCAAAGACTCCGTTTTAAATCTCAAAACAACCATTTGTGTTCATGTCAAAAAGACCGTCTTTATTTGATTTGCCCTCACGATTAAAAGTTCCTTTCCATGAAAGTATTGGCCAAACCAGTTGTCATTTTTAGGTTACGGAGGCCTCGGCGGCTGCCGAAAGGAACCACCAAAGCAAAGCGCTCATGTAACTTGGTTACTTTTCAAGTCTAGCCTCTAGTCTCTAGTCTAGTAAAGCGTCAAGTCACAAAACGACTCTTTCCGGGCAAGAATCCTAATTCAATGATACTCGGAAGTAACTCAAAAAACATCAGCACATCCAGCCTAAACTCCATGAGCTCCACAACTCTGCGGACCCTCGAATGTCTTTAAAGCCATCGTTGCCCTCGGAGAATGCCCTTGAAAATCCTCCACAACTTGACCTCCTCCATCGACGCGCATCAAAGCAGGAGCAAACACAAATCCCGGCGGGACAGAAGCAGCGCCCGGAACGCACTGCGGCCGCAGCCCACGTTTCGCTCCGCGTTTGGAAGAAAAAGCACACGAGAGCGTTCACTGGTCTGGGCCTGTGCGACGGGGTAGCGCACATTTCATTGAATCCTCCGCTCGCATGAAACCCATCCATAACAAAAATGGCAGCATCCGACATTGCTCCGACGCGTGCCGACACTCACTTTCAATGGCGCCGTAACACAACCCGGTGGTCAGAATCCACCGCGGCTTGAATGACGCATTCCCAATCGCATAGAGAGTATATTTGCCTACCTTTGCTGATGTCCTGGTACTCGAGCCACAGTTGTCTCTGAACCTGTTTGTTGGGGTACCAAATGGTGCAGGACTCTTGGAAGCCGTACATGGCCTCCTGGACATAATGGTTCCCAAATTCCTTGAGGATGGACACAAAGTCGCCTCGCTGCGTCGCCCCGTCCAGCGAATGGATGGCTGAGCTGAAGGCTAGCAAGGAAAGAAGAAAGATCATTTCATTCAATTCATCATTCAAAAAAATGTACTGTACACGGTACAATGAAAATGTGACGATTCCCAAAGTATTCCAACACTCCTTGAAGAAAATTCCCAAAGCCTACAACGCTAATGAGGAAACGCGTCTGTGGAAAATCGATGCCGGATGCGACACATTGTTCGGGAGAGCAACATTGCCATGCGCTCAGCCTTACCGAGCCCGACCGCCGAAAGGAAAGCTAAAGTGGAATAGCGGTTAATCATGATCATTTCCTCGAGACGTCGTGTTAATAACTCGACTCACACGCACCGCCTGCTCTGATTTCCCTTCAAAAATTGAATTAGGCATCCGCTCAAGTGAGAGACGGAGACTTTTATGAGCCCGCGCAATGGGTCCTCGACTTTCGAATGTCAAAAGCCCTGTCGCGGTTTCCCCTCTGGTGGCTTTTGAAATTTGATAAGCAAAAGAGGCAAATGGCAGAAACAGACAAGAGCCCAGAAGAGCGACTCCGAAATATGGGATGGCGCAACACACAAGCAATGATGTCATCGCTGTAAATGCATGAAAAGATTTGTCTGGGACATTTCATGCATGTTCAACTGACTAAATTCGAGCAACGTTCCATTGCGCCGAAACATGACAATGTACGCAGTGACACCAATGCGCTCGGGAAAAAGCCACACCGATTTGCATGGAATAAAACGTCTTCCTGGCGACGTTTGGTGTCATCGACGAACCCGTCGACGGGAAACATCGCTTGTCACTCTCAACGGTTCCCGAAAGCCGAAAAGCATACGCCGTCAGAAAGCGTTTGTCATGTAGCAGGCAGCCGGTTGAGAACTCAAGAAATCAGAAGCAGATCTTATTGGCTAGCCCGATTTCTCCCGTCATCCATGGAGCCGTCCGTACAGCACAATCATCTCAATATACAGGAAACATTTGCCGGAACCGGAATCGAACCCCGCGCCGCTGTGCCGCGAGGCAGACGTGTCGACCACGCCAAAACAATTTTTTTTTTCATACTGCGGATGAAGAAAGAAATGGTTGGCGCCAATAATGGAGCCAGGGGACGCTTGGAGGGTACAACGAGTCAAGCTGAGAGTGCTTTACCTTGAGATAAGACCCACTGGTTGAGTTTGACGTGGTAGAGCACCGAGCGAAGACTCCACCGTTGCACAAGCGGGTAGCCCGACACTTCGCTGTAGTTCACCATGCCTGCAATGACACACAAGACACACGTGGACGTTTGGGCTACGGACACCATCCTTGGCGTCAAACCAAAGTGTTGCCAGGGCACTTTGCTACTTGACTCTTACGACTGGAAAACCTTGGCACTAAAACATCCGCGTGAAACCTCCACACTTGCATGCCGCCCGGCTCAGTGGTAGTCATATCGCGCTCGTGTTTATTTCACCTGAAGAATTGGAAAGAACTATGCATTCACGGACACGGATACATATTTTTCTCTCTCCTCGCTGGCAGAAGAGAGAAGCATGTAAAATTCAGTGTTTTGAGACAAAAAAAAATGGCACACACACTGCAGCTCAACCTTAAATGAAATGCACAGGGAACGTCAATATTTAGATGGGGTGAAGAAAAAGTGACACGGGAGGGAGACAGAATGTAGGTTGCTCGGCAGCAGATGAAAGCGGAAGTCAGACTTGCGGAAATAAGCAAGGGGCGTTTCCGAAGAGGGAGCGCATCGCTCCTTCTCTGGCATCCCTTCACTGGCTCCCTCGACATTTTAGAGTTCCCCGCCCGCTGCCTGGGGTCGGCGATCCGGACACCATGAGAAGTACGAAGCGGCGGCTCCAGGGGGATGGGGAGCCTTTTCCGTGGCCGCTCCCTCTCTTTGGAAGGAACGTTGGGCGAGCCCCATCGCTACCCATCTTTGTCTTGAATCTCCATTTTCAGTCTTTGGCTTCTGACTCAGCATGAAACTTGATTTTTAGTCGGGCTGTTTTTGTTTTTCTCTACCGTCTTTGATATTCATTTAATGTGGTCATATGAATTCTTTTTGCTCTGTGCAAACAGCACTGGTGGTTTTCAAAGGCTTGAGAAATACAGCTGAGTTGAGTCGACTTTTTCCAGTCATATCGCTCAGCCCCAGTTCAACGTGACCTCAGAAAATGATGAATAAGCCCCTGAGTGATCTATTTGGCCAATGTCCTCGATGTCCTCCATTCGGATTGGGAAGTCGCTCCCTGGAAGGATGCGTAGAGTCCGCAGCCCAGAGAGCGTACGCCGCTGCAACATCGTGCAAAAATCCCAAGTTCATCGTCATCTCTCTTCATGGAGACAGTGCGAGGGCCACTTGGAGGGGGTTCGACAGCCTTGATGGGCATCGCCGCTCTTTTTCCCTTTTGACTCGGCTCCCGAAAAAGTGACATCCGGGTGTAGTATAGCTCGACTGGAATAGGAACACTCGAAATAGAGTGGAATAAGTCGTAGAATGCTAAACAAAACTAAACACGGTTTTGGTTTTGAAATTTCACCCTAAGTGCAAAACAAAAAAATAAACTGGGACATTTTTACAATCAAACTAATAATTGGATTCGAGTTCTGCTGCAGTGCGGACAAAAATGTTCAAAAAGGAACAAAAAAAGGCAACTACTTTGTTGGACAGCTGTGACTTGATGCGCTGTCCTTGAGCAAGTCAGTGTCGCCGCCCTCCGGCTCACACCGAAACTCTCCTTTCTTACCCGCGTACCTTTGATTTGCATATGGTGTGAAAAACATAACATACAGCCGAATCAAAGTTGGGATTTCAATTGAGGGATTATGACCGTGATGCATCAAACGAAAAAAGGAAAATGCCGCCAGGCCTGCAAATGCTGCGAGAACTCCACTTTGTTCCTTGACGATCAAAGTCGGGAACGCCAGGGATGCCACAGCTATGCCTGCTTTCAACAAAGAGTGTGGCCATCCGATCACCCGATCGATCGCAAATCAGGGCCGATCAGGGCACAAACGATCGTGAGGGTAAGCCAAAGCATCCAAACTCGACTCTTCAAGGCGTTTCATGCGAAAACAACACTCAGTGAAACTGCCCCAAATCTAATGGGACGAGCAAAATAACCCGATTCTCTCCAACATGTCAAAACAACGACTGTGACGTCAGATTAGCGCCGTGTTTATGGATGGTCGGCACAGAACGGATTAGCGCTGAAAAATAAATAAAGGGCTATCCATAGACCCGACGGCTATCTTCTAACGTTAACCGGGGCCTGGGAAGCATTTGTTCTTTCCGTCTCCTTCTCACTGTTGAATTCATCAGAATGAGTCAGGTAGGAAAGTCATCTCAAGGCTCGCGCAAGCTCATTAGCGAGTCTCGCCTGCGCTCCATTTCATTCCAGAAGAAGTTTGCTAATGAATGATTTAGCATGGAGGAGAGCGTATGGGAGAATATGAATCGGGGTGACTTCTCACGAAGAACATGATGAAGAACACGCCGTCGAGTTCAACAATGAAGTGGCTTTGACAGGTCTGTGTACGTTGGCTAACATGTCCAAATGGGCACAATTCTTGTGAGAACGGGCCGATTGGTTGCGGTGCGCGTCCATCCGACGCTTGCCGGCTCAGAGTTCATTTGTCACGGATCCCACTCGGAAAATGGAACAAATCACCAGTATGTTTGGCTCGCATTGATTAGTAGCTCCATGAGTAGCTCCGTTCTACGCGTTGCTGATAAACATGCGGAGCATCCAACCCGGAATCGGTGCATTCTGAAGCTTGAGCGCAGGGCTGCGGCATGGCTAAATAGACATCGGAAGGGAGGCGAGAATGAAGTCGAGGCCTTCAAAAGATAAAGTAGCATTTACAGTGACAATCCATCCTCGCAGCTCGATATAGGCTGGCCATACGTCCAAAGCCTTATCTGTAGTTTCCACAAGAAATATTTCCAATGAGGTGGGTTCTTGCTGTCCTCCTAGTGTAAGCGATTTTCGGATGCATCTCATTGAGTATGGCAGGTGTGTTCATTAACTTTTTCCCCAGTAAAAAATATCCACAGAAATCTCATTAGCTGGATGCGGATACCCGCGTAAACAATCGGCCTTGCAAACTTGATAATTAGGCTGGCAGATGCGGCTTGTAACCACTCAAGGTGACACATGTTCCCATTTCTGCTGCTCCGAAGAAAGGCGAGGGGGGACCGTTTTTGTCAGCAATTTGAAATAAGATGCCCCCCACCTCCAAAAAAAAAAAAAGGTTCAGCATACACCTGTGAGCCCGAGTGGTCAGGAGGCCATATGCTTCGACTTTAATTATGAGGGACTTGGGGACAGAGGGACTTTGGGTTGAACTATGAATCACTGCCACTCTAGCTGCCTCCAAAGTCCCGTTTCTCCTACTTTCAAAACTTTTTCCTCTCATTAACAGCAAACCTGTCCCAGTGCACGAGATGACCGCTGAACACCATCAATTAATACTCTCAAAAACTTTCAGGTAAGCAACGACTGTAAGGCAAGAAAATTCATCTGGTTGTCAGGCACATGGTGATGCTCACACTCGCACCGGGGGATAATTTCCAGTGTCCCATTAACTTGCCATGCATGTCTTTGGAATGTGGGAGGAAAAAAGGTCCACACGGGAAGCCCCTGCGCCTCTAACCATGAGGCCGATGGGCTAACTGCTCGACCAGCGTGCCGCCAGATTCTTATTGTGTTTTTTGGGGATCACGTCGCGGCCGCTGAAAAAAGGATGGCGGGCCACAAATGCCCCAAAATGGCCGTAGCTTGGACACTGCTGCCTTATTACAATCAACTGACGGTAATATCCCAAGACAGCATCTCCCTTTCCACTGTAAACGAATCTGTACATGTGTATCGTCTGACAAGCACTTGCATTCTTCAAGTGCCAAATGTGGCAGGTTCCATCTTTGTTACCCAAGCTCGGAGAATAAACGTGTAGTTTCACTTCCCCGGGTGTCAGCGAAGTGTGTGGGTAAGCCATTCGCCTACTTGCTTTCGTGGAATCCCGAAAAAGCTGCACAACCACAAACAAAATATGACCAGAAAATGTGAGGAGCCCCCCCCCCTCCACCAAAAAAAAAAAAAAAAAAAACACGCAACTTCTATCTTTGATGAATAGCCTTGCTCTAATGTCAAATAGAGAGGTCATACACTGGCTCAAGCCCAAGCGAGCGCCGTTCCACTGAGCATTTGCACTCATACCTTGACTTTCATTAGGCCCACAAATCAAAGCGGCCGCTAACAGCGCCAGCTGGAAACCAAGAGGCATGAACGTCTCTGTCAGCGGAAGCTCTCCCTTCCCTCCGAGCCTCAGCCTTTGGCACCATGCTGTGGCAAGGAACCGCAATCATAATCCTGTCTGGTTTTGTCGACTAATTACCTGACATTTGACACGTAAAATGCTGGGAAATCCACTCGGTTCGCCTGAGAGGAATGCATTCGGAAATGTTCTGCATTCGCGGTGGGTGTGCGGCTCATCCTGGCATTTTAATCGCGCTTCTTGTGATATTCGAATGACGGATGAAAGCGCGTAGGCGCACGGGGGCAACTCCTTGACACAAAGATGAGGCCTGCAGGCAAACGGCCAATGAAATGTTGGGTGTAGACCTTTCGTGAGCGATCGCGGTCCAGACAGGTGTCGCATTGAATTCGTGCGCAACGTTAGCAAGCGCAAAATGTGACAAGAGACACCCTGGACTGTTGAGCGAGGACACGGAGCAAGAATGGCCCACAAAGCTTCCCCAAATGATGATGGCGCGTTGCTAAAGGAAAGGCGTAAAACGATACGATCCAAAATTCATCTGACGGAATCCATGAGCATCCCTTCACGCTCTCGCTGTATATATAGCTATCTTCAATGAAGGGTAGAAATATTTGCATTGTGACAAAGTCAAACATTCCAGTTCTGGACCCCAACATTCACCGTATAACAAAGTCACACGATACAGGAAACCAACACATACTGACCAGTACCTCCTCTGGAGGTCAGAACGTCCCGCGGCTGTAACAAAACGGCCCAACTTCATGAGAATTGCGTTTCGCACACCAAGGCACGCAGGTGATCCGACAGAAGACGACTGTGCGGCCCAGCCGCTAACCACTCGCCCACGGGTCGGAGAATTGCGAGCTATTTTCAGGGAATCTCGTCGTCGGGAACATTTGGAGGAGTCTCCGGGGACCTTCGCGACAATGACCTTCCCATACTGTGACCAATTAAATGGAGGCCTTATGAAATCGAGACGATGTGCCATCTCTGTGCTGACACGTGTGAAGGCTCATTCCACTGGGAGGGCGCAGAGAAGCAACGTGCAAAACCCGAGGGAAGCCGTGTTAAATGCGGCAAGATCAGAGGAATCGAACATGGCGCTGCTCGTCGTAGCCTTGGCCAAGACAACCCCGCACATTGTAATTAGCAAAAGAACAATAAGTATGGAGATTGACCTGCCGAGTAGACTGCGATCGAGTCGATTCTAATCAGGGGGCTTGGCGGTCAAACACTGATTGCGACGTTATTTATGACTCCCAAGTGCAATCTGCAGCGAGAAGCACACCTTTACGAAGCAACACAAGCTGACTTTGGAAGCAGTGGCACTTCAAAGCATACGCCACATTCCACATAAAACATAGAAAAGGAGAAGTCGGGAACTCACCTTGCACGCAACCCAATTTTGTACATTGAAAGGAACCAATAAGATCACAATATCGCACCAATAATCACTCAGTATGATGTGAAAAGATCAAACGCTGCATTCCGATTGCCGCATGTAATCGCTCTCCCGAGAGCCGCGTGAAATAGTTTGCCTCGAATGTGACTCAATGAGGTCGCAAGAAATATTCTGAGTCGTCAGTATGGTGCAAGTCTACCTGACCGCCAACGTTAGCCCCACTCATGAAATCAACAAAACCCAAAAATCAAAGTATAAGAACCCAGTTTAACAACTGCCATCATCAGGTCGGTCCCTAAATGATGCGCATGGTTGCATTTGCATCTCTACCAAATGGCTCTTCAAAATATTTCCCGAGTGGCGTGTTTTCGGACATTTACGGTACTGTCCACCCAAAAAATTCCTGCTTGCCGTCAGGGTCTTCAGCAGGGCTGACCAAAGATCTACTTTTCAAGCGACTCTGACTCCGGCATCCCTTCACTGGCTACTTCTTTTGAAGATCCTGTTCTATTTGTTTTCCAAAGTGGAAATGGCCCGGCCCGAGCTTCCCTCTCGGAGCTCCCTGCCCGCTGCCTCTCGCTATGAGAGGTACGAAGCGGAGGCTCCGAGGGGACGGCGCCTCTTCCGTGGCCGCTCCCGCTGAACATTCGTCAAGCTGCCCATCGGGAAAAACTCCTCTTGATTCCTTGGCTCCTGACGCAACATGAGACTCGATTTTTAGTTTTGACTGTTTTTGTGCTTTCTACCGTCTCCGTTACTAATTGGTTTGTTGTTGTATGAATTCTTTTTGCTCCATGCACAGCACTTTGGATACAGCGGTGGTCTAGAAATACAGTTGAGAGTGCTTTTTATGCCTACTTCAGTGTGCTCATTCACAATGTCACATTGTTCCTTAGCACTCAAGACATAAAAAAAAAAAAAAAAAAAAAAACAGCTTTAATTACCTTGAGGACATGGTTTGCCTTGTAAAAAAAAAGTTCTTCCTTGTCTGTTTGGACTCACTTCTTTTCAGCACAACCGTACTCGCGTCAGCCGTTTTTCCCGAGCTGTAAGCATCATCTTCAGCTTTGATCAGAAATGACAGCGGATCGGCTCGAGAGCTGTGAGGACTGTCGGGGGCAAATATTTCACCTTTGGCATTCTTTGTTCCGTTTTCCACCGAAGGATGGATATGTGGCGCACGCTTGATGGATAGCAGTGGCAATGAAATGATATCGTTGCTCACATATGATGAGAAAAGGGCACGCAGGGGATGATCCCCGGAGCTGTTTTTGGGCATTTCTTTTTCGCTGGACGCAAGAACACCCCAAGCGATGGTCTGTTGGTCTGTTTATCACGGATCTGAAAAATGTCGATCCATTTTCATTTTCGGCGTGCTCTTTAAGGCCTTTGTTCTGCTCCACGTGGACGTGGTGCTCAAAGTTTAATTGTATTTTTATTTTTTTTTGCCATTCTTCTCTTCGCTATTGTTTCCTTTTTGGGCGCTTTTCTTTTCTGTAACGATCCGTTGTTGCTCAAGTACCATCTTAGGGGAAATCTGCTTCGCGGCCCAGAGCATGCTTGCTTTCCAATTAAATCAAGATGTATTTGCCTTTCAAAAGCTTCCCTTTCCTCACCCCCCCCCACACCCCCTTTTGGGATAATTGATGGCGGTCTCTGGCCTCACGATGAATGGCTTTAAAGCCTGGAGATGAATAGGAAGATGAATGAATTCACCTCTGCGGTGGCCAGGGAGAGCCGCAACAAGGACTGCTGACATTGTGACAAATACACTGACCAGAGCAACGCAACCGTGGCTGAATCATCGCTGGGGGGGGGGGGGTTGGGGCGCGGCACGCTCTTCACGTGACTCAATCCAGGTCCCACTTTCTGATACACACTCAGGGGGGCAGAAATGGAAGCCCGTCCCAAGTCAAGCAGAGTGACTGTAGATCACGAATTGTGGTGAGAGAAAGACCAACTTGAGCACGATATCGTCGGCGCCACGGCATCATCGCCTAAGTCATGTTTCGATGCTTTTGGAAAACAAGGAAAAAAAAAAGCATTTGTAGAAAAGACAAAGGTATTTGTTTGAATTGATCTTGGAACAAAACACTCCACCAGATGCGTGAACAAGGAAAAGGAAAAAGAGCCGTCGTTAAATGCTTCACAACTAAAAGTCAGGTGGGCATTTTTTTTCTTTGACGCAAACATAACTGAAGCGCAGTTGAATTTACTCTCCAACATTAATCAAGTTGTTTCTTCACCAGTTTTCCTTCCCTAACCTTGATGGGGTTGAAAAATCGAGACGAAAATGATCCAGATTGAGGTGCAATGTTTAAATAAAGTGTTCAGCCTATCAATGATGCTGACTTTGATATGAAATATCAATTTTGGATCATTCTAATCCTTTTTGTAGAAAAGGAACAGCTTGTCACCACTCACGCACTCTGCACACAATGCATACCGGCAAGTTTCATGGCAACTATTATAACGCTTTCCTCTTTACAGCAATGAGTACAAATCTCCGCCTAATCACAGTTGTCATATGAAACGACGGTCTTCCAATCTGTTGTGTTCAAAATGGCCCGACTCTGAACTCGACGAATACGAGCGCTTTGCCCGAGGCGCCACCGGGTGCATTCATGAAGCCAACGCTTGTCAGCTTTCGTGTGACATTTAGGTGATACTTGGATCATTTCTGACAAGGTGGTGGAACAGCACGTCGCTTATTGAGGAAGGGAACTCCAAAAGAGCTTGGGGCTAGTGCCTTCTTCCCCCCACTCGCCCGTGATTATCAACCTCGAAACAGTGCCACACAGAAGAATCAAAAAGGTCGCGTTTTGTATTTGTGAGAGTGATTAAGAAGCATTTTGAGACACGTTTCATCAAGTTGTGAGGACAATCTGACGGCCTCTAAGGAAGACGTGATTCACACAAACACAAGTACAGGTGTGTGTGTGTGTGTGTGTGTGTGTACATATATATATATAATGCGTGGCAGAACGCGTTGTTGGATGATGAGAGCACGCCAACGCGCATGTGTGTGTCCTTGGCGTTTCGTTGGGCGAGAGGCAACACAAGTGCCCCGGAGGACAATTTGTTTTTAGAAAGCGCCTGACTGCATAATGGACATTTTGCCACCGTTGGCTAATGAGGCCGAGTGTGGCTAAAGCATACAGAACATCCATGTCCGTAACGTTCAACGTGATGCTTTGTGCACGTGCCTATGACATCACAGATGTGTTCCATTCATATGCAAAGTCATCATTGTGTTCCTGTCTCCATTGATAAACATGGTTTCACAGTTTCAAAACTTTTCAAGGGGGAGTGTATGTGCAGGTTATGCATGGAATGAAGATCAAGAATCAAGAGTGTAAAGGACACACGTAATCCTCCCAACACAAATAAAGGCGAGTGACTTTCTTCGAAAAAAGACCACATATGCTTTCTTGCTCGGTCAGAAAATTCTTACCTGTGAGGTATTCTGGGTCGGGCGCAGGGTCTAAAAGTTGCTCGTGACACTGAACTTCTGTTGGCACAGATGCCACCACCATGCCATCTGGAAGCTGCTGCTCAATACCTCGAGCAAAGTTTTTTTGTCTGGTAAGGGGGGGAAAAAAAGTGCTTTTTAGAGAGAATAGGGAGATCACATGGTGAGTGCGAAAGGACGACGGATTGAAAAATAATGATGAGTCATTCCATTAAATTACCAATCAGCGCTGGAAAATGTGCGGGAAATGAGTGGGCCCAAATTTGGCGCCATTGTGATGCAGAACCGTGATTCATGATCCAAGTACATGCCCACTTTGGGCTTGCCACACGCCCACTCAACTCAGGAAAAATGACCCGTGGTAACTTGCATGGCATCTAAAACGTTGCATCAGCTGCCAATCACAGACGAGAAAATAAACATGCCTTGCTTTGCTTTAAAGCAGAAGGATTCTCTGAGTGGTCCCAAACACACACACATACAAGCACATACCCTGGTGCCTGAGATCTGTGTTGGCAAAAATAACTAACTAAATAACTAAACCATACTGTTTCATTAATTTTAATACTGAATGATCAGGTGACAATAGCACAGTCCATTAAATGAAAATGTGCATTTTTCAAACCGTATTTTGGGCATGGAATCAGGAAATCAATATTGAGTAGCAAGCGTGCAGAGTATTGTATTGAGCCACATCATTTGTCATTACGCTTTGAATGCAATGACTCATCATTTCTTTCAACGATGATATCCTGCTTTTGTTTGTTGCCAGGAGTTACTCCTCGCTAATCTAATTAATTTGATGTCGTCCATCATTCTCTGTCTGACTGCAGCTTATGTCCGTACTTGACAGAAGAGAACCTGTCACTCTTCCGGATGAGCGTACAAAACAATGAGTTACCTCTGGCAAATATTGAATTAGAAGTGTGAGAAGTCGTCGTGCCAACACACCGCTTCAACTCAAGTTGTCGACAGAGGTGGGATTGCTCTTTTCCACATCAAATTAAGAACAACAGTGACCCAATCGGAGCACAGATTATTTACATAGTGACTATTTTTTAATATTAATGAGTAAATCTCTCATTCCAAATCACAGACACAAGCGACCGATGAAAATAGCTTCCAAAAGTGTGTTCTGCTCATTTCCAACCAAAATTAGCTTGCAAATCTGTTAAAAAAAATTGTGAAATGCAACACTGAAAATAACCATTTATTTATTCTTTTTTTGGGGGGGCGGGGGGGTGTCAATGTGTAATAACTTGTTCCCCGGTAGCCAGGAAAGGTTGATGAAGAAAACTCTCTCTTTGTCCCTCAGTCTATGTCTATGTTTCTGTCTTGTGTCATTCTCTCGCTCTCTCTTCAACTCGGTCTGTAGGTCTCTTAATGGGCGGTTTGTTTTCGGTAGCAGATTGTAAGCAGCCCTTGACTTTGGGAGCCGATGACTTTGCTGACCTCAAAAAAAAAAAAATAAATTTTTTTTTTTTTTTTTTTTGTGGGGGGGGGGGGGGGGGGGTGTCAATGTGTAATAACTTGTTCCCCGGTAGCCAGGAAAGGTTGATGAAGAAAACTCTCTCTTTGTCCCTCAGTCTATGTCTATGTTTCTGTCTTGTGTCATTCTCTCGCTCTCTCTTCAACTCGGTCTGTAGGTCTCTTAATGGGCGGTTTGTTTTCGGTAGCAGATTGTAAGCAGCCCTTGACTTTGGTAGCCGATGACTTTGCTGACCTCGCGGGCCTCCTGTGTAAATAAGTGCAGCGTGTGGAAAATAATAATGAGCTGCCCTAAAATGACTCTCATACTAAAGAGATATCATCCAAACAGGGAACGGCACTATATCCTTGTGTGACTTCATATCCAACCCCCAGAGGCATTGGAGGGAGGGGCCTTTTCAGACTTTTGGATCTTCGGTGGGTTTGCTTTCGATGAGAGAGAAGCAAAATATCTAAAAAAATACCCCAAAACGCCCCCATCAAAATATGAATTTAATATATTCGCAACCATTCATTTTTTTAAGATATCCATATTTTTCAGTAGGTCTTCGAGATCCCTGGTTCCTTGTCAAATGGCTTCCACACGTCTCCCTTTTCCAGCGCACTTTGGTGTCGCTGCTGTGCTTGGCTATCCTCGCCTCGGTTTGCGGCAGTTGTTTTTCAATTTTAGAAATCGTACCTCAGGAAGCCGCCAAAGCTACCGTTGAAAACAGCAGTCTGAACAAACTAAACCGTTTTTCTTGACGCCAAGAACTTGGGAACAGGTTCCGAGTTTGACGGCGACCACTAAAACGCTTTGCGAATGTCCGGCGAACATCTTTGCGACCTTTGGCACTCTTCGACGGACTTGAGCCCAAAAATAACATTCGGACGTTTTACCTGAACGTGGCCTTGAGGATTTGTCCAGAGGTGCTCTCTTTGGTGTGATTGTTGTAGCCATAAAAAAGGTCTCCAAACACAGTCTGGTTCGCTGGAATGTCTGTAGCTTCCCCACATTCTATCGCGTCTGAGCAGGCATCAGATAATGGCAGGCATGCTCTCCCATCTGGCCCCCGCTTGTAGTCTTCAATACAGCTAGAGAGAAAAAATATATTTAGACATAATATGTGTGCTTGTGTGTCTGTATGTAAGTGCGTGTATAGATAATTGATTTATTTATTTAGCTTCCAGACAGAGCTCATCAGCATGAAACTATTGAACTACGAACTTACCCACAGAACATCTGAATGTTATAAAGAGTTGGATCATCTTCCAGAGGCGCCAGTTGCTGGAGACACAGTTGCTCACAACCGCCATTGAACCCGTCAGAGCAATCGATGCCAATGTGGTGGTCATAGCAACCACTCCCATCCTTCATCGGACTCAACCCTGGGGGGCACTAGAGGAGAAGCGTTGGAAAACAAAACAAAAAAAAAACCAGTCCTTCAGGTTTGTTTTCATTTGTTTCTCTTTAGTGGCGTATGAGACAAATCCATAACAGCGGTATCTGATTGTTTAAAAGTTGTACAGTGCATGAAGTGTGCGGTCGTCTGTAAGTTAGCAGCCTTAAATCTGCACTCAGGTTTCCTCTGGAAGCACCATGCCTTTTAATCCTCTTTTTAAATGGAGATAAATTCCTCTGGTGCTTTTTGGAGCTTAAGGGAATCAGCACTGTGCCAATGCCAAACAGCAACAAATCCCCATAAGAGCAGTCGGATGAGACAAACACTTTTCAAAGTTGTCTGATTGGCAGATCAATGAAGAGGCACACATAGATGAGTGAGACAAGGAGATGACTCAATTCCTCCTGAAATCATTCTGCTTTGTAGATCCATCCATTTTCTCATCGGCTTCTCCTCGCGAGAACGGCGGGCGCGCCGGAGCCCATCCCGGCCGTCTTGGGTTGCCGCGGAACCGGTTGCCAGCCAATCACAGAGCACACATAGACAACCAACCGTTCGCCCTCACCATCAAACCTGCGGACAATTCCAAGTGTGCCATCGACTTGCGGTACACGTTTATGGAATGTGGGAGGAAAGCGGAGTACCCGGAGAAAACCCAGGGAGCACATGTCAACTCCACAAAGGAAGGCTGGAGCTCAGAATTGAACCCTGCACCTCTGCACAGTCAGCCGGACACGCAAACCAGTCAATCACCGTGCCGCCCTTTGGACATAGATCTACATTTAAAAGCAAAGTAAAGAAAAGTAGGTCACCAAAATGACTAACACAACGTACAGCAAAAGCAAAAGCTTTTGAAAACATTGATTAGAGAAACACTTTTAAAAGGCCCTTCATTGTAAATATGGGGTGGGGAGCATCCTTTTGAACCTGCATTTATTTACACTACACACGGACTCTCTTTCTCTTGGCGGCTCATTTTATTTGCTTAATGCTGATTCACGGCGTTTGCTTTGAGCTCCGGGCTCCACTAATTGATCCGAGTCAACTGACCTCAGAATCCCGCGGGCTGTATATTCAATTAGGATGTATTCAGGACCCAAAGCATTGGGTGATTTATTGTCCGCTCACATCATTTTAAAATGTCTTCTACAGCTGACTGGGAGCCAGTGTCAAGCCTTTAGGACAGGATTAATATGCTCTGATCTCTTTGTTGCGGTAAGAACCCGAGCTGCAGCGTTCTGAATGAGCTGCAGGTGTTTGATGCTCATTTGGGGGAACCCAGCCAGATGACCGCGAGAATAATCAAGTACTACTCAAGATCAAAGCATGGGTAAGCTTCTCCCGATCTGGTTGAAACGTGCCACCCTTCAACCCGGATACGTTTTTCAGTTGGTTTTAGCGATTGATTTGTTATGACCGCTGAAAGTCAAGACAAACGTCTTGTAAGAAAATATGTCACTTTGGAGTGGGACTTGACTTCCACCCAACTACAACAGACTGGATATGTTCCATCCATCCATCTGTCCGATTTCTAACCCACTTCTTCTCAGGAACTTTTATTTTTTTTTTGCTTCTTGACATCAACAAATCAATTTATTGAGATGATATATCAGGGCTGTTTAGTGAGATTATATTGGTATTCATTTTGAGATGGCTAATTCCTGTAGGTAAGAAAGACCAGCGTCCCACCTGCCTCGTTCTGAGCGCATGTCGTTTGGAAATGCTAATCGTGCACGTTCCAGTGTTTTTATCCAAAGTAAACGGCAAAGGTGTGCTGGCGGTTTCATTCAATTTGTGCATGCAATCTGTGCGTCATTGGAGGCTTGACTGACTAAAGTGGCAGCCGCTGCACCTGGGGATGGCTTTCAGGCAAATCCTGTCATCCTGAAGATAAGCTCAGGAAAAGCTTTACTCAGCTGTGATGGCATCGGCAGAAGTGACACAAATGGAGGGTGACCACAGGAAAAACTTCCGCTCAGGTCACCGGTGTACCGCACCAATCGGCTATAGAGCTCGTCCTTTTTGTTATTCATTAGCATACTGTCGGTAATGGTGGCGTTAGCTCGGAATGCGCACTTCACTTCAGATTGTTTGTGCATACGCCGATGTGAACTACAGAGCAGAGGTGCCCAACCATTGCGGACCGGTACCGGGCCTCAGACCATTTGGGACCGCGCCACGCAGAGACGGACCTGCGAGCCGTGAGTATATTTACTCCACTGGACGTGGCGGAAACGTGGGCGACTCTAGCCAATGGCAGTCGCCCTTTTAACATTGCAAGTTGAAATTGACAGAATCAGCTGAGGAATGAAACAGAACAAACTTGTCACAAATTGATGGGCAGCTGACGGGCAGCCATGACCTCCCAAGATGAAGCGAATTGGACAAGTTCCTCCCCTGGCACAGAGCGACGTGGAGGACGGAGCTGATGCGCACGCTCGGTCGTCAAAAACAAGGCAATACAAGCAACCCCTTGAATCATTTGAACAAGTAGCACCCGAGTGATCAAGCGAAAAGCAGGAAAATGAGAGCGGAGTCCGCGACAGCCCGCTCGCGTAAACATGAGCAGTTTCGTCGCTAATGACGAGCCGGCAGCCGCCGGATGAAAGCAGCGATCAATCGCGTCGTCTTTTGATCACTCACATTTGCAAGCAGCAATGGTGCTGACGCTGTATGGAGGATCAGCACTTCAAAATATTGTTTACATTACGATAGGCTCTATTTATCATTCCTAATTGGCCCGTTTCGTAGTAGTTTGCTTTGATAGTTTGTTTTATTCTACATTTGCCGGACAGTAGAATTACACTGTTTGAAATGAATGGGAAAAAAATCTGCTAATAAAATATTTAATTTGTCTATAATTACCTTTCTTGTCAGAAGCAGTGCTTTAAAACCGGCAATTTAAAAGCAATGGTGGTTGTCACCGGTCCCGTGACACCCAAAAAGGTCGGGACCACTGCTATTCAGCACATGATGAAACTGTGTCTTTTGATGTTGGCAGGTAATTATCACCTCCCACATTTCTCTCATGTTCCGTCTTTTTTTTGAAAGGGATTCCTCCCACAAAATTGTGACATTTGGGAACAAGAGAATCGGGCCTTTGAAAAGCAGCAATTTCCTTCAGTTTGCGATGGGAGAAGGCGAAAGGTCAAAGCGTCCTTTCGTATTGCGCCCCTCTGCCTGCTGCCGACGGTCTCGTGGGCATTTGGGAAATGCCCCGGTTTTCGGTCTTTCATTTGTCCAGGATGCATACAATTAGTGGCCAGTGAGGCAATAAGATCAATGTTCTACACGTCTGACTCAAAGTGGAGTGGAGTTTCCACTTGACATTTCGGCGTCGAGACATGCCGGAATGGCTCCAGTACTTCAAAGTGCTGGCGAGAAATTCCGACGCTGGCATCCCTTCATTTAAAAAGCAATGAGGTTTCTCTGAACTTTCAGTGGCATATTCCAGTGCAACTTTAGAAAGTTATTTCACATTGTGCAAAACCTATTCCAAAAAGTAACATGCATGGGCGCAACTGATGTATCAATACATTACGAAGCAGTGCTTTGACCAACGGGACGACGCACATGTGGCATTGGACTCTTGCGGCATCCGCTCACCTCTGGGACAGAACCCATATATTAATCATAACACATATGTACATACACAAACCAAACAAACTGTATTTTCACAACCATAAACGTCTCAAATTTTCTGCAAAATGGATGAAGCGGGTGGCCTTGTGCATGTACCGAGTTGCAGAATCTGCAGAAGCTGCTGTGTGCCTTGGAAGGAGGGAAGGAGTTCAAGTGGGAAGGAGCATCCACCTGAAAGTCTCTCATCAAAGTATTTGGCAAACAATGAACCCAAACCAACTCCACTTTTTCGTGACAGCTTCTGACTGTTGGAGAGGATTTAGAATGCGGAAAGAAAATACGAGCAGACAGCTCGATGATTGCGCAAATAGGAACGTTACGTATATCCTCAACAGATGGAGGTTAGTTAAAAAAAGAAAAAAAAAACGGAACTAGCTGCCACATATGTTGGTTGCTACGCAACCGCTCCGGACAATTAGTGTGCTGTGACGTGGACGGGAAATTTGTTCGACAAGAGTCAAATTGTTGAAAACATATTTAGTTTGGGATATGATAAAAAATCCTTGGAGAGGGAGCTCCTCTTCCAAGCTGCACGTTCAATCATGAGACGATGCGTTTCAATTGCACCCTATGTTGTAACCGACTCATTGCCTGCTGAGGGTCACGTCAATTGATGTTCCACTCTCTTTCGCCGTGTTCGTCACATCAGCTCAATTGAACACGTACAACACATTGGACAGAATATCAGACGCTTTGGATGAGAAAGTCATTACAATGCATCACACTACCAAGGGAGACATTGCAAAAAAACTTCAAATCAACCTGATCTGGACCAACATGACGGGACACTTCATTCACATTTTGTCCAAGTACCTTCTGAGGCAATAACGGCAATCAAATGAAGCACCTTGTGCTGAGCTCAGCTTCAAGTGGATTCAGCTCAGGGCTCTTCCTAATCGTCTAAAGTAGGGCCGCATGATAACGATCAGGAAAAAAAAGACGTGGCATTCATTGGGATCGATGACAAGGTACCTCTCAGATACAGCAAAGATTTGCTCCGGTCGCCATCACGAGGCGCCGAGCAAGTCAACATGGCGCGGCCATTACTGGTGGGCGCTCTTTTTTTTTCTCCCCCCAACTACTAAAACTTTTGTTTTTTTAAGACTGAGAACTGCTGTTGTGATTGCAGCTGTAAAGGGGTGGAAGGCGTCCTCGAGTAATTCGGGTCCCTCTATTCATAAAATGCTTGAGGATTTTATTATTATTATTATCTTTTTTTTTCCCCCGCCTTGGGCTACCGTTTAGTTTTATTATGGGAAATTCATACAGACAAATCCTGACCCTGCAGATTCCAGACACCCTGCGCAGTGTGGAGCAAGGCAAGCCGAGTAGAGAACCGAGCCTTCTTGACGTGTTGTAAGGTTGGTTGTTTGGAGCCTTCCATATTCGGGCTCCTATTGGCATGGCAACGTGACCTTGGTCATCACGGCAAAATCCTACGTGGTCCGTTGACTACGTCCCGTAAGACAACAGACAACTTACCACGCATCCGCTGGAGTCTAGTTTTCTGTCAGAGATGCAGCGGAAATTGCGGCTGCAGCCTCCGTTGTCTTTGCTGCAGTCTCTGACGGGTCCAAATGAGTCGAGGAGAACCTCCAAAGAGTCAAAGGACGAGCTGATCATCAATTCTTCCCTGTAAAAGACATTATGGCAACAGACGGTTGCTAGCATGTCAGCACATTGGTCAATCATCGGTCGAATGACAGGTGGAACTCAATATGACGACAAGGCAAAAAAAACAACCAAAAATGCAAATTTCTGTTTTCTCCCAGAACCCTGATATCCGAGCTCTTTCTGCAGATACCGTCTCCAGCCATGCAAAAGATGGCAGGGAACCTGTGCTGGAGCCGGAGGATGCCCTCGCTTGGAAATACACTCACTCACGTCACCGCAGAAGCCACGCCCTCATGGTTTTCATCGGAGAAAAGACAAATGTCTTGCCTCCTTTTATTTCATAGCAAAAATGCTATCTTCAAACCCCATTTTTCCTCAGAGATTTGCTTTATGCTTTGTTGTCACTGATGGGGGGAAGGGGGGGCTGTTAAGCGGAGTGTCTGCGGATGATGAAACGCACAGCAAGTGTAAATACTAAATTATTTTGGAACTCCGGTGAGAGTGAAAAACAAAAAAAGGGGTTTTCATTCAATTCCGAATCCAGAGAGCAATCACTGTGGTGTGAATTTCAAAAGTGGTCCATTGCATGAGCTCATCAAACTGTCAGATTGAAATCCCGCCAAATGTTCAAGACTTTACAGTTTGCTGTCCGCTACATTTTTCAGGCCGTTACTCCAAATGAAATTCACTCTAGGCTACCAAATGTGCAGGAAACGCAAGCGAGGAACTTCTCATTCAAATGTATTGAAAAAAGCAGACATGCTACATAAAAGAACGATGAGGCTCGGTCTTGGAAAAATACACAAAAGTCGCAAGCACCTATGCGTCGGGAGTTTGAAGAAAGTCAATGGAGACAGCGACCGATTTGGAAGCTTCTCATGACGAGATTCTGTGGCACAGCTGTCTGAGGATGAAAGGAGCCCCGAACGCCGGAAGCTCGGCAGTACGTACAAAAATAGCCGTTTATGAGCCAGTTCATTTGCCAATTATTATGATCAAAATGCTTCAGCGTCATCTTAGTCTGCAATTAACGTGCCTTAGTCACTTCGACAGCTCAGAGGGAGACGTGGAAGCTGCCAAGAAGGAATGCGGCGATCGAGTCCGTGAATGAACATGAAAAGAATAAATACGCCACAAACGGTGATCTGTTAGTGCTGACGCACATTCCCAATCGCGACGAGCAGCGCGATACGCTGACTACGGACCAATTTGGGTGACCTAGCAACGTGAAATCAAATGGTGAAGCGTTTCGGCTCCGAAGCGCCTCGAAGATGTCCGACGACGTTGCGACTATAGTACGTGGGAGTCCAACAGTTGGAGGCACTTGAGTGCCGAAGCGCATGCGCGCCGCAGGAATGGCGTCGCCCACTCACTCGGACTTAGACAAGCACTGAAAGAACATTTTTGGCGCTCAACCGCACAACATGGGGTTGTGGCCATGGTAAAGCTGCGCACTACCCGGCATGATCTGATTTGTCGTGCCGGTGGCGGGGCCGTCGCTGGTGACGTGCCCCGGGTACCCCCTACTGATGGCCGAGAGGGACGTGTCCACGGACAACGCCGTTCTCTCTTTGCCACGCTGGGAAATAAATGCGTGGCTTTACCATCCGAAGTTGCGAAAAATAAAGAAACGGCGTATATCTATTAATAATGTATTACTGTAATAATACGGAAGCATATTTAGAATTTCACATGGGTGACCTAGCAACAGCTTTGGCCAGGATGGCGCAAGACATATCGCATCCGATGCATTCAGATGACTCATGTCATTTCAATTCTTCTCTTTATTTTGTGCAGAGGGTGCGGGGCCTGGCGAGGAACGAGCAAACAGCCATAAGCAATCCCAACATGTCTTACCCGATGTTATGTTTTGTACAAAAGGGGGTTCTCCGGAGAGTAAGAATACATCAACCATCTATTTCTGATTTCAGCTTTGTCTTGGGACCACTGGCCCTAATTACAGTTGATCAAGCTCTCGGCACAGGGCGGGGGAAATAGTCCAAATAGTTCCATGCTCATTAAAATAAAATGATGTGGGGGTATTCATTTAAGCGGGGCTAATTTTACCTGGCATTATTTTCACAGGGCAAATAACAATCTGCAAATTAGGGCAGGATTTGACACGCCGATGCGCGCTAAATTGTTTACAAAGCATGTTCCGGCCTACACTTGAAAGTCAATTCTCACCACTAATGACATTATCCCGCATCTCCCGCTTAACCGCATCCTGTCCACGCGTACTTTTATGCAAGAACAGAATGCTCTCAAAACGGCAAGTGTCATTCCGCACGCTGTGCGTCAATAATCCCACTCGGATCACTTTATTGTATAAGACGTGTCTGCTCCTTCAAAGATGAGAGGTAAAAACAGGGATTGAGCAGCAAATCAAGCCAACCCAATAAACGCTGTTTGTTCAAACGCCCACAAGAAATATCGGCGAAGAAACGTCGAAATATTAAAACGGCAAATGTGGGTACTTTCTATTTCTAAAGATTGTTTTCATAGCCAAAAGGTTGCCGTCAGACATTCATAGTCAGATGAATGCTTCTTGTAATCCTTACACAATGGATGGAAAAGGTTCATTTCTGCATTGTCACTTATCCGCAGGTGAGAGGCAAGAAAACCCGCGTGAGTGCCGGGAGAATGTGCAAACTCCAAGTTTCCAAGATCAGTAGGAAGGTGGAAGAGTAGAAGGAAAAAAAAAATCATTCTCACGTGAAATGCATGACAAAGGTCTTGATTACTTCTCGACGAAACGATAATGCCTCATGTTAACTTGGGCACGTTTTCCTCCATCCATCCACTACTCTGCTTCTCCTCACGAGGGTCGCGGGGGTGCGCGGGAGTCTATCCCAGCCATCTTCGGGGGCAGTAGAAAGTGGTCGCCAACCCATCGCAGGGCACACATAGACAAACAGCCTTCCGCGCTCAAACTCAGGGACAATTTGGAGCGTTCCATGAACCTGCCGCACATGCTTTTGGAAGGTGGGAGGAAACCGGACTACCCGGAGAAAAGCCACGCAGGCACGGGGAGCTCACGCCGACTCCACGCAGGAAGGCGGGAGCCCAGATTCAAACCGTGGACCTCTTCGCTGGGAGGCCGACATGTTAAGCAGTCGTCCGGCGTGTCGCCAGACATATTTTCATTCTGTTCGTAAATATCACAGAATAAATACCACAACACACCGAGCCACAGTAACGATTTGACTCTCCATCACACGAACGGGTGTAAACACACGGCACGCGGCATGACAAAGGTCGTAGAGTCAACAGTGCAAGAATTTCCCATTGCTCACCTCACATCGACAGCGTCCTCCATGACCGTCATGTCAGTCTTGCATTTAGCAGAGGGGTTGATGGCGAGCTCGGCGGGTGGGATGACAAAGCTTTTACTCAACGGCAGCCACATCCCTTCTCCTAAGGTGTACGTGAATCTGCAGAAGAGAGTGTGGCCCAAAAAGTGTTCATGTCTTTGAAATGTAACCTGAATACAATGACGACGTAACCAACCAAATTGTTTGCACGGAGATAAGACCGTACGGTCCAACTTGATAGTTTTGATGGGGATCGGGGTGGCAGGTGCTTTCTTATTTTCATGGAATAAAATGAATCATCTTAATGGGTGTAGGTGGGCCAAAGGCCAATCAAATGTGCGCACAGTCAAAGGGCGACATGAGAAAACAAGTTCCGATACGTTGAGGGGAAGATACAAAGAGGAGCATGTCCTTGGCCCCCACGGTAGCGCAACACGTGACCCGAATCCCCCACCAAAGATCGTCAATTGGCATTTATAGACCTCGGCAGGCGAGCGACAAACAATCCAAAGATTGACTTGCTGGTGATCACACTCGGAATCATCTTTATTGGCAAAGCGTGAAAAAAAACAAACACACAAACAAGGAATTTGTCTTTGGTAGTTTGAGCCACTCTCGTCTTACAAAAAGAGCCCATGATGACAACACAAACATTTAGAACGTAACACAAGTCCAGAGAGTCGTAAAGCAATAAAAGGATACATTAGTGTAGTTGCAACAAAGAATGACAGCTGTGCAAATGACGCGCAGGGTCATCAAGCAATCGTAACGTAAGCGGTACTGCAGTCATCATGACAATTAAAAACACAGGGACGCAGCATCAGGGGTGCAAAGCGGGCTCCGCCTGGAGTCAAGTCCAATTTATTGACTTGGATGTAGCCCTTAACCACAGAAAGAGTCTCAAAGGGCTCCACAAACCCACAGTTGAGAAATATTAACGGCATTCCTCCCTGATTTTAACCACACGGGATGCCAAGGAAAAACTAACAAAAACAACAACATCAAAAGTCATTGAGAAGGAGGCGAAGATGGGCTTTTGAATTATGAGTCACGCGTTAGAGAGTTGCAAGAGGGACGAAGCTATTAGATTGTCTCCTGGTTTTCGTGTGCATAGTTCAACAGAACCTGCCTGAGCAAAGGAGCTGGATGAGGTGGTGACCAAGATGCGAAGGGTTCAAGAGAAGTTTTCTTGTCTTAGTACTTGCAGTGTGCAAAGCCTCAAGAGTGGGTTAGGTGGGTATCTTCTAGGCAGTGCTAGCTGTGCGTTTGCAGTTCCAAAACAGACACAACACAGGGCTGATTCATCGACTGTTGCATCGAACCGCCTCAACAGCACCTGCGGCAGGCCCCGTTTCCTCGACAGCTGCGGGAAGTACTGCCCATAAAATGACAATCAGTCAGAGCCGTGTCAGGAGTCACTCTGGCGAAGTCGCGCCTCCTACCATTGAACTAATCCTCTCAGAACTTTATAGCGATAAAATAATGGAGCAAGTTCAACTACTTCTGTTTCATTTGAATGCAGTCGATACCCTTTCATGCTTGCTGAATAGATTTGTGTCTCAAGTTTTTTCTCAGGCCATCAGAGAACACCAGGGACCCCAACATAAGACAAAATTACGTCTCGCTTCCAACATACAATGACAGCTTTTGAAGGTATACAGCAGACAGAGTTTTTTCTCGGGCCATCAGAGAACACCAGGGACCCCAACCTAAGACAAAATCACATCTCGTGATTCAAAAGCTGTCATACAATGACAGCTTTTGAAGGTATACAGCAGACAGAACTTTTCTCGCCACAATATAAAGCCCTCACATATCCATTAATGATGGAACATGTTGCTGAAAAACCATACCTGAAAATGCGATCAGAAGGTTGTTCTCCCATCACAAGATCAAAACCACGCTGGGACTTTTCTCGCCACGATATAAACCCCTCACATATCCATTGATGATGGAACATGTTGCTGAAAAACAGGTTCACCATACCTGAAAATGCGATCAGAGGGTTGTTCTCCCATCACAAGATCAAAACCACGCTGGAAGATGGTGTAAGGCCAAGGCCTATGGTGATTAAAAAAAAAAATCTTGAGAGGTCACAAGAGCAAATAAACAAAAAGGCTAAGAATTAAAATAAACCTCCTAAAATGAACGCAGGGTGCTGATATTTTGTGTGTGTGTGTGTGTGTGTGTGTGTGTGTGTGTGTGTGTGTTATCCTACTGACGTTAAGTCAAAAATGTCTCACTTCAAGTCATTCCTCGCACTCAGAGGCATATAAAAAGCACATTGCCAGGATATGTGGGATATCGATACAGACCGCCGTACGTATTTGATTCAGTAAATAAATAAATGAAACAGGTGGCGTCATATATTTTGTCACCATATGTTGCCAATAGTTCACAGCTCGTGCAAAATAAAGTGACAATATATTCAAATGTTCATGTTTTGCATCAAACTAAATTAAAGACATTTCATTTCCAGTGGACTGAACAAATCAGCTACCGATCTGTAAAAAAATAAATAAATAAAAGATTGTTGGTGGGCGGTATGCGTTGAGAGATTTTCAAAATGGAATCACACATCAATCAATCACCAAAAAAATAAATAAATAAAAGAGTGTTGGTGGGCGGTATGCATTGAGAGAAGATTTTCAAAATGGAATCACACATCAATCAATCACAGACAGGCGCCATTTCATCAAAGAGGGTGGGCAGTGGCATGGTGGTGTTGTCGGCACACTTTCAAAACAACACAACCGATTCCATCGGACGGGTGACGTCAACTGCGATGTGGCGGGGGCATGAGGTTCTGTGGATCAGCCCCGCCCTTTGCACGCCACTGGGATCAAACAATAACCCAAATGAAGTGAGGATGTGTACTTACCCCTGATTGGGCCCCCACTCACTACGGATGCAGAGGTGCTTGTGGACTGGGTCCTTCATGTAGCCATTAAGGCAAATGCATTCCCCTGTCAAAAGAAATGCACCGATTCAATCAGGCATCATTGAGGCTAAGCAGGGATGCACGCAAACCGATTTAAAATAAGACAGGACACATAACTCAACTTAACTGTATTTCTCAAGCACTTTAAAACCACTAATGCAATATACAATATACAATATAAGTGCTGTCTATGAAGCAAAAATTATTCAAACAACAACAAACAATTCATAACGAAGACAGTAGAAAGCGCAAAAGCACCCAAACTAAAACTCAAGTCTCATGCTGAATTAAAAGCCAAAGAAAATTTTTTCAAAGATGGGCAGCGAGGAGGTTTGCCAAAGGTTCAGCGGGAGGTCATTCCAAAGGGAGGGACCGGCAACGGAAAAGCCTCCATCCCTTCAGAGCCCCCGCTTAGTTCTCGCTACCTCTCATAGTGCCTGGTCCGCAGACCCGCCTTTCCTCTTACGAGCACCAGTCAAGAGGCAAGCAGTGGCATTCTGGACCAACTGGAGACGCTTCATGGAGGATTGGCTGACTCCAAAGTCAAGTGCATGGCAAACATCCAGATGCCGAGATGTGACAAAGGCGTGAATGACTCCTATCTCAAAGTCCTCACCGAAGTCGAGGCTTGACTTTGGCCGGCTGCCACAGATGAAAGAAGCCGGATTTGACAACGGTTCTAATTTACCGCTCAAATTCAAAATCACTGTCTAATGTCAGATTCAAGTTGAAGAGATTGTTGGCTTCAGATAAGGGGCCGGGGGCCCAAGTCGGCAGGATGGGAGGGACGAGGGCCACTGGGACCAAACATCAGCGCTTCTGGCTTCTTTTCATTGAAATTGGAGAAACTCAAGTGCCATCCAGGTCTTGATTTTCCTCCAGACAGGATAAAAGCAGCTTCAATGAGAAAGCGTCTTTTTTGCTCAGCGGGACAAAGATCTGACAGTCAACCACTTCAACCCAATTTAAAGCACCAACTTCTACACCATCTGGTAAATTGTGCAAATTTTAGAACTCTGTATGGATAACAGAAATCATCCATGGAACAGAAAACACTGACCAAACAAAACAAAGCTGATGGAAACACAAAAGCAAAACAAAGAGGAGCTTCAAAATTCAAAAACACCTTTAATGAAAACGCCACGCGTCGAAAAGCAAGGTAACCGTCTATCAACAGGAGAACATGGCGGGTGGAATTGGGGTGTGGACTTTGGGGCTGCTGTAGCAAAACCATACAGCCACTGGCCTGTCTCATTTCATGGCTGGCCGACATCAAACTTGAAACAACCTGAGGCGCGGTCCATGGCGCTCTCTTGTGTCCAGTTATCCACTTCACTCCGAAAAAGCTTGTTTGGCCAACATATTTGAGAGCAATTGCAGACGCGACTGCACCGTCTCACCACATGATAAATGTAATCCTGTAAAATAACCACATTTTTAATAAGTGTCCCTGTAATCTGATGACGTGTTTTGCTATATGCCGGGACAAGTCGTTCATGTATTTGTATGACAATGTTATGAGTATTGTAAAAATAAAAACGTAACCTTCAGACAATAGAAGGAATTCAATGAATTGGTGGAGAAGAGCTTGCAAACGTGCACCAACATATCGGTGAGGCAGCCTTATTTCAAGTCGAATAGCACAAACATACGCGCGCGTCCGGGCCCGCCACGCTAGAATAAAGATGGCCGTGAGCCCAAATGGCATCGGTACCCCAAATAACCTGGTTTCAAGTTCTGCAGTGAAGGAGGCCCCATGTGTTCAAGCATCCCCCATCTTCTTTCACGGATCGCAAAAGCAGCACAGATGTTGCCGCGGCGCATCTCGGCTCTCATCGGTATCTTGTCTTGCAGAAAAGAGGATTGGACTTAAGCTATCCGTAGCGACTCAGCAACCTCCCTGCAGCACCCGCGCACGTGCACATGCAACCGTCCAGGCGAGCGGGAGCACATACGCGGCGGTTTTATCACAGCTCCATACAGTATTGGGGAGAAGTGCGAAATAGGAAAACATAAAATGCGAAATGAGATGGAGACAAAGTCTCCAGAAACAAAGACACTTTTCACCTATTGTTGAAAAGATGAGGAATTCATTCATCACTAAATAATCAGCTCGCTGAACGAAGGTCATGAACAATCAACGGCAGTCTATGAAGTATTCTATCTTTAATTGCCCTGGCAGAATTAAGCGGCATTTACACCCAAAATGTTTTGTCGACCTCTGCTGCACAACAGATGTATAATAGATAGGTTACGGATATCTCATTCTGCCTCACAGGGAGCACAGTTCAGCCCAAGATCAAAATAGAAGCACTGGCGGAGAGGGATGACGAGCTCATGAAACAACACCATTTTTGGCAATTCTGTTTTGTCGGCACACTCTTCTCATCGTTTGGACGTCGAATGCGGTTGGTTGCTTGGCTTGAATAGAAAACATGACATTCGGTTGCTTCACGTCTGAAGTGTGGGATAATGGCATGTGAGGGTGGAGGATCATACATTTGACTTTTTTTTGGGGGGGGGATTGATTTTTTTCTTCTCCCATATCTGATTACTGGTCATTCAAAGGCAAGCTCCCTCGCAGCAGCCCGGCCACATTTATTCGGCATCGCCCAATGCACTTATTAATCCCTGCCATGCCCCTTATGGCAAAATTAAACAGCATCGCACCAGTTGTGTTTTATGAAAACGTCTTGATGGAGCTTCATATGATTTGGCTTGAAGGCATCCGGGAATTCCATGATTACATGAAAACCAACGTCACGCCCATATGACGGAAGAGTATCGAGCAAAATTTTAAATAGAGCCCGTTGAGTTCGGCAACGTAAGTTGGCACCCAATTCGTTCTCCAGCGGTCGTCAGCGGTGCGCTCGGAAGACAAGGTGCCTACCGAAAATTCAAGACTCGCCATCATCAAGAAATACCGACACCATTCCACAAAGCGACCAAATGCTTGGGCAAACACCTTCCTGGCCCCATTCCAGTAAGTGTCCTGGACAGGATTTGACAACATCTCCTCCAAATTGCATGAAATTCCAGAAGGGTACAATGTTCCAAATACACCGGCGTCGTCATGCAGGGGCTGTAATTCCTCCTCAATTTTAGCGAGTGTGTTCCGAGTGGCTCAAAGCATAAATCATGCCGTGCTAATGCTAAGGCTCACCTGTTTCTTGATCACACTGGTGCTCACATGGGTCCAGCAGGCGTCGCCCACACAGTTCATTCACCCACGGCCCACTGGCGTTCTGCTGGTAGTACAGCAAGATCTGCGCCGGGTTCAGCCAGTCGGAGGCGTCCAATTGACTTCCCTGCAGCAAAATAAACCGTGACCCTAAGGACGGAGAAGGACAGCAAGAATGCACAGATGAAGAAAATCGAAGAAGATCGAGAAACAAAGTGAGAAACTGCAGAGATCAGATATTGCGACTTTTGCTCAAGTTGATATTCCACATTCGTAATTGTTTTCAAGTACATCTCCATTTGTGGGGACTCAGTTCAAAACGTAAACATTTGGGAAATGAAGAGAAATTGGCTGAAACCATGTCATTATATAACAGTATCGGACTAAATTGAAAATATAAAGTCAGGAATCAATGATTACATGGTCAAGCCGAGGTGAATTTCCAAAAAAAAAAAGAAAAAATACAGTCCACTTGGTACCAAAGGCTCTTTGACTGTGTGATAACACCCAGTTGTTGTGGTCATTGTGTGGGGACAAAATTGGGAGGATTGAATTCTTTTTTACCAGAGAAATGGAAACATGAAGAGTGTTTCATATAATCAGATGCACAGTTTAAAAAAAACAAAAAAACAGTGGCAGGTGGCACTACATGCCAGAATTTACTTGACAGCTGCTGCTTAATGTTTTAGTTTAGTCTCTCAAAGACATATTGCACAAACGTTATCACCATTTTTTTCTCTATTAATAAGTTTAATTGAGTGGGGGAGTGGATTGTGTTTGCACATTTTTCCCTCGAATCAACCGACATATTTGTTCCAGTTTTGCTGTGAATAGATGGCGCAAAGACCCATTTGGCAACAGCTGGAGAAGCCATGTTGATCTCTGCGCCGGTACTGACTCATCCAGACACCAGTCAGCAGTTCCTTGTGGACACTGAAGCACCACTGGAGTTTGAAATGCACTCCCTCAGCCCTCGGACTGTGATCACACCTTTAGAAGGTTTCAACTTTTCCCCCCAAATTGATTTTACGCTATCTTTGAGGATCTTGTCACACGGAAGCTGTCTGACGGAAGGGATTTGCAAGCGTCTGACTGACGCATTAGTGCGCAGGAGGGTGGTTTCCACCGGACCTGCGACATTGAGGTCATCAAAGTCGTCTTCATTTGTCCCAGGCCACTGATCAAGAAAAACAGAACCTCAACAATACAAAGTGCATGAAGGAACACGTCGATTCCACTTTGACCACAGTGGAACCTTTTCTGGAATAAATCTCTTTATGAACAAGATTTTCATCAGCCGACGGTTTACAGTAGCTGTCAATCAGACAATATGTGAGGACAGCAACGACTATCTTTTCCTTTTGCAAAGACGACAGTCAGAGTGAATGTGCCGGAGAGCACCGAGGATACAGATGAATTCATCCAGTTTGTTCATGTTACGATGATGATCATTCTGCTCCCACGTCTCAGTCGGATTTGCAGCTTACACAACACTAGCATTTTCCCTCTTCCCTCCTCTTTTGTTCTGTGTCTGGATCGGCGAAGATAGCGTTATCGCAAGTAAACAAACATCTCGAAATAATGACTTCACCTGATGTGGACGGCAAAAAGAAGTGGAGGCTGTGTCTTAATGGCATT
>NW_017805225.1:1061351-1087981 GCF_001891065.2 Hippocampus comes
GGCATTCTGGACCAACTGGAGACGCTTCATGGAGGATTGGCTGACTCCAAAGTCAAGTGCATGACAAACATCCAGATGCCGAGATGTGACAAAGGTGTGAATGACTCCTATCTCAAAGTCCTCACCGAAGTCGAGGCTTGACTTTGGCCGGCTGCCACAGATGAAAGATTTGACAACGGTTCTAATTTACCGCTCAAATTCAAAATCACTGTCTAATGTCAGATTCAAGTTGAAGAGATTGTTGGCTTCAGATAAGGGGCCGGGGGCCCAAGTCGGCAGGATGGGAGGGACGAGGGCCACTGGGACCAAACATCAGCGCTTCTGGCTTCTTTTCATTGAAATTGGAGAAACTCAAGTGCCATCCAGGTCTTGATTTTCCTCCAGACAGGATAAAAGCAGCTTCAATGAGAAAGCGTCTTTTTTGCTCAGCGGGACAAAGATCTGACAGTCAACCACTTCAACCCAATTTAAAGCACCAACTTCTACACCATCTGGTAAATTCTGCAAATTTTAGAACTCTGTATGGATAACAGAAATCATCCATGGAACAGAAAACACTGACCAAACAAAACAAAGCTGATGGAAACACAAAAGCAAAACAAAGAGGAGCTTCAAAATTCAAAAACACCTTTAATGAAAACGCCACGCGTCGAAAAGCAAGGTAACCGTCTATCAACAGGAGAACATGGCGGGTGGAATTGGGGTGTGGACTTGAACAGAAAACACTGACCAAACAAAACAAAGCTGATGGAAACACAAAAGCAAAACAAAGAGGAGCTTCAAAATGCAAAAACACCTTGAATGAAAACGCCACGCGCCGAAAAGCAAGGTAACCGTCCACGGTTTGGGGGGATTGGTTTTGGCCAGCGCGTATTCGTCAACAGGAGAACATGGCGAGTGGAATTGGGGTGTGGACTTTGGGGCTGCTGTAGCAAAACCATACAGCCACTGGCCTGTCTCATTTCATGGCTGGCTGACATCAAACTTGAAACAACCTGAGGCGCGGTCCGTGGCGCTCTTTTGTGTCCAGTTATCCACTCCAAAAAAGCTTGTTTGGCCAACAAGTTTGAGAGCAATTGCGGACGCGACTGCACCGTCTCCGCACATGATAAATGTAATCCTGTAAAATAACCACATTTTTAATAAGTGTCCCTGTAATCTGATGACGTGTTTTGCTATATGCCGGGACAAGTCGTTCATGTATTTGTATGACAATGTTATGAGTATTGTAAAAATAAAAAACGTAACCTTCAGACAATAGAAGGAATTCAATGAATTGGTGGAGAAGAGCTTGCAAACGTGCACCAACATATCGGTGAGGCAGCCTTATTTCAAGTCGAATAGCACAAACATACGCGCGCGTCCGGGCCCGCCACGCTAGAATAAAGATGGCCGTGAGCCCAAATGGCATCGGTACCCCAAATAACCTGGTTTCAAGTTCTGCAGTGAAGGAGGCCCCATGTGTTCAAGCATCCCCCATCTTCTTTCACGGATCGCAAAAGCAGCACAGATGTTGCCGCGGCGCATCTCGGCTCTCATCGGTATCTTGTCTTGCAGAAAAGAGGATTGGACTTAAGCTATCCGTAGCGACTCAGCAACCTCCCTGCAGCACCCGCGCACGTGCACATGCAACCGTCCAGGCGAGCGGGAACACATACGCGGCGGTTTTATCACAGCTCCATACAGTATTGGGGAGAAGTGCGAAATAGGAAAACATAAAATGCGAAATGAGATGGAGACAAAGTCTCCAGAAACAAAGACACTTTTCACCTATTGTTGAAAAGATGAGGAATTCATTCATCACTAAATAATCAGCTCGCTGAACGAAGGTCATGAACAATCAACGGCAGTCTATGAAGTATTCTATCTTTAATTGCCCTGGCAGAATTAAGCGGCATTTACACCCAAAATGTTTTGTCGACCTCTGCTGCACAACAGATGTATAATAGATAGGTTACGGATATCTCATTCTGCCTCACAGGGAGCACAGTTCAGCCCAAGATCAAAATAGAAGCACTGGCGGAGAGGGATGACGAGCTCATGAAACAACACCATTTTTGGCAATTCTGTTTTGTCGGCACACTCTTCTCATCGTTTGGACGTCGAATGCGGTTGGTTGCTTGGCTTGAATAGAAAACATGACATTCGGTTGCTTCACGTCTGAAGTGTGGGATAATGGCATGTGAGGGTGGAGGATCATACATTTGACTTTTTTTTGGGGGGGGGATTGATTTTTTTCTTCTCCCATATCTGATTACTGGTCATTCAAAGGCAAGCTCCCTCGCAGCAGCCCGGCCACATTTATTCGGCATCGCCCAATGCACTTATTAATCCCTGCCATGCCCCTTATGGCAAAATTAAACAGCATCGCACCAGTTGTGTTTTATGAAAACGTCTTGATGGAGCTTCATATGATTTGGCTTGAAGGCATCCGGGAATTCCATGATTACATGAAAACCAACGTCACGCCCATATGACGGAAGAGTATCGAGCAAAATTTTAAATAGAGCCCGTTGAGTTCGGCAACGTAAGTTGGCACCCAATTCGTTCTCCAGCGGTCGTCAGCGGTGCGCTCGGAAGACAAGGTGCCTACCGAAAATTCAAGACTCGCCATCATCAAGAAATACCGACACCATTCCACAAAGCGACCAAATGCTTGGGCAAACACCTTCCTGGCCCCATTCCAGTAAGTGTCCTGGACAGGATTTGACAACATCTCCTCCAAATTGCATGAAATTCCAGAAGGGTACAATGTTCCAAATACACCGGCGTCGTCATGCAGGGGCTGTAATTCCTCCTCAATTTTAGCGAGTGTGTTCCGAGTGGCTCAAAGCATAAATCATGCCGTGCTAATGCTAAGGCTCACCTGTTTCTTGATCACACTGGTGCTCACATGGGTCCAGCAGGCGTCGCCCACACAGTTCATTCACCCACGGCCCACTGGCGTTCTGCTGGTAGTACAGCAAGATCTGCGCCGGGTTCAGCCAGTCGGAGGCGTCCAATTGACTTCCCTGCAGCAAAATAAACCGTGACCCTAAGGACGGAGAAGGACAGCAAGAATGCACAGATGAAGAAAATCGAAGAAGATCGAGAAACAAAGTGAGAAACTGCAGAGATCAGATATTGCGACTTTTGCTCAAGTTGATATTCCACATTCGTAATTGTTTTCAAGTACATCTCCATTTGTGGGGACTCAGTTCAAAACGTAAACATTTGGGAAATGAAGAGAAATTGGCTGAAACCATGTCATTATATAACAGTATCGGACTAAATTGAAAATATAAAGTCAGGAATCAATGATTACATGGTCAAGCCGAGGTGAATTTCCAAAAAAAAAAAGAAAAAATACAGTCCACTTGGTACCAAAGGCTCTTTGACTGTGTGATAACACCCAGTTGTTGTGGTCATTGTGTGGGGACAAAATTGGGAGGATTGAATTCTTTTTTACCAGAGAAATGGAAACATGAAGAGTGTTTCATATAATCAGATGCACAGTTTAAAAAAAACAAAAAAACAGTCGCAGGTGGCACTACATGCCAGAATTTACTTGACAGCTGCTGCTTAATGTTTTAGTTTAGTCTCTCAAAGACATATTGCACAAATGTTATCACCATTTTTTTCTCTATTAAGTTTAATTGAGTGGGGGAGTGGATTGTGTTTGCACATTTTTCCCTCGAATCAACCGACATATTTGTTCCAGTTTTGCTGTGAATAGATGGCGCAAAGACCCATTTGGCAACAGCTGGAGAAGCCATGTTGATCTCTGCGCCGGTACTGACTCATCCAGACACCAGTCAGCAGTTCCTTGTGGACACTGAAGCACCACTGGAGTTTGAAATGCACTCCCTCAGCCCTCGGACTGTGATCACACCTTTAGAAGGTTTCAACTTTTCCCCCCAAATTGATTTTACGCTATCTTTGAGGATCTTGTCACACGGAAGCTGTCTGACGGAAGGGATTTGCAAGCGTCTGACTGACGCATTAGTGCGCAGGAGGGTGGTTTCCACCGGACCTGCGACATTGAGGTCATCAAAGTCGTCTTCATTTGTCCCAGGCCACTGATCAAGAAAAACAGAACCTCAACAATACAAAGTGCATGAAGGAACACGTCGATTCCACTTTGACCACAGTGGAACCTTTTCTGGAATAAATCTCTTTATGAACAAGATTTTCATCAGCCGACGGTTTACAGTAGCTGTCAATCAGACAATATGTGAGGACAGCAACGACTATCTTTTCCTTTTGCAAAGACGACAGTCAGAGTGAATGTGCCGGAGAGCACCGAGGATACAGATGAATTCATCCAGTTTGTTCATGTTACAATGATGATCATTCTGCTCCCACGTCTCAGTCGGATTTGCAGCTTACACAACACTAGCATTTTCCCTCTTCCCTCCTCTTTTGTTCTGTGTCTGGATCGGCGAAGATAGCGTTATCGCAAGTAAACAAACATCTCGAAATAATGACTTCACCTGATGTGGACGGCAAAAAGAAGTGGAGGCTGTGTCTTAATGGCATTTGCGGGCAGCCACTTGCGCAGCTGGTGCCATTAATAGCTTCTTCCCCCAGTGGAAGAATAGAGATTTTCATTGGATTGACCGTGACATCAAATCAAGTCTGACAAGATTGTGGAGACATTTATGGAAACATTCGAAATCGATCCTGGTTTTGTAATTCAACAGGCAAATTCGCCATCTTTCATCTCTCCTTTCAAAGTTTTCCTCCGTGGACAACTCCCCTGAATTTTAATGCCTCCCCGGCGGGCGAGTGTATCGCATTGGCAAGCGGCAGCTCCCTGAATCAAATCAGACCTCCACATGATAGATGAGTGAGGCTAGTCAGTCTATAATATATCGGCACTGCCGGCTTACTCGGAGGGAAATCTGTTTTGATCGAAGGTGACATTTGAAAAAAAAGTTCCCATGTGTCTTTCGATGATATCGCAACGACGAAAGATTGTACCCATAACCTCCAAACATCGTTCCTGACGCGCGAGTGTGAGTTGGTCCCATGCAGTGAGCCCGCTGTCTTCCCGCCCGCCGCATATACTGCCGGGCTAGCGGTGAGCCTCGCTTTCGCTAGAAGGAAAGGCCATGATCTGCATCTGGCACGTTAACGAGAAAACAACCTTATCTGAAGGATCAGCCATTTGGACTCGCAGATGCAACATTTGCCAAGCGCGGCATCAACAAAACTTCGGCATTGTCTCCACTCCAAAGTAGAAGTACGACGGAGGCCTTCCCGTGGGCGGTCTCTGTGACCTGACCTGAAAATGCCGCGGTGCTTTGAGAGCACATCTGTTGTGTTGTCTCGCACGAGAAACACAGGGAGGAGGTGCTCGACCTGACATTTACCTTTGTCTCACAGAGTGCAAAGCAAATCAGCGGCTCCCCCGCCAAACACCTGCACTCGGTTCGTAACCCGCTGGATTGAACACTCTGGGGAGCTGCACAAATACACCAGCTGCAACGCCACTGCCCGCCGCCCACCTCTCCACCCCCCACGATTTGAAAGCGCTGCAGAAGTAAATGCGGGCCCGATCTTGGGGCTGTTTTGAAAAGCCTCACCGTCAGCAATCAGGTGCTCCGGCACATGGAGGATGACACGCACTGAGAGGCTGCAGGAAATGTGAGAGCAGTATACCAGGCTCATCACGCAGCTGATGACACTGATGAGAGTCAGTGTGGTCTTATTGACGGGGCTCCTCGGGGAACCTGCTGCCGGGAACAAACACACAAAGGAACGGGGGACAGAGAGACATTGGCGTATGAAGTGTCGATTTCATTTCAATCCTCCCACATCCCATCAGACATGCAACATAAACATAAACCCGCTCATTACACAAATGAGAAAACAATCGGCTCGCCAGCAATATATTGCGGGAATCCATCAGGCCTTTGGGAGGTAGAGGTGAGGCAAGGGTCTGAAATACCTTCGGAAATTGAGATGCGCAGCTTAAAAAAAAAAGAAATCACGGCTTTAACTAAAAGACGGTTGAGAGTTTTTGTTTTGGGTTTTTTTCTTAAACTCCGCCCATTTTGCTTTCCTCTTTTCATCCACGCTGACAACACTGGATGCGGTACCCAAGTGACCTTACATAAGACTCAGCAAACCTGAATTCAAACGCAACACATGAACAAAATGCCAACGATTAGGTTGGCAGTCGGTGTCCGAGTGCCCATTTAACAGCGGCGATGAGCGATCGGCGTGGCCGACTTGACATCTATCTTTGCAGTTCCTCATAAACGTCGATCTCCTGTACGACCTTCACCCATACGCACACCACTCTTTGCGTCAACCGCAAAAAACAGAGCTCTCAAAGTTTTGACTCCAAGTCAACCTACCTCAATGGGAGAAAATACTGTCGTCTTTCTTCAGCATCCAAGAAAATCCGCGCCACGAGCTGTTTATTATAGTTTCCTATTCTTAAACCCAGCTTTAATTAAAGGTGTTGGCTGCACATGGAGAAGCTTTGCTATATTTGTGACACCTGTGCACATTACGCTGGAATAATTGGCTTGGAGGCGTTGCATGAGCCTTGGAACATGTTTTGACAGCAGAATTTATTTTAAGGGCATTGTCTTTTATTTATTTTCTACTTTGCCTTCTTTGTACTGTACATCTCATTACAGCCCGTTTATACGCGTCGCTACGGTACATGATCAAAGTTGCACCAACGTGGCATGCAGACACATAAGCACGTGCTGCTTTGACGGCACTTTAACCCAGCCTCCATAGAAATAATATTCACGGGTAATATTATTTCAGAATGAGGTGTCTCAAGATGCGATGCATGAACATGTTCAACATGGAAACCACTGATCTTGTCTGATGTGATTTCTCTCAACAAACGTGTAACGCAGCGGATGCAATGATATCAATGGCACATGCTCACGACCACTGCCGAAACATTCTGTCTCATCGCATGAACGCCAGTCATATGCAATGTATTTAACCGATCTTATCTATAAGAAGTCAGAATCATGAGCAAACCCATCGCCGGCGTCGACAAACTGCTACAATCGCCATTAATATTGATTGTCATGCGTTGCGGAGGTGACACCATCAAAGGGTGAGAGAAATTGAAGTGTAAGTCCTCCTTACCCCCTGAGCCCCACGCGCTGTTGGCGTTACCATTTCTCATACCTCGACTCCGGCGTCGACTGCGGTTTGGGTCAGTGTAAAAAGCCAGCTGAGGCTCGCTGTCAGCCTCAGTGCCAGAGTCTCCATCTGGGTTCAAGAAATTTGAACCAGCTGTTGGATTCACACGCACAAACAAACAAACAAATAAATAAATAAAACAGACAATGAAAAAAGGTTAAAAATAGCCCAGTTGACAGCCAACTATTACAGATGCTTCCTCAATCACACACATACATACAAACAAATTAGATAGCTAGATAGAAAGATAGACATAGCTAGCTAGCGAGCTACATAGGTCGCTAGCTAGATAGCTAGACAGCGAGACAGACAGCTGTCTGGTGCTAGTCGCGCATAGTAACTGTATTAGTAAATGTTTTGTTTTGTTTCCCTTCTCCGACTTCACTGCCTATGTCACTACAATGACCTTGTGAAAATGCTGCAATGCCAAGGAGAAGTACAAGCGAAACCAGGGCACAATCCTGAGCTATGTTTTCAATTCTAATCCTATTTAGATGATTAGGAGTTCATACTGAGGCGAGAATGTTTCCTTTTTCTCTCCAAGTAGGATGATGGACTAAGTAAATACTTTAGTGCTTAACTATGATACTATAATCTTAAGGATAAACTTGATAGAGTATATTATGATGATCAAACTGCTCTTTCCGTATTTGCATAATACAATTGAACCGAGAGCCTTTTACCAGGAGGCTTTCACTCTATTTAGAGGCTGTGTACTGAGGCTTGTCTTACATGAGTTAACGGATTGCATTTGGCAATGCGGGTGCCTGTGCGTGTACGTGTGTGAGCGTGTGTCTATGTGGCGGTTGGGGGCTCTTTCAAAGTAGCAATGATTTGCTGTCTCAGCGAGATAAATGTGAAGGCAAATAAAAGTCAAGATCACAATGCCTCGTGACAAGAGCTTAAAAAAATAACATCCAAGAAGTTTTGATTAAACCGGAGGCGATCCAAAGGAAACAAGAAACTGACAGTAGATCCAATGTGACTATTTTCATGTGTGCAGCTTGATCACTTTCTTTTACACAAGATATGATGATGGCGTAGTGGTCCACTCGCCTGACTCGTGTGCGGGCAGCGTGTCTTCGGTTCCTGCTCAGTGACGTTGTGGATGTGGGTGTGAATGGTTTGTCCCTACATGGGCCCTGCGAGTGACTGGAGACCAGTTCAAGGTGTCGTCCGCCTTCTGCCCATAGTCAGAGGGGATAGGCTCCAACAACTCATATGGGCTCGCTTCTGCACGCTTTGGCCTTTCAAAAGCCATCGCATGCAAACGACCGACCGCATAGACTTCAACTTTACGTCATGTCACCAAGTCATTTTGACATAACAGTATGTGAGGGTTGCTAGGGCGAAGTATATTGCTATTTCTAAACACCAGGAAAGCAAAAACTATTAGCGCACAGTGCGGCACTTTTAATGGTCACTGAGGCAGATCGTTCTTTTCACAAAGACTTCATCTCTCTTACATTGCTTTTGCGAGACAGGGTTTGCAAAAGAACCTTCGGGAGCCAAGAAGAGTTGGCTCATTGCAAGAGCCTGGGAGAGCTATTATCTTGCGAACAAAAATAAATAAGTGAGCTTGAAACATTGTTTTGCACCATGAGGTTTGAAACTGAGCACGCCTAAGCAAAGCAAATAAATCTTCCAGTGGCAACTAGGTGCAAAGGCTTGAAGAAGGAGCGCGACAGCAAGATACACTGTAAAAGGCGAGAGATGAAGAAGCTCCTTTCCTGTCAAAGAATTATTGTCTGAAGATGAACGATTCCAAATGAGAATGTTTTATTTTGTCCATTTGGATTTTATTCTTTGTGTGGGTTATTTCTCAACGTACTGTAGTTTAGGTATCCAGTGTGCAATATCCAGATTTGATTCATCTCAACTGAGACTCATATCTCTCTCTCTCTCTTTCTCTCTCTCTCTCTCTCTATATATATATATATATACACACACACATATATATATATATATATATATATATACACACACACATATACACAGACGCGCACACACACACACAAATTGCTCACCCCACCCCAACGTTTCATGGAGAGAGGTTGCGTATTTTTTTTTTTGTTTCTAATCCAATTTACCAGCATGCAGGCAAAAATGGTAATTAAAAAAAAAACATCATCAAATGCAAAACAAGTAATTTGACCTGAGATAAGTCAACATTCAGTGACTTGAATGGTCTAAAGAGATTTTATTTTCTTTCCCGAGATGATTTATTTTCCTTCCCTGGTTCATTTATTTTCCTGCTATAATTCATGAGCCTTGGGTTATTTTGACAAAAGCATGTCACAGACATCGTATGAGGAGGCCGGGAGTAGTGTGATTGGTAAACACTGCTCTCATAATATGCCTCCCGGTAACAACAAAGCTACTGCTGGGCCAATGTAGTTTTTGCATGGGACTGGATACTGTGTAGATCTAAATTCTATTCTTATTTTTACAAAACCTACACAGACTTCTACAGCGGCTCAGTGCGATTAAACAACAAAGCAGTGAAAACAGCTTGTGGGAGAAAGGTGTGGAGAAAAAAAAGGAAGATATTTTCTTCTCTCTGTCAAAAGGGGCAATCAGTGGGAGAGAGTGACTCACTGCGATTGTTGCTGGAGAGACGTTTGCGCTGGCTGGTTGAGGTGTTGTGTGGAAGCAAGGTGTTCTGCTGGTGGTTACTGTCGATTGGACTGGTGGCAATGATATTGTCTTTATATTTGTTCATTAGGGCCAGCTTGTTTTCACTCACTATGGAGGAAAGAAATACAAACACTGAAAAAAAATACACAGCATAGAAGAATATATATTTATTTTCTCTAGGATACTAAAAATCATTCATTAAAAGAGAGGAAAAATCTCATGTATGCACAGTATACACACACACACAAACACACACACACACACACACACACACACACACACACACACACACACACACACACACACACACAAGGGGACTCGGTATCTGTTTTTGTTTCGCCAATTTTGCTCAACGTACCCGGAGTCAGGTCCATATTATTCTTGTCATTGCAGCCCTGCAGGGAATCCAGGGTGCGGCCGACTTGACTTGCAAATTCCTCACCTCCATTCATGCACTCTCGCTGCAGATGGTGACGCAGGTCCGTGATGTCATACTCGTACCTAGCGATAGCCATAGCATTCAATGAGCGTTGAATCATTTCGCATGACATACATGGGAATCACTTTTTGAACTTCACTTATGATACACAGTGACCATGATGTCATCTTTTTATCGACGTGTGTCTATGACATGTACACAATGTTCAACCTCCCGCCATGCATCCGAGCCCTACTTGTACCCATCCAGAATTGGAGTCTCTCGGATGCTGAGGGTCCCGCTGGAGTTTGGCCCCTGGCCCCGGGAGTTCCTCAAGCTCTCTCGGGCCTGGCCTCCCATCAGCACCGAGGGGATGTAATGGATCTCATTGGCCGCCTCGGCGCTGGCGCTCTTCTGAGGCTGGGGGATCCGGCGGCGTTTGCACCAGCGTCGGCGGGTGTAGAGGATGAGGACCAGACACAGGATGGACAGCAGAAGGGCAATCATCCCACCCTGAGGGAGTTGGGGGGGGGGGGGCGCGGGGGGGCAGACCAAAGAAGAGACCGAGGACAGAGGATCAAAGCCAAGGCCAAGCGAGAAAAATTTCGAGAACGTTGACAATCAAGGTCAAAGCAACGACACCAGAGGCGATTGTAAAACACGGAATCGTCCTTTCATTGGGAACTGAATGTTTGTTCCGACTTTCTGACTTGTCCCGTGCGTCTGTCACACACAAACCCGAACGGCAATGAACACGTTAAAAGACAGGAAATATTACAGACGGCAACGTGGTATTGGCATCTTTTGACCGGAACAGAACTCACGACATGATGACCAAGAGGTGTGACGCTGGAGGAGAAGCCCTCCGACACCACCCGTTAGTCACAAAAGGACCAGAACCATGACAGTCAAGTGTGAAACAAAAGCCAAAGCTAATCGAAACAAAAACGGAATCATGACACAGCCCCACCACCAGGCCAGACTGCAGTGTGTGTACATGTGGGGGCACACTTTTCAACATCCAGTAGATCAACGCGGACAAAGTCAATGTTCCAGTCATCCGCGACTAAGACGGAATTGAGATCCGAATGGTTCCAAATTTAAAGTGAAACGATTCAGGCCCATCGGCCAAAAGCAGCATTCATGCATACAAAGGTGATGTGGGGAAAATACAAAAGTGCTTGTCTGAAATGACTTGAAATCAACGGCAAGACTCAGTGGTTTGTATCCTCCAATGGAGCCGCTAAAAGTCAAGCGCGCATCAAGCTCCGCCTCGGCTGCCGCCCCATCATACCGAACAGGGCGAGGAGGATGTTTGAATACGCACTCCTGAAAAGAGCCGCTCGTCGAGCTGAACACTATATATCTCCAAAACAATGAATCTTTTTCAGAAACCTATTTTCTTTTACATTTTGTGACTAAATGACAAAAATGCATGTTTTTTTTGGGGGGGGGGGGGTAATTCTTTCAGTGGCTTCTTTCGAATAAATTGCATTCAGCTGAAGTATTCATCTTCTCTCGGTCAGTCTGTGGCCAGCGTGAGACGTTTCACATTTGGAAAAGGACACCAAAGCAGCCAACCAAGCACAGACGCTGTCATCTCCGGAGCAAGTTGGATGTATGGGCTGCTCCCTCGGACAGCGGGCTGCTTAAAACCTAACGCAGCGGATCGTAGGTCCCTTCTCTCGTGTCATTTTCTCTGTTCTCTGACACACGGTTTGAATTGAATTGATGTTGGTTTGTTTCTGGCCCACATGGAGAACATTCCCAGGAAAGCCAAATGAATGGGAACCAACTAAGTCCCGTGGCTCTCTTCTTTTCCTATTCTGTCTCAAGAATGTAGGGGTGAAAACGGGTGCACCTGTGTCCTGTTATGATGGACTCTTGGCGTATATGTTGTGGAAAGTATGCCACGTAACTTTTATTGAAACAGCCTTTTTCAATAAGGCAAAAAAAAAAAAAAAAATCATCGTCATAATGTCGCCCATTTACAGGGTGCCCAGGAGGAAAAGTCCTCCATGAAAAGGTTCCCGGATTGGCTGCACATTTATCTAAATCGAAATGTCTTCTTCGGCCCAAGCAATTGCAATCACGTCCACCCCTGAAAACAAAATCAAATCTGAATTTCTCTGGATGAGGTCATTCCTATTTTAGTAATGACATAGTGGGGTGATGTCTGCAGCGCAAAGGCAGCAAAGCGATTTAAAAAACAAAAACTTTGAGGCTGTCAGCCGCACTCACGGCCGGTGGGAGAGGCCGCGTCTCGGTCGGATGGCTTTTTAAAAAAAAAAAGAAAACGGAGCTGCTCTGGCAGAACGGATTCGGGCTACTGCTTTTACAAGAGTCCGGGGTCACATCGATTTAAGGTTTACGCGATCGATGCTATCCACGACGCTTTGAGGAGCATCACAACATCAATATCAATATCGCACGAGCGGAGCCGGTCACAATGACCCTTCCTTTCATGTGAAAGGATGCTTATTAACGCCGTGCGTGCGTGCGTGGGCGTGCACGCTCGTGCATGCGTTCGGCTCGAACAAGCCGTAAGGAGAGGGAGGCGGGAGCGATACTTGGAAACGGCCACGGCCACAGGGCGAGTTTTAATGCCGTTTCCTGAAAATGTGACAAAAATAGAAATTCTTAGTGTCGGTTTCTTCTTCGTGTCTGCTCTTGCGTAGTTGCAACGACAGTGATCCAGCGCCACTTTGCGCTTCAAGTTTTGCGGCTTGAGTGTTGAAATTCTTCGTGTCGGTTTCTTCTTCGTGTCTGCTCTTGTGCAGTTGCAATGATAGTGATCCATCACCACTTTGCGCTTCAAGTTTTGCGGCTTCAGTGTTTCGCGTTTTTTTTTTTTTTTGGGGGGGGGGGTCAGTTTTTGTTGAAACTTTACACACAAACAAGGCGAGACATCGAACAATGAGAGCACGAGTGACTTTATCCCGTGAGCTCATTGGCTGCGCAACGTCACAATTTGCCCCTTGAGGCAATGCGTCCCAATGCTGTGAGAGCATGGAAAGGCCACTTGGGAGGGTGGGGTGGGGTGGTTCTGCTCTCCATTTCTCCATTAACCGAGAAAAACGAGGCATTGCGGTATTTTGTTCTTGACCAAACAAAGAAATATTTGCTTTGTTTAGCGTGTCGTTTCAGTTCCCTCTTCAAGTGACGATTACGGTTGATATCGCTGAAGGAGAATGTTATAAAAGGACTCCTGCTTGTTTCGCGGCACATTTTTTTTCCTTGCACAAATAAGCCCAAGAGGCGCACGGTGTTCTGAAAAGTCTCTCATTGATTTGCCTTCTCTTTTTCCCGCACAACTTTGTATGTTGGCTGCACTTGAATGTCTCCAAAAGCCACAGGGAACACGGTGTTCTATTGAAGCCGCGTATAAAATGCACCGACGTGACCTCGCTGCTTTGCGGCCTTCTCGCAACTGGAGCGTAAAGCAGCAGACTCCAGACACCTGCTTCGATGACCTCGGTGCCAATTCAGCCGCAAAGCAGGTCTGCGAGAAATGGATCGATAACTTTGTGCAAGTAGGTCACAAGCGGAACGGGGGTGGCGTTGGCAGCCAGTCGAAGAAGGGAGCTACCCCGAGTAGCCATGAGAGCTGTTCAAAGACACCGAAATCCTACCCGTTCGGCAACGTTTGTCATTTGACGACTACAGCGTCGCCCGCCATTTGCCAGAAGCCATCAGAGATCGCTTCCAGCACGCCCTAATGAGGCTCGACGTACGGCACGGATCACGGCTGGACGAGCGTTCGTAAGCACGGCACTTCACAACCTCATCCTTTGAAATCGAGACCCATCGCGGATGCACTTGGAGTTGATTTCTGCTTTTCTCCCGCACCAATTTCAAAATACCATCCGTATCCATGTGTTTAATAGAGGGACATTGAAAAGCAGATGGAAACAAATGAGCAGGCTGCCCACATTTGATTCTTGGAACACAGCAGATGGCGACGCCGCTACTCTATTGGATTTAGGGAGCAATTTGTGACGTTTTACCTGTCAAGTGAAAATAAAAATGTCTGATAAATTTGGTGTGTTCTTAACAAGCCTGGCTAATTTAAATGAACCCCACGCCCCATACACACACACACCCAATAAAAATAAACCTTCCAAAAATCCCTTTTGGGATTGTAGGCATATCGTTTGTGACCGAACTTCATGCTGTCGCGGTAGAAGCGGGCCTAGGAATTAAAAACTCACTCCAAGTAACTCAGTTGTGAGTACTCGCTTGTCCCTTTACAGTTGTCATTCAATTTTCACCTTTGATTGAAGTTGGGCGCGCTTGTGACTGGCATGTCCGCTGCCCAATCAGGAGATCCGTGTCCAAATGTCCATTCGAAGCCGTGGGGGTGACATGTTCGCCTTGCCGCTCTTGCCCAAATGACGCTCGGGTGCCGCAGAAGCTGCTTGAAATGAAAGACTACGTCGTCCTTCTTCAAGAAATGTGTGCCTATTTGCTTTCAGCATACGGTAAGGAGCAAATAGGTCCAAGTGATTTCCCACTGGACCTTGAGCTGTGGGTTCTGTGCTGCACGCCGTTTGCTGCCTGCAGTCGATATTTATTTGTTGCTTATCTATATAATATCAAAGTCAAAGCAGAAAAAAAAACCCTTATGTTCCCAGGGCCTGAGTTCTGTTGGATCACATTTTGGGCGCATGGTGCGAAGTCTATCCTGCTGTTTTGCCACCTGCCACAAAACGTGAAGTTGCACCACATGTCGCGTGGGACGGTCAACCCCCCCCCCCCCCCAAAAAAAATGAGAGCACTGTATTTGATCTTCTTTTATATCAACCTCTGACCGTGTAGTATTTGTTCTCCCTTTCTGTCGGAGCAATGCGTCAATGTAAACATACGTCATATCGTTGAAAATGTCGCTTTTGCCGCCCTGCTATGTATTCAACCTTATCTGATATGCCGACACCGTCCAAAATGAATCCTGAGATGGCGGCGCTTTCTGATCTTGCCCGAGGAAATGCATATTTATTGGATCTGAGATATGCCACATCTCGTCCCGACGCCCTTTGCCAGTCCAAAGACGCGGTTGTGGCGCTTTGATGGATGATCTGGATTGAAAGCATATTACAGCGGCATGTAAAAATGATTAGTCAGCTTAAAGGGAATTTCGCCAGGGGCCGCGTCTCCCGAAGAGAAGCAAGGAGTCATGCTTTGACATGCGTTGACCTTGAGGTAAACACCTGACTCGGACTATCCCCGGGATGTTTTGCAAGGTGAACAACTTCATAAACGTCAACGGCGACAAAAGTTTTCTGTTGAATTTCGGGACCTTGGGTGGCGAGTGGGCTTTTTCGATGTTGGATTTTCCCGCGTTCCCGGCTTTGGACTCCTCTCCCTTTTGACTGTCGCATGTTGAATTTCAGGTCCTTGGGTGGTGAGTGGGCTTCTTCCATGTTTCCCGGCTTTGGACTCCTCTCCCTTTTGACTGTCGACATTCCGCTGACCTCGGGCCTGTGCTTTTCTGCCCCCGGGCTCTGGTCATTCCTCACCCGGAACCACCTATCACGCTGCCGGCGGGGTGTTTTCATCAAGGCGCGGGTAGAGGAGGATTAGGCCGCAAATAAGAGCAGGCCATGACAACAGATGGCAGCGACGCGCTTTTGCCGGCCGGAACCCTCGGCAGCGTGCCGCCCGACTGGAGGCCCTGACCTCTAAATCCCAATTCATCTTGTGCTAAAGCTTCTTGCGGATTAAAAAATCTCCCGCAAAGGCTGTTTCATGGGTCTTTTCGCTGAAGCTCACACCTGCCCCACACAATGCAAAAGCCTTGGCTTAATATCGCTCCGTCTGTCCGTCCGTTCGTCTCTCCGTGTCGGGGACTGGCTTTTGAGTCCTTCCGGCGTTGGAATACGTTTGCTCTGTTCGAGGCGTATGAAGACTCCTACAGAAACATGGAGAGCAGGGGCGTCCGAGCGATGGCCCGGACGCCATTGGCAGCCCGCCATCCCTTTTTCATCATGCGCCTTTATCAATACATGGCTCTCAAAACAGCTGCAGCTGGAACACCGCGCTTGACGGAACACTGAACTTTTTTATTCCCCAGAACGTGATCGATACGACAAGAAAAGCCACTGCGACCGCCTACCCATGACGTACTTAAACGTCATTTGCTTTTTGCCTTGACACCTTGAACAGAACGCTGATGAAATGAACGAGGGTGTTTCAAAAAGTTGACCAATTTCAAAGTGGCCCTTTCATCCTTCCATTTTTCCGTAGGCGGCGCTCAAACGGAAACGTTTGGACACCCCTGGACGATATCAAGCAACCAAATCAATGGGCCGAACTAAGATGTACTGCTCGATGGTTTTCACTTGTAACGGAAGATCCCAATCAGTCCAAAAGCAATAAAAAAAAAAAGAGCGTTACCATGACTGAGATATGCAGGATGCGGAGCTCCTCCTTGGCAGAAGTGTTGGCTGGATCTTCAGTTGGTTCAGGGAGGCTTAGGCTGCCATCCTGGTGGTGAATGTGAAAGAGCAAAGTACCGTTCTCCAGCCACTGCTGCCTCCATCGCACCAAAGGGATGTCCTCCGAGTTCCCGGAAATCTCTGAGGTGCACAAAAATAGGAGAAGAAGTGGATTCAAATTTGTGAGGAAGAGAGTTAGCGATGAAGGCATTGGTTTGACACCGACAGTGGACGTTGCCCCGGAAAGAAAGTCAACGGCTCATCGCAAAGCAGTCGCGGAGCATGAAGAGGATCAAGCGACTTGCTCAAGGACATTTGACAGAAGCGAACCCAAATCAAAATGCAATGGTTTTCAGGGTCGCTTTAGCAAATGAGGAAACGGAAGCCAACATTTTGCTCGTAAGCACCTGGTCTGAAAGTTAGTCACGCAGTGTTGTATTATGAATAGCACATGACTCACTGGTGCGCATCTGCAAGAGTCAGTCAGTGTCAAGTCAGGCAGCGCATATGCTAACGGTGCCCTTGAGGGCAACATGCATTTCCAAGTCGGGCCGTTATGGCAGCCGCTCATCATGGCGTGCGTGCGTGCGGGCGTGTGTATGCGTACACGTGTGGCAACGGGTCAATTGCGGGACTTTGGTTCCTTGAAAAGTAGATCTTTGGTCAAAAAAGGTGGGGCGCCCCTGATTTGGAGTGTTCCATTAACCTGCGCTGCATGTTTTCGGAATGTGGGAGGGAACCGGAGTACCCGGAGAAAAGCCACGCAGGCAGGCGCGGGGAGAACATGCCTACTCCACACAGGAGAGCCGGAGCCGGAATCCAACCCCGCACCTCTGCACTGTGAGGCGGACGTGCTTAGCGGTCGACCGCCGCGCTGCCCGCACGTAGTTTGATGGCGTATTTTCAAATCTAGTACTCGCTTTCGAAGCTCAAGCAATTTGCAGTGAATGTACAGCAAGGGAGAGAGAGCCCTCCATCCGCGCTGCCGGTTGCTGATTTATGGTCCCCCAACGGTGAGAGCCATTTGGGAGGCGAGAGGAGATTGGGCCTTCTCTGAATAGGCGTATGCTCATAAGCCACGGTTCACTTCCCGCAGCATAGCGCCGAGTTGATCAACCCATTCGTTGTGTACGGGAGGCCGGCGGTATACAAAGAAAAAACGGACTCCCCCAACGCCCCCCCCCCCCCTCCTTTCAGTCTGTGTTTTAGCTGGATCAACACGCCACCATACATAGCGGTAGCTTGTTGCTGAGTCACCCAGTTCACTGCTGCGAGTCAAAATACACTTTGGCAGCTTGAGGAGCCTAGATGACACAAAAATGCCGTTTTCCAACTTCACCGCTAAAAGCGGACAGCGAAACTCACGGCCAGGAAAGAAAAACAAACCGCCATTTATTTGCCGAGCATCCAGTACAATACCAATGTGCTTGACATGCCAGGAGAAAACAGTTGGTGCCCACAAAATCGGTCCTCGTACGTCATATCATTTTTACAGCGGGTACACAAAGTAGTTTTGATTTTTCAAATGTCATTCATGTCTGCGGCACCGTGCAAACAACACCAGAATGTTGATATTTCCTGCAACGTACTTGCAGTGCCACATTAAAAAAAAAAGCATTCAATGTTCAGAAGTGAATGGTTTTCTTTTTTTCTTTCTTTTTTTTTTTTTTTTTTTCTCTTCCACGAAGACCAAACCTCCGCAGCAACCTGCGCCTCCCGTTTGGGCATCGCTCCCATGTAGAATGAGATTAACAAAGCAAGCATTCAAAGAGCACCGCCGCTCTTCGGTCTCATTTTGACGTTGACTTCATTCAACATGCACGTCGGCTCTGGCAAAAGGCAGCACGCTTGCTGCAATGAATCAAACGAACACCAAAGCCTTTTTTGCTATTCTAAAATGACGAGCAATTACTATTTCTGTTGTGGCCCATCGCTTTACCCATTTGTTCTTCCACGGAGCCACGCTGATAGAAAATAATTTCATCTACGTGTGCAGAGAATTAATGTACATTGAGGGTGCGGAAGATGTTAATCCTTGTTCTATTTTCATCATGTGTTCATACATGGCGCATATATTGCCGTCCGACAACTGGAACAAGGATTCGAATGTGCCGCGGACATGCTAGCAAATATAGCCGAGCGACATGGGATTTGAGCTCCTCTGGCAAATAGACGTGTAGTACAGCGATCCCGAGCCACGACGCGTGTCACGTTTTGCGGCTTCGGCGTTTCGCGTTTTTTTTTCTTTTCTTTCAAAAATTAATTCATATCGGCAGCCATATTGCGGAAAGACGCGTTGTGTTATATGGATGCGTGAGAGAGCTTTCCCCGCATGGCGAACAAGGAGCTGGCGTGACTCGGAGGGCTTTGTGCGTGACTCTTCTGTTCTGGACATGGCACCATCGACAGGGGCATGTTGCTACGATGCCGGCGGCGGGGAGTTGGTTCGCAGCCACTCACCGGGTTCTGAGAGCCTTATTTGGAAGGTTTTCCAGCCGGTAGGCTGTTTTTTGAGACACGTCACAAGGAAGCGGCGACAGCTCAGACAAAGGATGGAGTGACTGTCCAAACTGTCAGCTTGGTAAGCTAAAAAAAACAAAAAAAAAAAAAAACAACACCATGGTCTGATTAAAAAAAAAAGAAACCTATTCAACCTATTTCAACTAAAAAGAAGACAAGAAGAACGCCATAGCGCGAGCCATCGCCATGTTTTTCTGTAGTTTAAAAACCTCAGCTTCACCGTCAGCGTCTCTAGCAGAAGAGTCCCGAGTGAAGCGAAAGCCAAGCGAGAGCCGCCTTCGACGCCGCCGACACAAGCCCCATCGCCTATCTCTGGGGGCAATGTTGAGGAATTTTAATGACTGTACTGTAGAGGCTTTTCTCATTCCAGATTCAAGTAAATATGTGGAAATATGTCAAGTATAAATACTGTTTCCGTATCTCAAACATGCACATACATGGCAATTCCGGGGGGGGGTCAAATCCTACCTCGTGGTTTTCACCTTTCGCAGAGGGTTCCTGGTAAAACGAGGGATTGCACGATGTGAATACGTTTACGAGTTCATCAATTATATTTAACTATTTTAAAGGGAGGTGGGTGGGGGAACAATCCACTTGCGTTGGAATTATTTCTAAGTGCTTTCTGTGCCACTTTGCCTGTCAATTTTTCATCAGGCAAAACGTCAAATGGCCTTGAAGTCCATTTAAGGGAGGAAAAAGCTTAGCGGTTGAGGGAAAAGCATCAAGGTGACCCACCCCGCTGACTGACGTTCCAAAAAGGCAATTTAGCATGCGAGCTGAGAAGCGCAAGTGCTCCACTAGAAACTACTCTTAACTTCTCATCAAATTGAAGAGCCCATGCCTCAGCGATATACATATTATATATATATATATATATATATGAAACCAGCGTGTCAAGAATTTGAGCAGTGCGTTCACCGCAGCCTGTCATCAGGCTGGTCACTTCAAACTAATACGCCGGGGAATGGGAGTGGCTCGGCGGGCGCGGTATTCTTGCCCAGCGTAACAAGCTTCCGCCGGCGCCGCCGACGTCGTATTTGCTGTGACGAGCCCCGGACGCGTCGGGGTTTATCTCGGGCACGCAGGAAGCACAACACCGAACTGGTCACCGTTCAGCCTTTGGCTGGCGGGATAGAAGTGAATCCCAGTCAACGGTGCGGCGAGCACGTGGTGGCTCCGGTGCGTTAGCCGGGCGCACCGGCAAAACCGCATTTAAGGACAGCGGGTCTTTCAAACCTGAGGCCTGTGTTTTGAGATTAAGAGAAAGGACGGACAAAGAAGAAGGAAGTTAGGCATGTTATATGAAAATGCCGCTGGTAAAAAAAGGAAGCGGTCGGAGAGAAAAGTTGAAAAACTTTGCGAGGACCTCGACACCCTGCATGTCAACGAGCTCCCGGGCTGTTGATTGAAGCTGTGCTCGAGCCTGCAGCGGGGCTTTTCTTTCCCCTTCCTCTTGCTTGCTTTGTTGGCAAATCGGTTAACCTCCCACAGGACTCTACGAACAAATTCAAGTCGGAGGCTCAAGACAAAACGTTTGGGAGAAATTCCACTGGGTCTTATGATTTCTGCGATGAAGGAAACTAACGCTGTGCCCCAAAACTGTGTCACGTTTCTTGTTGCGCTTTCTCTTTCATCCCTCTTCCCAGGGCGGAGGTTGGCTCCCCACAGCAAGTCGGCGAGACCGCCGAGGCGTGGCAAAGCAGGGTCACTCGGTGATATTTCCTGATTGCATTTCAACTTTGGCTTTGATCGTCATTTTCGCTCCGGATTTTGGTGTCACAAATATTTTATGGATGCATCATTCCGACATGCAAAACTGAATAAAGACCAAAGTTGATTCTGGGGCCACTTTACGCAACTTGGGCCTCACAGCAACAATGAAGAAGCATCTTCCCATAGGGGCAATTTTGAAAGCATGCATTGTGATTTGACGTGGGTCGTGATCAAAACAGTTTACGAATGACTGAGGCGCACTTGACTTTGGAGTCAGCCAATCCTCCATGAAGTGTCTCCAGTTGGTCCGAAATGCCGCCGCTCGCCATTTGACTGGCTCCCCGTAAGAGGGAGCACATCACTCCGCCATCCCTTCACTGGCTCCCTCTACATTTTAGAAATGAACTGGGCGCACCTTCCTACCCCGGTGCCTCAGGTCTGCGGAGCAGACACGATGAGCGGTACTAAGCGGGGGCTCCCAGGGGATGGAGCCTTTTCCGTGGCCGCTCCCTCTCTTTGGAATGAATGTTTGGCAAGCCCCCTCGCTGCCCATCTTAAAAAAAAAAAAAAAAAAAAAAAAAACTCGTCTTCAAACTCATTTTTGTTCCTTGGCTTTGGACTCCGCCTGAAACTCCATTTTTAGTTTGACTACATTTGTGCTTTCGACCGTCTCCCATATTCATTTGGTGTCTCGAGAAATACAGTTGAGTTGAGGAACAACAAGAGGTGCGAGACTCTCATTCTTATGAAACATTTCACAGGCGTTGCAGACAGAGCAAATCAATCAAGCATCCGAGCCGCGTGTGAAAAATATGAAAGCATTTTCGAGCCAGCACGATGGGATTTTTGGAGAGCGGCCTTGTCGCTGTCTCCGCCTCCAATCAGGAAGGCAATAAGAGCGATCCGCGTTTGATGAAGGTGTTGTGACGCCTTTTTTTCCTCCACGCCGCCCAATTCGGTCCATCTTCATCTCATCATCTCAAATGGATGAGTGAGCGGGCGCCACATCTGACGGAACACGGTGTCTTGCGCCTCGCAATCTGGGGCAAATTGAAGGCGATTTTCAATAACTGCCCTGACAAGCAGCAATAGGCAAATCCAAGGTTCCATTCTCACCAAATGACAGGCTGTAAGAAATAAGACGATCCAACAGGCCGGGCCCTAAATGGATCATAGCCGGCTTGTTAGAGAGAAATTGTCTACCGGCGGGTTCATTTTCAAGCGGTCTATTTCAGACCGACAACACCAAGGATATTTGAGCTTCCACTACAGTCAAACACAGTTCCAAAGAAAAAATGAAATTGTGTTTTGAGGCTTTTCGTTTCTCTTTCACTGAGCAGAGGGAGCTTTTTTGTTTTTTTGTTTTTTAATTCCGACGACAGCAGGTTAAACATTTGTATACCGTTGTCGTTAAGTCTTGTTGACTTCTTCAAATTCATCTGTTGGCTCCTCTTCTTATTACGTCTCAATTCGTCTGTGAGAAGTAACATGTTTTTCGTTGCATTGTGTTTGAATGCAAGCACCGGAGAAATAAGCTGTTCAGAAAACGGATGGATGGCGGACGACTGCGGGTATAAAAGGTGGTGTCCAAGTGCCAACTTGGCATCGCATCATTCACAAGTGGAGATCTACTTGTCGTTCCTTATAAACGTACACTGCACATGCAGACCAGGCGCCTCTCCCGCGCTGAATTTATAGGGAATGAGGCGACCCGCTTCGATTGGCCGGGAATTGAGTCGGCTGTGTTCGCCCCCACGACTGCGCAAACACCCGTTTGGAACCGCGCCTGTCTACGACCCTTCCAAAAGAAAGAAAACACCACCCGAGCACACGGTTAAGACCGCACTTGCGGCTGCGCTTGCGCCGGGCACCAAAATATTCAGCCAAGTAATATTCTGCAAAGCGGCTCTAACTTTGACCCAAGCGGCTCTCTGTCGACATATTCGTAATTTTACTTCAGCGTCGCTTTCCGGTACCTGATGCAATACCGCTTCAAACTGGAGCAGGTCAATGAGCGCTTGGCCAAGGACGACTCCTGTTCCGAAATCTCCATGTAACGTGTCAGCCCGATCGTTTGGAGATCGAAGCGAGGCACAGGCTGCAATTTCAAGCAAGCGCATTGCATCATGGATCAAACGCGGGCAAGTGTCAACCGTGTCTCATTCTCCGGAGCAAAGCCATGGATGAGAGCTGTTTCAAGATATCATGTACACACTCCTTTCCGAAAAACAGCCAACCCAACCGTTCGCCGACACGCTTTGGAATGAGACCGCATGATGAATTTCGGCAGCATCTCGACACAACGATTGGGACTAATTGTGTGGGCGCTAATCCCATCCCCTGGTAATCTACAGCAAGGCTCAACACGGAGCCGGCGTCTCCCAACATATGAAAGAAACAATTCCATCACGGGCACGGCACAATCCCGCTGCAAAATATTCAAGCACCTTGGATTTGGTGCTCACTCGGCGATGAGGGTTTTGTTCGCCATTACGGTGTCACGGTTTTGACAGTTTTGACAAAGGCGGCCAGGCAGGAAGCTGCAACACTAATGCCTTCAAAACAGATCCCGCCCACTCTGTCAAAGTCCTGCGCTGGCTCCTTTTTCCTCTTTGTCTCCTTTCATTCTGCAAAAACAGACCGAGCCCGGTCGAGGTTGAGCAAAATGATTTCTGTGGTGTGAAAAGCCCTTCCGTAATCCACGTGACGTTTGTTTCTATATTTGCTTGATGAATAGACGGATGATTGAGACTGAGGTGAAACGAAGGCCGCGTCGTTCCTCAACTGCAAATAAGAAAAGATATTCACATTTGCCACCCGTGAAGTCATTTCGAGAACACTTGACAACCTGCGCTAAGTGCAATTTTCCGCCACGTGCAGGCGGATGTCGAAAGTGGAAGTCAAAAGTTTTCTTTGCAATATGCGCCGCCGCTCGTCAAAACCACGTATTCTGATTAACATCACGTGGTGGTGGATTATCAATTAAGGAGAGACCAGCCCCCGCCAAATGACTCGTTTGTAGCCATGTCAGGGTGCTGCTGTCTTGCCCCGTACTCACACCTACCGGCCACTGAAATTGATGTCACAGTGCCCTACGGGCGCAGCTCGCAAATGTCACCGCTCGCCTGCTTTCCGGGTTCGCTCAAGTGACATTTTATTGCAAAGAAAAATGCGAACATGATATCGGCTTGAAAGTTTGACGAACCACAAAGAGAGTCAATCAGCCACTAATTCACCAGTTTCACTCAACCTGTTGACATTTTAACTTCCCCATTGCATACTGAACGTGAACAGAAAAGGATGTTTTGTTTCTTTTTCTTTGTTGGCTTTATTATGGAAATGGTCTCCTTCCGCCGCGCGCAGGTCGACAGATTCGCTTGTAACAAGTGATTGTTTTGATCCATCTACAAAACAAACTGCAGATGAATTATGCAAATGCTACATCTGTTTATAAACCTCCGTGGAAAATAGCATGTGAGGAGAACCGGCGCTTACAGTGAAATGCCAAGGATGTGGCGGCAGCGACAGCAGCTGCGATGTTTGCGGTAAGCTCCCGTAGAGGCCAGGAGGGCGCACAGGCATTTTCATCTGATTCTTCCGAGTATAGCGACAAGTTCGACAGCGCAGCCTTCCTTTCCGCCCACCTTCACCTTTGTTAACTCACCGTGTGGCCCGTGTCAAATGTCATTTTTAGTATTTATTTGTATTTTTGATCAAGTCGCGGGCCGCTGAAGAATGGATGGTGGACCGCAAATGGCCCCCCGGGCCGTAGTGTGGCAAGCTCTGGATTGGGATATTTTCCATAAATCCCCAAAATTCTCTCAAAGTTGTTGTGAAAAGTCCACCTTTGCCTTGGGCTTTTTTTGGGAAACTTTTTCTGAAGGATTTTTGCCAGCCGCTCTGTCAAATGACCAACCTCGTCTGGTCATTTGACCGCCAGCATCAACTGGCCTTTATGTTGGGCTGAGCTCCTAGATGAGCCAATTAGAGGCGCTCAAAACAGGATCAGGATGACTAATTAGAGTTAATAATCGGAGATTCGGACCGCTGGTGTCTGCATCGCTTATTCAGCGGGATGAACAAAAGACATGGACCATCTTGCCCCCCAACAAAATTGCCCCGTGATTCTGACCATGAAATGTTCATGCGTGCGCATGGCAGCGAGGGCTGGCTCAGCCGATCAAAACGCTTCGTCCACCGGAGTTGTAATCGGCGGGTAAAGCCTGAAAATGCCACCTTTGCCCCACTTTTGTGCAGGTTTTCCAAAGAGGAGAGGAGGCCTCGAAAGTTTCGGCCAAATCGATAATTGTGGAAAACGGAAGTCGACGTGGGCCACGGGCAGATCGGAACAATTTGGATTTAGCCAAGCCGCAAGTAGTTCAGACTTGACACGCGCAGCACCCACATGGCGAGACGCCAACTGGCGGCCTTTCGAAAGTCAACCAATTTAAATGAATTCTTGATTGAATGAAAAGGGATTGAAGTTGAATGAAAATGACTTGCTGGGCCCCGGCCACAAGCAAGCAAATGGCCGCTTCGATAATTCTTCGCATCACAAGGATCTCATTTGAAAAAAATCTAATAGACCCGAATGAAGGTACAAGAACACTTAGAATAAAGGTGTGTGCATGTGTGTGTGTACATAAATGAGCGACTGTGAGTCAGATTATTTACTTAATTCTGTGACCACGGCGGGGTTTCATTCCTTTAACGGAAGGCTCCCAACAATTTGGTCCCTTCGAAGGAGTGAAAGAATGAATGAAACGCACGTCGCTCCCGCATTACTTTGATTCGTCATTCAATGTTCTCAGAACAACAACTGACAACAAGGCTACACGTTAGCTTTCAAGCTTTCAAGAGCATTTGTTTACGAAACCGACTACGCATCCATCTTATGGGTCCGCGTTTGATCAGAGTGCAAATCTAGGTTTCGGTCTGACGCAGGCTCCGTCGGGTTTTCGGGCTGCGTGCCGCATACAAACCAGCCCGAAACATCAGCGTGTTTCAGAAACAATCACGGCCCTGGATGATTCCTTGATTTGCGGTGACATGGTGACAAGCTCCGAAAAAAGACAAAAGACAAACAGGTATACAAATAATAATAATAAAAAAATAAAGTGGCGTGACTTTGGTTTGCATCTTTTCCGGCTGTCACCGGATGTTAATTTCACAATACTTGACCTCGTTGCCCGCTTGCTTTTTGTATCCGCAGCCAATTTCTAATTTTACTCCAGTCCCGCCGGATTACCTTCATCTACTTAATGGCTTGATTGCGTGTCGACTTCTTCCGTTGGCTTGATTAAAATTTCATTTCTGCCGTCATTAAGCAGAACGCCAGTTCTTTTCTGGAGATGCGCTCGTGCCTCTAAATTGTCGGCACGTTAATTCAACGCGATGGTCTTGTAAATAAGGAAAGCCGGGATTTAATTGCAGCCGGCGCTGGCTGGCGGAATGTCCAGAAAGAATGCTGGGACATGGTGTCATATTCTCAGAGCTCCGTAGGGACTTGGAAGTGCCTTCCTATGTTAGCTGATAATTAGATCGAGCCGAGTCATTCTGCCCGCCTCCAGCCACGTTTGAGTTTGCAGTACGCGGCCTGACTTGAGAAGGTGAGTTTGTCTCTTGACTCAAAAGGATACGTTCTCCCTTAAATACCAAACTCCTGACAGTGGGGGAGAGGAAGGCCTTGCTCCAGTGCAGGCCGCTGGAGGAGAAAGTGCAAATTTGAAAGGGGGTGGGGGTGTGGG
>NW_017805225.1:1089227-1186727 GCF_001891065.2 Hippocampus comes
TGACCGGAGAAGACAGGTCGTCCGTCTTCCTCCTCTGGGCCAAGCAGAGAGCATCTGTTAGAGCGCGTGGCACATCCAAACGGAGGAGGTTTGTCCATCTCACAGAAACAATGACAACAGGGTGGCAAATTGAGGACACAAATGGCAAGCGGGCCGAACCATCTTTGGCACTGTCATACCCGTATGCGCAGAGACTGCATGGGACCGTTCATATAGCTAAATATGCGGAATATTCTCAATTTAATCTAATAATAGTGAGAATGGGTTTGGGATTAAACAAAGTTGTTTTACTTCCCACGTCTTTACAGGCTAAGTCTCAAAAACGGATTGATTAATATGCTTTGGTTGTCTTGTTTGTGTGGACCGCTGCCTGAAATAAATGAAAAATTCGAGATGAGAACAAAGCACGGCTGACACCCTGAATATCTGGCACCAACTCAGGCCCGCTCTGTCTCCAGATGACTGAATCAAGACCACAATGCCAAATAGGTCGTTTTGATTCATCGGGCGTTTGAGATATAAGTCCGTTTTAGGCAAAGTATTAGCGCCAGGTTATTCCCATGCAGGCGGCAGATGTTCACCTCAAGAGAACGCCTCGAGGGCCATTTAATTCATAACAAAGCGGATCGAAGTACCCGGCTACTTTGGTCTTCGTGTAATTTTGCTCTTATCAAAGTCATTATTGTGCAATGAAATGGACACGACTAAAAGGAGACGAGATTTGCCAATTGAAACGTTCAGCCGTCACGGTTGATGACTCCAATTCGTCAACTGAACCAGAGACTGGCTACTTGGAAATTCTGGGAGAGCACAGACAACCATTGGCGTTCACACCTTCCAGCAATCGAGAGTCTTTCGTGAAACTAACTTGCAGGTTTTCCACCGTGGTCACGGTGGTAGCGCCGTTCATCCCGGTTGACTTTGTGCGCATTGGCTGATGGCAGAGTACATCCGGGCAACGATTCAACTCACATTCACACCTCCGGTCTTGACAGTTTCAAATCAACTCATCACTCGCTGACTGAAACGACTTTGATGACTCTGCTCGAATTAGCGTCACAAAATGCTCGGTGACACGGATGGCACTTGAGTTTCTTGAATTTCCGTGAAAAGAAGACAGAGGGGATGGTGTTTGGCGCCAGTGGCCCTCGTCCATCCCATCCTGCCGACTCGGGGCCCCCTGGCTCCTTGTCTGAAGCCGACAGTCTCCAGACAGACAGACTGTTGAACTGTACGGACGGGAGCACTTTAAAAGGACAAGGACGGAGGACCATTATTTTATGAATAAGGACGGAGGGACAGTGAAATCTGAAAAGGCAAATAGTTGTTCAAAATATCTGTCTTTATTTCCTTAATTAAAAAAAACAACTTGATCCTTTACTGTTAAAAAAAAAACAAAAAAAAAACGTACTTCCAATAACGTACCGGCAGAAGCGGTTTTCATTTTCATGGTAAGCCGGATTGTTGGCATCCGCTGAATGTAGTAATCAAGTAACTTGTAACCGAACTTAGCGACCTTAAAAATCAAATCAGGAGTGAAGTCGGCGAGTTACTTTTTCAAGGTCGATGTGGCGACACTGCAAACAACACGGTGCCGCAGCACCAACAAGTTAAACAGATGTCATGTTGACAGTCAAGTGTGACGAGTTGCATTTCAATGCTTTTGGAGCATTTCATGTTCTGCTTTCATAAGTCGAGCCATGTCAAGGTTCTCTTGAAACGAAGTGTATGCCAGGCTCAGCAGAGGCCACGATCTAAAAAGAACAGATGAAAATGGCCATCTGTCACCCTCGAACCAAGACCATGACAAAGATACAAGATCTTTGTTGGATAACCACCCCCCCCCCAAAAAAAAAAAGAAAGAAAGAAAGAAAGCAAGTATGTGCCCTAGTTTGAGCTCTGCCCGATTCGGAATGCGAGATTGACACAACAAGGTCAGGAGTTGCCGAAGGGAGACCGTTATATTGCTGTAGGCGTGTTGCAAACTTCAAGCTGGCACGATCAACACGTGGGGGAAAAAAATAAAATAAAATACTTCCTGGCTGGACTGGAATATGTAAATGAGACGTCATGAACCAAATCACATATCAACTTTAAATATGACATTCAAGACTCCATACAGCATCAAAAATATTTCCTCTGGGCTACTTGATGAAGACTTTGTCCTCTCAGCTGATCCAAAAGTGTATTTGAAAAACATGGCTCAGTACATCATTCTCGCTTCAATATTGTGCTCAATTTATTGTCGACAAATCAATAGGCTATTGAGCAGCCAGTATTCCGCAGCGGTATTCTGGACCAACTGGAGACACTTGATGGAGGATCGGCTGACGCCAAAGTAAAATGCACGACACTAATCCAGCCGGGATGTGACCAAGGCACGTATGACCGTTGCTCCCCAGAGAAAGGCGAGGCTTGACTTGAGCCAGCTGCCCGAGATGAAAGAAGCGGGATTTGACAACGCTACCAATTTGCCCGGCCCGTACACCTGCACAATGAATCGCTACTTCCTCGAGGCCAGATAAAACCAAACCGGGGGGTGGTCTGAGGTGATTTGTGTGTGTGTGTGCGTCTGCATATGGATGTGCAGATTCAAAGAAAATCAAGTCAGCCAAGCAACGATGGGCCATGGCCCCGCATTGCCTTTGAACGGATGCTCGTCAGTCGCACCTCTCCCCAAGGTTGGCGAGTTGACAGATCGAGGCCAGTCCGGGATGACAGTCGAAAATGAAGACGTATTGCCTTTTGCGGCCCGATGAAAGAAGGGCATTACACAGGGAGAAACCAACCGAGCGCTAGACTGCTTTCAACGCGGGGAATGTTGCCGCATGCATCTTGGAAACGAGCCTACCGACATGGCCATCGTTTCCTCCATTTTTCAACTCTACGCTGGCGTGCGCACAAAATAATGAGATTCTTCAATCTCCCCTCCTATTTACTTTTTAAACTCTCAAAGGCAGCGTGTCCATGCTGTGCCATAAATTATGAGATTGTAATCTTAAAGGTCAGAATGTACTTTTTTTTTTTTCGGTCCGTGTCAGACTGTTTGTCCAGCTCCCTGCCTGTACCGCTGGCCTCTGTGAGCATGCATACAGACTACGCTTTGGCGTCGCTTTGATCCTCCGGAGGTAGGCGGCCGAATAAAAAACACGGGGTGGCGGCTCCATTTTCAAAAAGCAAATCCAGGAGCCGAAATTGAGCCAGACACACCATTGTGCCTTTCAATGTGTTCATCAATCGATAAAGTCGGTTCATGTATTTGTTTGCTTAGCTCAGTGACACCCAACCGAAGTGCCAGTTTCGTGATGTACATTGTATTTGTAGAATGTAGTCAACGCTAACAGCAATACCTCAAATAAGATTGAGCATCAACAAGCTATTCGAGTGTTCCATTAACCTGCCATGCATGTTTTCTCGAATGTGGGAGGAAACCGGAGAAAAGCCACTTGGACACGGGCAGAACATGCAAACCCCACGCAGGAAGGCCAGAAATCAATCCTTGCACCTCTGCACTGTGAGGCGGACGTGCCAACCAGTCATCCACCGTGACGGACGGCCAAAGAATCTATTCAACAGCGCTTATCCTGGACAGGCTCTCGGGGGAGTTGCTGGAGCCTATCCCAGCTGACTCCGGGCAGAAGGCAGACTACACCCTGAACTGGTCGCGGGGCACATAGCGAGACCAACGACCATTCACACCCACATCGTCACTGAGAGGGAACTGATCTCGCGGTGCCTGTCTTCTGTCACACGCAAGAGCTTTGAATGTCAGCTTCGGTCTTTCTGCGTGGAGTTTATGACTTTGCCTGTCCTTTTGGGGATGCAATGGGAACATTACAGTCTCCTCTCACAGTCCAAAAACATGTGTAGTTTGGTTCACTGAACACTCCAATAGGCACTATCCCAAGTGCATTCCTCGTAGCTCTGCCTGACTAACAAAATATTGTTTGGAATCAAATAAGATAACAAAATATACAACATGTGTGATCGTATGATGTTGTTAACTCGAGTAGTCTGGCAGAAATGATAACAATCCAAGTAATCCATTATTTGCCATTACTGTACAGTACTCGCGGCGTAAGAGAAAAAAAATACTCTCGTTTACCAAGCGTCATTGAACGCACCCCCCGATGAATCACGAGGGCGAATGGCGGCCGCGGTGAGCGGCAGGCTCGCGCCCCTCATACAGTCGAAACAAGGAAAAGCCAACGACGTGAACAGCAAGAGCAAAATTGACAAGAGACCGACATGACCTGCAATATAGTATGGCGGCAGCGATGCCGAAGCCACGTTCCCTCTCGGACACGATCTGGGCAACAAACGAGCAGTTGCTAATCAACTCAATGCGCAGCAAGTTTCAGGTGACAAAGCGTCACTTTGTCAGCGACACAGAAAACAACAAAAATTCAGGGGTACTACTGGAGCACACCACGCAGCAGTATAAGAAAAACAAAAAGGGAAATATTCAAAGAGAATTGCTCATGAACGAGATGCGACTCACCGGTCACCACCGTGCCTTCCTCGTCGCTCTGATTGACGCGACCCCGAGAAGCCGTGTGCTGTTGCGTCACTTCCGCCATAATTGAATCCAGTTTACGTGTCAATCCGTGACATATACATCCATATTCTTGTGAAAATGTCTTGAGGCACTTTTGCCTCCGTCTGCCTGTGTCAGGTTCTGGTTTAATTTTTCAATTTGGTTGATGTTTGCAAATTTCCCCATTGTGGGACAAATAAAGGTTTTCTTATCTTATCTTATCTTATGTTCGGGTCAATTAATAAGAGTTATTTGCAGAAGGCAGACTACACCCTGAACTGGTCGCGGGGCACATAGCGAGACCAACGACCATTCACACCCACATCGTCACTGAGAGGGAACTGATCTCGCGGTGCCTGTCTTCTGTCACACGCAAGAGCTTTGAATGTCAGCTTCGGTCTTTCTGCGTGGAGTTTATGACTTTGCCTGTCCTTTTGGGGATGCAATGGGAACATTACAGTCTCCTCTCACAGTCCAAAAACATGTGTAGTTTGGTTCACTGAACACTCCAATAGGCACTATCCCAAGTGCATTCCTCGTAGCTCTGCCTGACTAACAAAATATTGTTTGGAATCAAATAAGATAACAAAATATACAACATGTGTGATCGTATGATGTTGTTAACTCGAGTAGTCTGGCAGAAATGATAACAATCCAAGTAATCCATTATTTGCCATTACTGTACAGTACTCGCGGCGTAAGAGAAAAAAAATACTCTCGTTTACCAAGCGTCATTGAACGCACCCCCCGATGAATCACGAGGGCGAATGGCGGCCGCGGTGAGCGGCAGGCTCGCGCCCCTCATACAGTCGAAACAAGGAAAAGCCAACGACGTGAACAGCAAGAGCAAAATTGACAAGAGACCGACATGACCTGCAATATAGTATGGCGGCAGCGATGCCGAAGCCACGTTCCCTCTCGGACACGATCTGGGCAACAAACGAGCAGTTGCTAATCAACTCAATGCGCAGCAAGTTTCAGGTGACAAAGCGTCACTTTGTCAGCGACACAGAAAACAACAAAAATTCAGGGGTACTACTGGAGCACACCACGCAGCAGTATAAGAAAAACAAAAAGGGAAATATTCAAAGAGAATTGCTCATGAACGAGATGCGACTCACCGGTCACCACCGTGCCTTCCTCGTCGCTCTGATTGACGCGACCCCGAGAAGCCGTGTGCTGTTGCGTCACTTCCGCCATAATTGAATCCAGTTTACGTGTCAATCCGTGACATATACATCCATATTCTTGTGAAAATGTCTTGAGGCACTTTTGCCTCCGTCTGCCTGTGTCAGGTTCTGGTTTAATTTTTCAATTTGGTTGATGTTTGCAAATTTCCCCATTGTGGGACAAATAAAGGTTTTCTTATCTTATCTTATCTTATGTTCGGGTCAATTAATAAGAGTTATTTTGAAGATCCTCTTATTTGTTTTCAAATTTTGAAATGGCCTGGCTCCACCTTACCTCTCTGAGCTCCTCCGCCCCTACACACCTGCCCGGTGCCTCGGGTGGGTCTGCGGACCAGACATTATTCGAGGTGCCGAGAACTAAGCGGAGGCTCAGAGGGGACCGAGCCTTTTCCGTTGCCGCTCCCTCTCTTTGGAATGACCTCCCGCTGAGCATTCAGCAAGCCCCCTTGCTGTCCATCTTTAAAACTCGTCTCAAAACGCATTTGTATTATTTGGCTTTTGACTCAGCATGACAGAGACATAATCTTAGTTTTACTGTTTTTGTACTTTCTACTGTTTTCGTTATTAATTTATTGTTTAATTGTAGATTCTCAACTCAACTCATAGATTGATAGATAGATTGTTGCATGCATGGTATTTACTCCATGTACAGCACTTTGTATACAGCGATGGTTGTTTGAAAGTGCTCTCTAAATACAGTTGAGTTGAGATGAGTTGAGTTTTGACTCTGGCTTGTTGTCACGCACGTGTGCGTATTCACACAAGCATGCACTCATGCTTGTCAAATGTGCATTGCATCAAATCAAATTGAATCAAACTGGCACCGTTTTCGTCCAAACGCTGAAGAATGTTTTGATAGTCTATTCGAGAACAACACAATGCAAAGTCACAGAAGCAAAGATCAAGTTTGTGTTTCTGAGTGGAACGCATGACACTGCTGTGGACGACAAATGACATCAGCACCATGGACAGCAGCCAGCAAACTTGCGCCGGGCGAACTTTTCGTCTTTCGGTTTCCGTCCTCGCATCAACAACAGAGAGGGGGAATATCACCGTTGATTAGAGCTGAGAAAAAGAAAGTATTCACCCCCTAACCCGGAACGCTTTCACGAACGCTAGCTTACTGAAGCGCGTGTGAGGTCAACAAAACACGTCAACGTGTCAACAAGACACAATAGGCGAGTCATTGAAATGAACAATGTATTCACACTGAGATATTAGATTGGCTGTCACTGACATAAACGGGCTATGATACATATATGTGTGTGTTTTTTGGTTGTTGTTTTTTTTTTCGAGTCGTGACGCGGCGGCCTATTATGTTAATTATCCGTGTCGTCCTATGTGCCGTCTTCTTTCCTCAATGGTGGTGATTCTTGTCGTTAGCGGGCCAAAGCTAAGACCGGTGCTACGATGCTACATCGAAGCTTCAATCCACACCGCGAGCAGCCGCCGGGCTCCGCGCAATACGCTGCCGGAACTTACCGAGGACGAAAAATGGAAGCTCGGTGTTTTCTAAGTCGTCCACCACCACGACGTCTCCCGGGAAATCGTTTCGAACCGAGAAGAGAAGCTTGGGCTCGGAGGCCGACGGGCTGTGCATGATGCTCAAGTCGTTTTCCCTTAAAAAGGGCAGCGCCGAGACGGTGACGCTCTTCGTCTTGCATTCGGTGTCCTGGTTCTGGTCCTCGTCGCCGTGAAGACACCGCGCGTTTCCCGTCAGGACTGCCAGAAGGAGCCCCGCGAGCAGCAGTGGCGGGAGCGGGCTCGGCCCCGGCTTCGTAGGCGCCATAGCCGATGCTTGATTTCCCCTCGCCTCCTTGTAGCTTGTCACGGAGGCTGCTCGAATCGGAGGCTGCTCGAGTCGGAGGCTGCTCGAGTCGGAGGCTGGGAGCCTGGCGGAGGAGACTGAGTGAGGGGCTCGGATGCGACGGCGGGCTCTCGGGCTCAATGAAACGAGTGCTTCTTTTTTTTTTTTCCTTTTTTTTCCCCCCCCCTCTCACGCTCCCTTTCCATCACATGGTCGCGTAGCAATCCACTGAACACGGGCGCCGAGGGGCAAATGTGTTGTGCAATTGGAATTGATGAATTTAAGTGTGAAAATGGCTGAATAAAAGCCTAACTAACTATTCACCTTGGGGCTGTATGCCAAAACAGTTACAGTGTCGATTGGTGGCGTTGTCCAATCCAGCTTCTTTCGACCGAGGCAGCTGGCTCAAGTCGTGCCTCTCCTTTCTCTGGTGAGCACTTTGAAACAGTCCTTCATGCCCTTTGTCACATCTCGACTGGAATACTGTCCTGCTCTTGATTTTGGAGTCAGCCAATCCTCCCACCAAGCGTCTCCAGGTGGTCTAGAATGCCGCTGCCCGCCTCTTGACTGGCTCCTTCTACATTTTAGAGTTCTTTTCAAGATAATATGATTTTTTTTTCAAATCTGGAAATAGCCTGGCCCCACCTTACCTCACCACGACACCCCGACATGCATACACGAACAACCAACCGCACTCACAATCACACCGCGGGACAATTTTAAGCGTTCCATTAACCTGCCGTGCGTGTTTTCTCGAATGTGGGAGGAAAGCGGAGTACCCGGAGAAAAGCCACGCAGGCACGGGGAGAACATGTAAACTCCACACCGGAAGAAGGCCGCAGCCGGAGCCTGCGCCTCTGTGCTGTGAGGCTGACTCGTGCTCACCAGAGCGCCGCCGTGCCGCCAGATGTGTCATGGTTTAATCTATTATCGTTGTGTGACAAACCATACGCGATGCCGGTCTCCTTTTCTCATTTTCATGAAAAAAAAGAAATCTAGGTAGGTGGCCCGGTGGATGAGTGGTTAGTGCGTCGACCTCACAGTGCAGAGGTACCAGGTTCGATTCCAGCCCCGGCTTTCGTGTGGGGACACGGATGTCAAGTCTAGGAAACTTGAAAGTCCGTGGATCACGGCGGCCTCAAGTTAATGACCGCTTCCAAAATATAACGGGAGCTTTCGCAAACTTGACAAAGACCATCACAATGTTGAGTTTTGACCGTCAGCCTTTGCTTCGAGTCACTTTTTTCTGCGCAAATAAAGTGTGCAGTATGTTTGTATTTCCAGTTTGAAAAGCTATTTTTGGGCACTGTGAAATTCAAAGTGCTCCGTCAGACTCTGCTTTTTCTCAGGTTGCGCTCAAAAGTGGAGCCGACTAATTGGGCCAGATTGTGCGAGACCGCGTGATGTTTCCGACACAAATTCCCGATAGCGAGGCCTCCGCTCTATTCAGAAACGGCATTTAAGCTCAACATCTGGTGCGTGACGCATTAGCCCGGACAATGAGGGAGTTTGCCAAGGCTGCGATGCATTGAGGATTTTCCGGCAACCTCGTATTACTCTGGCAAAGTCAAAACATTGGGCGATGTGAATTCATTTGTCATTTGAGAAGAATCTTTCACTTTGTTTGTCTTTTTCGATCGCGTGGTGTGCTTAATTAGTTCCGTGATTCGTTCTGAGTCCGCGTTGCTTTTTGTATTGTTATTTAATTCACGTGTTATTGAGTGAAAGTTATTACATGTTGAGTTGATGGAAAGTGCTTGTGTGTTGCGCCTGTCATGTCAGAGACGGAATGCCACTTCACCGTTGCTCCTCCCATACCGTGTTGCAGGTCATGTTTGGTTCTTTTCAGTTCTACTGTATCGAGTTGTTCGTGTCGTTTTTCATTCGGTCGCTTGCGTTAGTGGCGTGAGCCGCCATCGTTGTTCGTTGCGCAGCCGTTTCCGCTGCGTGTGATGCGGAATAAATCGAAGGACCCAGTCGTGAGTGCATACGCTTCAAAGTTCGGAGATCGCCGCTACGTTGGCTGAAAAAGGATGCAATGCGGAAACATCCGATGGCATTGCAATTGACCGCGTTGCTGCTAGCTTCCTCGGTGGCGTCGACGATCAACGAATTCTTCAAGTGGTTTTTCGGTCGAAGCTCCCGTTTGATCAACAGGGCCGTTTCTGCAAAATACAAAACCTCACTTGTTACGTTCCCGCTAGTTTCCAACGTCCGTAACCGAGTGAAAAAACCATTGCGACTCCAAATTTCACGGCGGCATTGTTTTGGCCCCGGTGCGCAATGACAGCAGCACAATTAAGATGAGCAAGTGGCTCGAGTCCAATCGAGGGATAAAGCTCGATCCGAATGATTTTGATAAAAGAGATTCGAGAGAGAGAGAATGTCGACGTCTGGGCGTGAGCAGAGAGATGAAAACCGGCGAGCAAATGCACAGAGGAGATTGCGAGTCGGTGTTCCCATGTGAACGCGATTGCCTGAGAGAGATTGAGATGAAATTCCGATAGATTCACTCGCATGAGTTCTGGGTCGTTGCCGATAATCAAAAGCGGGGAAAAAAGGGGGACGATCGGAGAAGCTCCTAATATTGCTAAACATGCTAACACTAGTCATTGTTGTTTCTGACATGTTGCATGAACCCTTAGGCTCATGAGCCAACTGGAGTCAGAAGTCGGCGATCTGGAGTCCAATCAATGAGATGAGATTGAAGGTGCCCTGCCCTATGAAAAACGCAAAAGAGCTCTAAGAAGACCTACGATTAAGCATTGTTGACATGCATAAAGCTGGGAAGTGTTACAAAAGTAACTCTAAAATCGGTGAGATAAATTGTCTATAAATGTAAAAGGTTCAGCACTGTTGTTACTCAAACTAGGAGTGGCCGTCCTGTAACGATGACTGCAACAGAACAGCGCAGAATGCTCAGAGAGGTGAAGAAGAATCCTCAATTGTCAGTTAAAGACTTACAAAAATCCCCCACGGCGACGACCACTGGAGCCTCTTCAAACGGTCGCGTGACGTGCCGCGCCTTCAACGTGTCCAAAGCCGTTTCATGGGAACAGAAAAAAAAAATCGACTTTGGAGGATGCGTGGAAAGTTGACTGCAGGGGAGTCCAAACGACGGCCCGGGGGCCATTTGTGACCCGCCATCCATTTTGCAGCGGCCCGCAACATGCCCCCCCACCCCCAAAAAAGCGTCATCGAAAAAAAATAACATTTGACACGGACCGTAAGGTTAGTTAAAAAAGTGGCCAGAGGGAGAAGAGATGGCGAACTATCAAACTTTTCGCTATAACCGAAGATACGAATAAATAATGAAAAGAATCATTTATCGGGAAGAAAGATCATTGAATTTTCGGGACAAAATAGTTTGTGCTCAACAGCTGACGGATGAAGACATCAAATTGATGATCCTCAAGGCACCGTTTGAAAAATGGCCACCTCACGACAGTTTGTTCTTTTTGGGGGCGGTTCTGAATCTTGAAACGGTAGCGCGTTGTTTTGGCAACTGAAGTGTATTTTCCAATTTTCAGTGGTGACTTTAATACAAAATCGGTGAAAAGCCAAACGGGAGTATTTCTCTCATCACTCCCTGGCATTCGGCCGGATTTAGACCGGGGCACAATCAAATCCCTCGATAATAATCGCCGTTAAATCCAGCATCGAAAAAAAACCCCAACGCTTGAGATGCGCTCGACGTCAGTCATCACAAGTGACTTATCTTGACTTGCAATCCGTCGGGAAGAAGCGGGATTAAAGGATCACATTTACGTCTCGAACGCGTTCGACGGTATGTTCGTATTTAGTGACATTTTTTCAGCCGGAGCACTTTTTCACGCAGTTGCTATGTCATTGTTTCCGACAATCAGCAGCTATTTAACTCATAGTAGTTAATGATCATTGCTCTCGAAACGTATGTCGTTGGGATTGAACAGATTTGTTTCCAAAGCGGGCTTCTGAATTTTGTCCCTTTGATGCTTTTGTGACTTTTCCCTTTCAGTTTTGAAGAAATTCGATGGCACGCAAGAATGACACAATAACTTGCGTGCCGCCATCGTTTTCGTGTGCGCCTCGAGATGGATTAAAAGACTTTTGAACGATGACCTTTTGCCGTCGATTCGCTCACAAGTGGGTTGAACTGCCAATGAGATGGTGAGTCGTCGAGCTCAAATCGATCGAATCAGTGGCTCAACTCTTGCAGGTGCAAGACGAAGAAGTGTATGAGGATTGTAAACTGTCATCGCTTTGGAAAAACGAGCTCCAACTCCCTGACGTCAAAAGCAAATTCCAGATTATGAGCCACCTTTAATTTACTGATCAAATATTTGTCGTCACCCTTTCTCGATTCATTCCGCCCTCGATTTCTGCGTCCACGCAGATCGAAAATGTCGGGCGGAGTCAGCAGCTCGCTTCGACGGCAGCACACAATCAATCAATGCTTGGGGAGAAGATGATTACATTTGCAAAATGTAACAAGGAGCGAATTGATGATGAACTCATGACTGTCGGAAATCAGCCAAAAACTCCGGCTCCCCCCGCCTCAGTTTCTGCCCGAAACGGTTTCGCCGACGCGTACGCCTCAAGCCTTTTTTTTTCCTTGCGTTGACTTACCCTGTCCGGTGGCCGTCGGGAGTATTTGTGAACGCCGGCTTCGGAAGATGGATGGCCATCATCTGCCGCAAAGCCTCATGGGACAGATTACCTCAGACGGCCGATAACGACCTGAAAACGCAGGCGCGCAAAGACGCGAACGCAAAGAGTGAAGACGGTTTTCGCGTGGCCCGCCGAGAGCCGACCTTCTCGTTGGGGGCACGGATGGCATCCGGCGAGCTAACGCGTGCCTCATCCCCGCGCCGCCCTTGCCCGTTGGCAGGGCCTTATCTGCGCGTCCCGAGACCCGCGCGTGCGCTTGAGTGCATGTGTGGAGTTGGCAAGAAGAGCGACGCTGCGAGACGCCTGGGCGGGATCGGAGGGGCGAGTGTGCCCGCCAGAGGTTGACCATCTGCGCGTTATGGCTTGTCATTAAGCTTTCTAATTTGGAGCTGTCTTGGGGATTAGCCAAACCGGGGCAGAAAACGTCCTGATGCTCTTCCTCACGTTGAGCTGCCGTGACCATATTTACATATTTACGCACCTTAATTGTCTTTGCCGAGCTGGTCTGACATTGAGGTGCTTTATTGCACATGATGGGAAACCAAAAAGAGTGAAGAGGTCCTCGAATGGGACCAAAATTCCACCATTTAACATTGTTGTTGGGGGGGGGGGGTTGTTTTTTTTCAATCCTCTGACCAGGGGACCGCAGGCAGGAACATTTTCTGCCGAGGAGAAATATGACAATTATTTTAGTCAGGTCGGTTTTCAAGCTTGAATTGCATCTCGTAAAACCGGATCTGTTTTTCTGGTTCAAGTGAATAAAAGACTGAACGCGTGAGTTACGGGCAGCAGGGTGTTGGATGCAGGGACAGGTCGATATTTTTGTTTTGTCTACCATTTAACCGTTAGCATGGATACGTACATCAGTCAGAGGGCACACAACGGGAAAACCGTCCGAAGGAGGAACGAGTGCAGCGCCGTGTGGGGGGAAGGGGGGAAACGATGCCCGAGGTGGAGCTTCCCCACCGCTGATGCGTTCCACATGGAAGTCAACAGGGAGAGTTATCTGCAAAATTGCACTTTCAAGCGGGTCCATTTCCAGAAGTGCGAGTGTGTACTTGAAGCCCCGGTGTTGCGCGCTGATGATGGAGATTGAGCATCCCCGGGCACGGAAGGCCAGGCGTGTCCACAATGTCCATATCTAACCCGCGCGGGCTGTGATTGCACTCTCGCCGACTCCTCACATGACTACCACTTAACTCCGCGCCCGCAGTGTTTGCATTTTGATCGAGATGTGGGAAAGGCTTCTCTGTCAAGTCCATTTGTTTTCCTCATCCGAAAATGGCAAAATGCCCTCTTGTAAACAAGCGCAAGACAACATTTCTTTGTGTCTTTGAAGAACTGTGCGGTCAAAATAGAAAACGTTTCGGCCAAGCGCAAAATAACTGGTCACAGAGTATGTTTGAAGGCCCCGCACTTGGAGAGACGATCATGCAGACTTGGGTTTGACAAATACGTCAGCCTCATCTCATTTCGAGATCGATCTCTTTCTCCCAAGATGTCTTTTCGCTAGCATCAACTATTTGCTGAGAATGCAGAATCTCAAGTCCAGACGTGGGTCTAAAACTGCTCGCCCTTTGCAATAATCAGTACCCAAGAAGTAGTTCCCACTTTCCAAAAGGTTGGTGACCTCGGTTGTATATGAATGAGTCATCACCTCCGACGCACGGGCACATCCTATCAATGCAGAAAAACCTCGGTGGAGGATACAGGATGGAAATGAACCATTCAAAGTAAGATTTTTGCTCATCTTGTCTGTTTGTGGTTCAATTAGGTTTAAGGCTTCTTTTTTTTCCCCTGACGATGGTCTTTCTTTTTTGGGGGGGGGGGCGGAAGAGGAAAAACTCCTTTCTGGCTGTCGCTTCAGCCTTCATCAGAGCTGTCACTTCTTCCAGGTGACGTGTTTTAAAAACAGCTGAGCGGGTCGGGAAACCTTCCAAATAAGACTCCCCGAAACGGCCAAGGTCAAGGCTGCGCGATTCTTCTTGTTATCTATCATTTCCCAACATTGGAATCATTCATTCAAAAAGAAAAAAAACAACACAAGTGCAAGTAAGAACATTTATTGTAATCATATAACAAGAGGATTTTGGGGGGGGGGGCCTTCCAAATAAGACTCCCCGAAACGGCCAAGGTCAAGGCTGCGCGATTCTTCTTGTTATCTATCATTTCCCAACATTGGAATCATTCATTCAAAAAGAAAAAAAACAACACAAGTGCAAGTAAGAACATTTATTGTAATCATATAACAAGAGGATTTTGGGGGGGGGGGGCAATAAGACATCAATGCCATGTTGTACCATTAGGAAAAAAAAAAATCCCCCCCGCGCCACCCCAGTGTGGGCTGTGGGTGATGGAGCAGGGCCAACAGATGGGGCCGCAACATTCAAGATTGTTCCGTGTGGGGGGAAGGGGGGAAACGATGCCCGAGGTGGAGCTTCCCCACCGCTGATGCGTTCCACATGGAAGTCAACAGGGAGAGTTATCTGCAAAATTGCACTTTCAAGCGGGTCCATTTCCAGAAGTGCGAGTGTGTACTTGAAGCCCCGGTGTTGCGCGCTGATGATGGAGATTGAGCATCCCCGGGCACGGAAGGCCAGGCGTGTCCACAATGTCCATATCTAACCCGCGCGGGCTGTGATTGCACTCTCGCCGACTCCTCACATGACTACCACTTAACTCCGCGCCCGCAGTGTTTGCATTTTGATCGAGATGTGGGAAAGGCTTCTCTGTCAAGTCCATTTGTTTTCCTCATCCGAAAATGGCAAAATGCCCTCTTGTAAACAAGCGCAAGACAACATTTCTTTGTGTCTTTGAAGAACTGTGCGGTCAAAATAGAAAACGTTTCGGCCAAGCGCAAAATAACTGGTCACAGAGTATGTTTGAAGGCCCCGCACTTGGAGAGACGATCATGCAGACTTGGGTTTGACAAATACGTCAGCCTCATCTCATTTCGAGATCGATCTCTTTCTCCCAAGATGTCTTTTCGCTAGCATCAACTATTTGCTGAGAATGCAGAATCTCAAGTCCAGACGTGGGTCTAAAACTGCTCGCCCTTTGCAATAATCAGTACCCAAGAAGTAGTTCCCACTTTCCAAAAGGTTGGTGACCTCGGTTGTATATGAATGAGTCATCACCTCCGACGCACGGGCACATCCTATCAATGCAGAAAAACCTCGGTGGAGGATACAGGATGGAAATGAACCATTCAAAGTAAGATTTTTGCTCATCTTGTCTGTTTGTGGTTCAATTAGGTTTAAGGCTTCTTTTTTTTCCCCTGACGATGGTCTTTCTTTTTTGGGGGGGGGGGGGGGGAAGGGAAAAACTCCTTTCTGGCTGTCGCTTCAGCCTTCATCAGAGCTGTCACTTCTTCCAGGTGACGTGTTTTAAAAACAGCTGAGCGGGTCGGGAAACCTTCCAAATAAGACTCCCCGAAACGGCCAAGGTCAAGGCTGCGCGATTCTTCTTGTTATCTATCATTTCCCAACATTGGAATCATTCATTCAAAAAGAAAAAAAACAACACAAGTGCAAGTAAGAACATTTATTGTAATCATATAACAAGAGGATTTGGGGGGGGGCAATAAGACATCAATGCCATGTTGTACCATTATGAAAAAAAAAAATCCCCCCCGCGCCACCCCAGTGTGGGCTGTGGGTGATGGAGCAGGGCCAACAGATGGGGCCGCAACATTCCAGATGGTTCGCCAAGGACCAATGAGATCAGCGACTGGTAGGGGGTGGATAACATGGAGCAATAGAAATGAAAAGCGCCGAGATTTAAGGAAGTGAACGCTGCGAGTGGGGTTGGCTCACAGGAACCCGGCGGACGGACGACTCAACAGAGAAAAGCTTTTGGGATAACGTGCGCAAACGCCAGGGAGGCGATGAGAGGCAACTTTTCCCAGCTGGCCATATTCGAGGCCAGGTGGTGCGGCCCCATCTTAAATCGAGCGCACTTGACTTGGGCCTGCCGCTCCAGCTTTCGTTTAGGCGACGCTTTGTCGTTAACAACCAATTCAGTTCATGGCGCTGGTTACTAAATACAGCTCGCTGGTAATGGTGTCAAATAATTAGCTTCAAATCAATTACCAACAGATTTTTGGGGGGGGGGCAGAGAAGCAAATTTATCACGGGGCTGATGCATGACACTCTTGAGTTGAGGTGTCTGTTACCTTTACAGTGGTGAATGCACTTCAGAATTAGAACCCCCCACCCCCCCAAAAAAAATTCACAGGAATGAATTCCAAAGAAACATGCCACTTGATTTTAAAATCGAGCAAGCTGATTGGCAGCTGGAAAGGACAACAAACCCAAATACACTGATGACAGATGTTTTCTGGATTTTTTTAAAAATACACAATGGAATAATCATCCTAAATAATTAATACCTGTTCGAAGGTGTCGTGTTGTTTCTCCGAATGACCATCGGCGCCCTTCAGAAACCTTGAAAAACGGCAACATTTGCAGGTCACGCTGACCACGTTGGACTTGTCATTTTGGGCTGGTGCAATAAAAACATCCGAAACATTTTTAGTCATAGCGAATGCTTGAGGTTTCCGAGAGCATCTCGAATTGAACCCGGAGGACCTTTGGGTGAGCGATTAACGTGACGTGAAGTACTGGCGTGCACCGGCAACAGCTGAACGTTGAGCAAACGGAAGCCGAGAGTGCCGGCGGGACCAGCGAGGACGTGGGAACGCCGGTTAGCGGGATGGACGTCTTTTTTTTGCCGTTGATTGGAAAATGAAATGGAATACGTCACCTGCCAGGAAATCAAACACCAAAACTAAATGTGCTTCTCACGACACTTACTCCATATAAGGCATGAGTTGTTATCAACATTTCTGTTTTTTTTTTTTTGGTCTTTGCACTTGGTTATCTAAAAAGCAGTGTGCACATGTTCAAGTTCGATGGCGCAATATTTACAGGACTGTACTCGCAAACGTATAGATATTTTTAGAACCACATCACCTTCGGTTTTCATCTCAAAAAAAAAGGAGAAAAAGAAAAGAAGCAACATCGAAGCCATGTCGCTATTTGCGTTGCCAACGTGTTGAGCTTTTTTTTTTTTTTCTGGTCAACACACATCACCAAGTACAGAGCGAACACTAACAAGCCTCTCGGTTGCTCAGCGGGAATACGCGTTTTGAAATGTCCATTTAAAAAAAAAAAAAAATGCAAGGTAGGGATTGAAAACAAATATCGGTTGATAGCAACGCGGTCGGAGTTATCAAAATGTAAGCGTAAACGTCGTTTCGAAGCGCATTTCGTTTGTATTCCTCTCTCGGTTGTTCGGTCACCAAAGAAAATACAAAAGGACGATCTTGCTCTTGTTGACCCCTGAAGAGTTCCTCGATACCTATCGAATGACACGAGTCTCGCAGCTGTCAGGTAGTTTGCCGAAAGAAAGGCAGTGGCGGCGAAAGGAAGCGAGTTCGGCCAAGCTTCCCGTCCCCCGGCAGGTCTCCGACGCGCCCCCGTCGTCGGCCTCTGACAGTCACGACACGGCGAAAGCAGCCGGGAGACGTCGTCCCTTCCGCCTGTCAATCTCGCCAAGGACGGATCCCGACCGGGCCCGAGGTTCAGCGGGAGAATATCCCAGAGTATGGCCGTCCGGCGCTCGGCTTAGCTGCAGAGCTGAGCCAGCTCGGGTTCGGGAGCGGCGTCGGGCAGCTTGGAGTTGAAGATCCGAAGAGCTTCCTTGATGCGCGCCGCCTCGCCGGCGGACAACTTCAGTCGGTGACGCAGCAGACAAGAGAAGAGGTCGAGCGGCTGCGGCGCCGGCGGGGCCAACCTGTTGACGCGATCCCTCATCTCCAGCAGCATGAAAAAGGCGGCGTCCTGCGTTCCCTGCGTGTACGGGTAGTCCAGCTGCAGGATCAAGTCCTTCATTCCCTCGGGGTCAAAGTGCATGCTGTATCCAAAAACCTTCAGGGTGTTGATCTTCATGTAACCCAGGTTCGACGTCTGGTCGTCCATGTCCAAAGGTTCGTAGAAGAGCGTTTCGTTGGCCGTCGGGTCGTCGGTGACGATGCGGCTTCGCAGGTAGATGTGGACGGTTTCGAAGAAGGACTTCCACTGGGTGCCCAAGGACAAGGTCCAGTTGTAGCATTGCGCAACGGAGGCGGCGGCGGCGGAGGAGTCCAGTCGAGTTCTCTCCCAGTTGGGGAAGTCAGGCCGGTTGACGGGCATGAACCAACTCTCCGAGTGGCTGCCCCCGAAAGGGTTGACGTAAATGGCCGGCACGGGCTCCAGTGTCGAGTTCTCGGTTAAGCAGATCTGGAAAGTCATGCCCATCAACATGTGGATGAGATTGGACTTATTTTTGTTACTCTTGAGAGTCAGCAGCATCCTCTTTCTCCAAGCCGGATTGAACCAACTTCCCAGACGGACGTCGTTGCTGATGTAAATGGCGTGGACCTCCATTCTGCTGTCCAGTTGCTCAAGGAGGTACTTGGCCTGCAAAAACAACAGACGTTCACTTTCACGTCCCCGGGGTGGGTTGGGGACAACAAACAAAAGACAGACAACGGCTTCACGCCGACAGTGGTTCTCAGACTTGCCGGATCCCGCTTAGCGACGGGGAAAAGTCGCGGCCGGCCCACTCCCCGTCCCGAGGGTTCAAACTCCCCCTTATCGCTCGCCCGCGCTCGAATTTTCCTAAGCCGACTCGTCTGAAGTTCTCGCAGCCTCGGCCCGACCTCTGCTCGTCAATGACTGAGCGGTTGGGCGACTCCTTTCAAAGGCCACGCGGGTGTTCCCGGTGAGCATCCCTTTACTTTTTCCAGTCTGTGCCAGCTTTAAAAAAAATTTTTTTTTGGGGGGGGGGGGTACATTGTTCAGTTGATGATTATTTGCGAAAAAAAACAATGCTCATGGAAAAAAATGAATTGGACATTTTTAATCCCATGAGGAGAATTATTATTATTTTTTTTTTTTTGATAGATAGATGGAAAACTGTTTCCACACAAACTTTTTTTTGGGGGGTGAACTGACCATATATCGATAACGTAAGCTCCTGGATGTTTAACAGCTTCTATTTGATTATTTATTGTAACAGTGTAATTGCGGCATTGTCATCATTGGCGAGATACTGTATTGGGCATGAGGAAAGCATCGAGCGGATTGACTTTTGAGAAAGCCATCCAAGTCAAAGGCTGCAGACACGCGCTCGAGCAGCCAATAGTCACAGAGCGGAAGTAAAGCAACATTTTTGATGAGCGCCCAAGTTTGAGAACCACCGGAAGGTACGAGACGTTTCGGAAACCTCGGCATCCGGCACGTCGAGGTCAAAGTTCAGATAGTGGTCCAGGGACGCGGCGATGCTCGGTCGACAGGAACCGAGGTGGAGCAGGTTGCCGTGGCGGCAGGAGCCGCAGCGGGTCACGTTGTCCGCGGCGCACGCGGAGCACGAGGCGCCGACGACACAGGGAATGGCGCCCTGACAAGTCGGGTGTTCCGCAGGGCAGCGGCAACTCTTGACCTCCTCGGAGAACGATCCCAGCACGCCGCGGTCGTTGCAGTAGAGCAGCGACTGGGCCGTGCTCAGCCAAAAGGCAATCGACCTGCGAAAAAATCAACAAAAAAAACCCCTCACAAATGTTTCTCAGAAAAGCTGGGTGGAGGACCTTGACTCAAAAGCGGCACCTGGAAAATCTCTCCGCCACTATTGTGTGGTGGTTAACGTTGATGGTTCTGATTGTTGAAAATGTCCAATCTTGGATTCATTTTACGTTTCTGTTAGCGCTTTCCAGACTGAAGAACAGCTTCAGTCTAAGTGGATGAGAAATTGTTTCCGAGGCATCCGCCGTCGGGCAGGCGTGAACAACTCGTTTTTGTCGCGGGCCACTTTGAAGTGTGAGGACTTCCCGGTGCGAGCGTGAAACCTCCAAAACGATTGATCGTCACATCGCGCTCTTACTCGTAGACGGCACACCAACCCGTTTTGAAAACAGTCCACTGGAATCGTTTCTTCCCTTTTTGTTCAAGTGAGCGGTAAGCCAATGATTGCCGAGTCTCAACGCTATTTGTTGGTGCGCATGACCTATTGACATTTCGGTCCGGATTTTAGCAAGGATGGAGCAAGTTGACATGCGTGATTTGGGATCTGTCACCCGTGCGGTCGGGGGTCGAAGGTAACGAAAGAAATGACATTTGGATGAAGAAGGCAGCTTTTTTTTTTTTTTTTAAAGCCATTTTCCCTTTGGAACGCAAACGATGGAAGCCGTCACGCTTTGCGATGAACCAACTCTCATTCACGTGAGCCCCCCCCCCCCCCCCCCCCTTGGCTCCTTTTTTCATTTCCTACTCTCTAAATTTTTTTTCTGGACCCGCCGAGAGCCGCTTGCCGTGTTTGACTGCAGATGAGACGAAAATGGGCTCGATCCCTCCAAATCGCCCGGGCTGAGTTCAGCAAATTGCACACAGCATTGCCCAAAAGCGACGCCGATCCCGTGCACCCCGAGGCTCGTGCAAATTGACAGAAAGAAGTGATGAAGAAACAAATGGATCTGTGCGGGGAAGAATATGGATCTTTTGCTGGCACTGATGGCTCGCTGTTGCTGTGAGCGGCCCGAAGACCGAATGATGCTCTGAGACAGAGAAGTGCGTGTGCGTGCGTGTGTGTGTGCGCGTGTGAAGTGGAAACGAAATTGAGAGTGGAGGAAAAAATAAAGAGAGAAAGCGACAAGGGAGGGGGGGGGGCTTAAGCGAGGGGAGATGGAGTGATTGGTCGTGGCCAAGAACTGGCAGGCAAATGAAGGTTCTCTGTAAACACGCGCCAGGCTGTCAGCGCACAAAAAGACTTGATTAGAGCTTGCCAAGGGGAGAGAGCGGCTCGCTCCGCAAGCCTGCAACTCGACCCTTCGTCCGTCCGACACCTTGGTGAAAGTTTCGGTCTTTGTTCATTCCTTCTTAGTGTGTCTACTTTCACCCCCGTTCCTCCCTTCCCTTTTGCCTTCCTTTCGCATGCACGACCGTTCCCTCGCGTCAGTCCGCGCTTCTCTTTCTCGTCGCGGGCCTTGGTGTTTTGCCCGCAGCACAGCAGTGGGGCTGAAGGAAGCTCACCCAAGCGACTTTGTGCCGAAATCAATCACGCGTACAAACAATGTCGGTCAATCAGCGTTTCGAGCGATCGGGACCGTACGGCATCGGCGTGAAAGGCCGGTCCAGGGTGGGGGTCGCCGTCCCGCATGTTTCGCCCGTCTCCCTGTTGCAACACAGGTGATTCAAGAGAACAGGCTCGATGTCGGGCTTCCGAAGAGCTCGCTGATGAGCTGATGATTTCAATCAAGTGTGTTGCAACAGAGAGCGATGGAGAACATGGAGGACGCCCATCCATCCAGGGTAAAGAGAGAAAAAACAAGCATCGGCGTGATGGATGGATCCAATTCTAAATTGATCCAAGTCTGCTGCTTCGATACAAAAAAAAAAAAAAAAAAGCTCCGGTTTTGTTTTTTCAAACTGGCGAGTCACCGGAAGACCTGAAGCAATGCCAAAACAGCGTCCCGTTGAGTTCAATGCTCAAATGGCAATCGAAAAGGTCAATGGGCGTACCTTTCTCGGGGGAGACTTATTCGAGGTTGTTTCGGACATCGTTTGCTGAGGGTGAACAATTTTCTGACGATCTTCTGAGCCTTGCCCAGGACCAAAGCCGTGCCGGACTCCAGATGTGCGTAGCGCCGCTGCAGCGGGAAGTCCGCCGACCAGTACTTGGCAATGGTGGACACGTTCAAGAATTGGTCAGTGGGCAAGCCTTTCAGGAAGCCTTTGAATTCATCTGCAACAGAGACAAGGGGAAAGACAAAGGAGAAAGGGTTGCCCGTCAGGCGCACGTCCAGATGATTCGGGATTTCACTTCGTGAAGACCCCTCGTGGACCGTTTCAGCGTTTTGGCCGAAGGAGAAGAATCTGTGCTTGATGGTTGCGCCTTCTCGGCGCCACGTGCGTACCGGCGCCGATTTGGATGGGGAGGAATGTCGGCGCTATTCCAGTTTGGCATCCGCGCCGGCTTTCTTCTGTGATACCACAAATGCAAATCGAGTGTCAAAGTGTCATTCGGCTCACCGCCGCAATGACAAAACGATCCCACGTGGCTGCCGTACGTCGCGACCGACGTTCCTGTCAGAAAGCGAGCACCTTTCGTATTTGCTTGTTTTCTGTGTAGCGCCTGCGACGACAACTTTGGCAATCTTTTTGTTGTTGTTGTTTTCTCCTTCTGGGAGCACAATTCAGCTGCAAACGCGACAGACAATAAGATTGGATTTGGGCTGTCTTCCGGCAAGCGTGGCGGCACGTGCGCCCCCCCCTTTTACGGCGCACGCAATGATGGCGGCCGGGAGAGACGGCGCGGAAAACCGGGGGGGGGGGGGCCGCAGCTGTCGAGGTAGCTGCCATCTCCGTCACTTCAGAGTGTTCGCAACGCATCCGCTGTGCCATCGTTCACGCCGTTCAGGTCAGAGTGATTGCTCGGCCGGCTCCATAAATTCTCAAACGCTCCGATGAAATAGTGCCCGTCTGCGATTGGTCCAGGTACGGAGAAGACGTTGCGGTTAAGCATCTGTAAATTCAGTCGGACTTTCATAACTGAGACGGATGACAGCAAATATTTTTGCGACGGTCGTATGCGATTCTTTTGAACTCAAGTGTCCTCTGGGTTGACACTTTCCCCCCAAATCTGTTGAGATATTTAAGCCCACCCTCGATTTATCTGCTCGGTATGAATAACAAGCCGATCAAGTCTGCCACCGTTCCCCAAAGAAATCCTCTACGGACGATCACCCAGTTGCACAAACCTCAGCGGTCGGCAAGTATTCGGTGTCTCTTGTTCACCAACGCATCGAGTCCTGCCTTGCTGCATCCTTCCAACCCCTTCGAGCGCAAATAGATCGACAGCGGACGCATTTGACACCAAATCCCATTAAGCCAACTCAAACACCGGGAGAGCCACCATATTTCGGGCTGTCCATCAACTTCAGCTCAGCCTTCAACACACATTCTGTTCAGCGGGAATGCCTGACATGAACCGCACCCCCACCCCCTTAACACTCACCTACCAGTGGATTTCGGACTTTTATTTTTTTTTCCCCAACCAACCAAGCTCAGTCAGTCAAAGCGGGCCCCCGCCGCTCTTGTTCTTCTTCTTCTCTGCTCACCGCAAGGCTGGGTGATGGAGTCCGACGCTCCACACTAGGGGTGCCCACACTTTTGCAGCATGCAAGCTCCTGATAAAGTGACCACGTCCAAATGATCCACCTGAGCAAGCGCCAATTCTGGCGGTGGAAAAAGAAAGAAGTGGTGCTCACCTGAGCACTGGCCCGGAACGCGCTCCAGCGCAAGCGCGCTGGCAAAGGGGCCGTCGGTGGAAAGAATGAGAGCAGACCCAAACGGTCAAATGCCTGATTTTCTATATTTTTGCATTAGGCTTGTCACAGATTTAAAAAAAAAAAAAAAAAAACCTTTTCAGATTTGAAAAAAAAATCCTTTTGCGTGTATCGCGCCTATGATAAGGATTCCACTTTGGCCGCCACTTGGCAGAGGAACAGAGAGAAGGAAGCGCAAGAAATCCGTTGTGTGCTTTCCGGCAGCCCGAGTGAAACCGCTTTTGCTTCTCACCACTCAATGTTGAGCTTGACACTGAACGCGCTCGGGAGGTGCGCAGTCAAATCCCAGTTTTCACTTTTGGCTCGGTCGGCAGCCTGAGGTTGCGCAAGGACGCCGGCTCATATCGAAAATGAACGAGCCACGCAAAAGGCGAACTCTTTCCCATCAAAGAGAAATAGCAATCAAAATGCTAATTGTGCTGTAAAAACGTGGTTGATTGTACGCTCGATGGCCGATTGATAAAGCGAACGCTCCTCAGGAAACGCTTTGAAAAATGGCCACTTTACTCCAGGATGGTCTTTTTTTTTTTTTTTTTCGGTTCGGCATGCGGCGATTCGGCTGCTGGGAAGCTGTTAAACTGGATCGACGCTGTGAGATAGGTGCCCCCCTCCCCCGCCCCCACCCAAAAAATCCTCAACAATTTGCCTTTACACCTGGGACAGAAAGCTGATGAAATGAACGAGACAACGCAAACAATCTAAGATTGCTTGCTTGACTGACTTTAGCGCGTTTCAACGAATTTTAAAGTGGCCCTTCCGTCCTTCCGTTTTTTCCATATGCGGCCATCAAACAAAAAAGTTTGGACAGCCCTGATGCAGCTGAATAGAAGCTTGGGTTTTTCACATTGCCCGACTTTCAAACTCTTTGTTTAAAAAAAAAAAAAAAAAAAAAAAAAAAAAAAAGAAGGAGGGGGGGGGGGGGTTTCTGGAGAGGATAAAACCTCGATAGGGTGTGAAAATGATACAAAAATAAAAGACATCTCTGAGTGTCGCCTCATTAATGAGCACCTCATTAAGTGAGAGGCTTTCACCACTGCAGCTGTTCCCGCATACACACACACACACACACACACACACACACACACACACACACACACACACACACACACACACTCTGCGGTGACATTTGATAGGCTGTGTCTGTTCTAATTGATTCTCCAGAGGATCATGTTGACACTTTGCAATGAGGAGAGGCGCCGTCCAGCCAATCAGACTCACAAGCGGAAGCACACGGCTGAGCTGACTTGAGTGAGACTTTGCAGCAAAACACTCCATTGCCAATCCTGCCCCTCGCCCCCTCCCACTTATCTAAAGTAGCCAGAAAGTTCAACAACTCCTCTTATCGGCGCGCTTTACTTCCAGGTAAAAATGAAAGAGTAAAATCCTCACAAAGCTGGAAGAGAAATTCAGACATCAACAGAAATCTCTCTGCAGGGAAACAAAGCATCCGGAGATTTTGCAGTGACTCATTAAAGTCAACCACTGACAAGCAGATTTTTTTTTTTTTCCGGCAACATGTGCTGCGTTGGACATTAACGACCCACAAAGACAAGCAACGAGAGGCTCGAGATCCAAACAATACACCGGCTTGTCAGAGCACTGTCTGCATCGGTTGTTATGCCAACAACCCCCCCCCCCTCCCCGCCTCCCAAATAAACCGGTGGATAGTTCTGCGGGTTAGTGCATCCCACATCATGGCAAATTCCAATTGTCTCTGATTTGAGGGAGCTCCCCCCCGCCCGGCCCCTGCTTGATTTCAAACGATCGCGAAGCCACACGGTAGCGTCCGAGTCTGGATGAAACATCACATAAGGCAAAAAGGGAGATTCGTGCACACAGCATCAAACAGCGGCGTGGCCGTCTTATGTCCCGCGCAGCTCTTTGACGAGATCCGAGTGCGTTGCCATGTCAGCCGCCCAGAGAAAACCACAGCGCTCTCCCATTGGGTGTAATCCCGCAATCCGTCACCCTCGGTATTCTCAGCTGCCACCTCGGCTGACTGTTTGGGCAGACGCAGTATGATGTAGTTTCACGGACAGACTGACTGATGGCCTAGCGGACCGGTGAAATTTCTGATTGAAGCGAGATCAAAACAGTTCTGACGATTTGATTCGGCTTCAAAAAAAAAAAAAAAAAAAAGACGGAGTGATGATGACGGACCGGCAACATTTTTTGTCAAATGTCGGCCTTTGCTCATTGCTGAATTTACAATTTACACATTTCATAAAATTTGAATGCCGGAGTTAAAAAAAAAAAGAAATAAACAAAAAACAGGTTAGTCTGTTTTTTGGCTTACACTCAACAAATCGGCCGGCGTAAACATTTCTTGAAGGCTTACAGAAGAGTTAAAGACGTGATCGTGATAGCATGCCTACCCCAGCCACTAGCTTGCCTATCAAAATGTGTGTGGAGACGGGCACGCATGAATATTTCACAGCCTCAAGAGTAACGGTGCAACAGGGCGCCGAAGGAGCATCGGTGCATCTCGGCTGCATCCAGTGACGTCACCTTCCTTCCTGAAGCCTCCATTCAGGCAACGTGCTCAGAATCCACATGAGGGCATGTTAGTGATTTTTGCACATCCGGGTGAGCCGGCTCCGTTTCGACAAACGAGTTGGGCAATAAGATGACTCACGACAAACATGACAAGGCTTCGGCGGTGTTGTATGCTGCGACTGAACGAATCAAGAGAACATCCCCACTCACATCAACAACAACAACAACAACAACAACAACAACAACAACAACAACAACAACAACAACAACAACAACAACAACTGGAAACAAAATGGCTCTCGGCACAGAAGCGCTCCTGCGAGCACGAACCGGGGTGTGCTTTCTTCATCGCCGTGTAAAGTTGGTTTTCCAGCGGCAAAGAGCCAAGTCGGAGCAACGTCATCACGTCATCGTCAAGCCTCCAAAGATCACCGTTTACCCAAGAGCACCTGCGCTGTTCACAATAATAAGAATGTGCCGTTAGCATCTGCTAGGCAACTTCGCCTAGCATCCATTATACTTGTCTGTCGTATAGAACCGCCAGGGACATGCAAGCGGCATCGATGTGGAGGGATGACGAGTCATTCCTCGACATCTGTCGTCGTCATGATAACCCCGCCCCCCTTCTGGCCCGACAAATGATTGTGGGGGGGCCAGCTGAAGCACCCGTTTCAAGCACCGAGCTCGAGCCGAAGAAAGAAGTCTTCTTCCCTCGCATCCTTCGGCATTCCTCCTTCATCTCAATTCGTGTCTTCAATGCATATTTTCTCCAAACATAACAACACCCGCGCGCATGCCGGCGGGCGGACAGAATGCACCCCGTCTTTGAATGCGTGTGACAAACTGTGTTCCTCGCATGATACTTTTAGCCAAAGTACTCCAATCCTAAATTGTTCTGACAGACTACAAAGTTGATCTCCCGACGAAACCATCACGTCTTTTGAAAGATGGAACATGCAAAGGAAAACCGTTGGCAAAATTGTCCCAAAAGAGTCCACCGGTACCACAAAAGACTGCCATAATGTGAGGCGCAAAACAATTTCCAAAGACACGGCGCAACTGCATCCCACGAGTGCCACTGAGGAAGCGGAGCCTTCCCACAAACATCACATCAATCTGCCCAAAATCTGTGTCCAATTAAATCCCGTCTATATCTTCCAAGTTGTAAAGAAGTAACGCTGCGTGAAGCCAATGAAGAGAAAGAAAGGAAAAAAAACCCAAGCAGGTGATTTGGCTTCACTTTCCAATTTAGTGAGAGACGGCGGAATTGTTCAGCATCATTACCGCCATTATATCACACACCTGAGCCCCACTCGCCGTGTGATAAATAGTCCCAGCTTGGTGGAAATCCATTTTACAACAACAAGATGTTTGAACTCAAATGGCCTCAATCACTTGGGCTCGGCATACCACATGACGCCGTTTGCTCTCGGCGCGAGTTGTTGTGGCATTTCTGTGCGGCAACACGTTTCGCTGAATCTCCTGCAGAAAAACGGAAAAAAAAAATCCCATCCCGTACTAGTTGTTCCTTTTCTAGTTCGTTCTTTTCGATCTGTTAGTAAGCAAGTAAGTCAATTCATGAATGAACGGCGGTGGACTGGTTAGCACGTCTGGCACACAGCCCGAGGCTGCGGCACGCCAGCGACCCTCCGGAGGAGAAGCGCATCAGATCATGGATGGATCAATGAATGAATTGATTCATTCTGTGGCATCTCGTATCCATCAGTTTCCCCCTGCCCCCCCTACCGGATTATCCCGCCGCCGTCTGCTGATTTTTTTTCCCTATTCTATAGCATCCCAATTACGTGATTTTAGGGAAAGTGGAATCCCATGAATCAGTTTTGCGAAGTTGTTGATGCGCATTGTGAGCGTCTGCTCATGTGGGTTTTATTTCTGGTGTTGGATTACGTCGAAAGAAAGGGACACGGGATACACTGGGAGAGCCACAAAATGAGAATTGGGCATTTGCACGGTGACTCCAGCCTCCAGGTTTAAGAGGAAATGGAGGTTTTCGATCACCGTGCGTTGGAGTATCTGGCGCATGGCACGCTTGGAGCAAAGAAATGAGCGCCGCCTCCTGCGATGCTCAATACCCAAAACCTCCGCAAGTGTATATGTCTGGAAGTGAGCTAAAAGATGTCAACCGACCGGTGATCAGCAGCGATAGGACAGCAAACACCGTAGTCCCGTACCTGATTCCATAAAGTCTCGGTTGAAAGTGTTCCAGGCCTCTTTGCTTTTCTCCAGGTTCTCCTCCATAGCCTTGATGTCGGCCAAGGGACAATTGCACTCGGGGAAGCGAGGGCCGCATCGGCACCAGCAGTCATTGCCGCGGCAGAGCAACTCGCCCTCCGAGTTACACGCCACGTAGCTGAGCGCTGCCTCCACAAAACGCCCGCGCAGAAAATCAGGCAAGACGTCTTGCAGGCCTGAAGGGGTCAGAAAGAGAAAAAGGACAGACGGTCAAGCGTTTCCGCAGCCGCGGAACGTACGGCCACTGCGCAACCATCGACGACATCCATCCGCGCGGAGCACAATATGGGGAGCCGAGCTGCGGTGCAGTTGAACGAGTGGACTTTTCACCAAAACACGATGGCGCAAGGGTACGACGGCTGTCTGAAAATGCAATCTGTCATTGAACTGCCATTTCCTGTTTGGGATCGAAGTTGCTGTTCCAAGGCATCCCTTTCTCGGTGTGCAACGCAAAGTACAACTCATTCAACGCCGGCCGTTTTTCTCCAATCAAAGGCCGACAGAAAACCACACAAGCATGCAAACTACCAAAAGAAAGCTTTAACCCTCTTCATTCATCAGGAGGAAAAAAAATGTACACTTTTTACCATTCGCTGGTAAACAGCAGTTGAATACAGGGAGGTTTTTTTGAAAATACTTGTTTTTCAAAAAATCGGAGGAAAAGACCTTTTTGTGAAAGGATGCATTTCAAGCGCAACAATCACTCGGACGCCATTTTTTGTTTTCATCGGTGATGCCTCAAAGACAATGCTTTCCGACTAAATCATAACGAATAACACAAAAAAAGGCCACTTTAATTATTGCAAGATAACCGCTGCAGCGATGCGTCAACTATGCGTCAACTTTTCAAGAACGTTGAACTTTTACGTCAATATATTGATGAAGCTTGGGGGGGGGCGAAAAAAAAATTCAAGAGTCCGACCGAGTCCCATTCACGTGGATGAGAGCCACATCTGCATCCTCGGCGATGACCCGGCCCGAGGGGGGGTGGCCCCGTAGTACTGACATGTTTGGAGTATTGCATTGATTTGTGTGCGGTGCGTATTGTTGAATCACAGGGCAAAAAAAAAAAACCACCACCACCACATGGAATAAAGCAGCCGAGATGACTGCGAAATTGATTCCCCTGCAAAGAAAACAAGGGCAGAAGTGTGGGTGTGTTGCGATTTTCATAAGGCTGCAGCTGGAAAACATAAACAACATAGGGAGAGGAAAAAAAACAACCATGAGTCGAGGGTGGCAAGATGGTTCATTTTTTTTTTGATACCTTTCTGTGACCGGCACCCAAAATTGTACCGCGACACAAGGGAGATTTGCTGTTCAATAGATTGTGTCAATGCAGCAAAATGCCACCATCTTCGAGGTCGGCTTCTAAAGGCACTCAAATCCCCCACATCCACACCGTCATGTATTTTGAAAATTCCACGCGTATTTGCACTGCAATTGGAGCAAATGAGTCGAGTTTCCACGTGACCGCTGGCTCAGAGCCACTGGAACAGGCTCCAGCTTCCCCACGATGGCGCGACGGAACGGATGTTTGAGGAAGACTCAGTTAGGAGCGGCAGAGAAATATCGAAGCTGGCCGCAGTGTTCCGAATTGGCAGGAACCTCCTTCCCTGCTTGTTTTTTTTCTCACAAGCGTGGTCACGGCTTGATGCAAAATATGACTGCAAGCTGTCATACCTGCACGGTCCAATTAGACCAATCAAAAGCCACCGTGTGATGCAAAAAGTGTCTCATTGTCTTTTGGAAACCAAAGTGGAGCCTTTCAGATGTGATTCGCACGGTGTTCTTGTTGTTCTGCTCAATCTGTCTCCCTGCCTGGTACTACTCATCTATTTGTTTTGTCAACAGGCGATCCCGCAAGTGCCTACCAATGAATATGCATGCCTCTCCTTCTTTGGTACTTACTCGTTCGATGGCTTGGAAAAGAGATGTAATTAGTGACCCCCCACCCTCAACCGCCCCTATTCCGTTCCTTGGCAAGCGCACTGTAATGTGCGTTTGTGCATGTGTGGCGACTTAATTCAATGTGCTTGTGCGTTTGCAAATCTGCCACGGTTTCTTCAGTATCTTGCCGTGTGCTCTGTACGGTTGTTGCTTTGATTCTGGCTTCCCTCACCGCCGCGGCAGTAAGCAATTTCCTTCTCTGTTATGCTGACAGACATCAGATCAGTCTGCTTTTCAAAACACCTACGTATCGAGTGAAAAGTGATGTAAGAGGCTCGAAGTTGCCTGCATGACAAGTAAGACGCAGTATAAGGTCCAAATTGGTAAAAAACAAAAACTGCATCCCATTCCTCACATCTTGAAAATTTGCCGGATCTTCAAGTGCTTAAGTGGCACCGAGGGATGATAAATCAACAGTCGATGGCAGGAGTGGCTTTGATCAGATCTTGGTGCCCACATCGTGTGAGTATTGAGTCATGGTGTAGTAGTACTGCGATCCCACGTGGTGAGGTGGCGTGCCAAAGCAGTGCGGTGGCGAGAACGTGGATCAAGTTTGACGTTCATTGCAAAGTTCATGCAAAGTTCATGCATCAGTGCAGTGTTTTTCTTGCAATAAGCTGCTATGATGGAATCAGAGTGACCTCTTTTTTTGTTGTAATTTGTCGGAAAGGATTGTTTAGATGTTAGAGGTATGACTAATGCAAAAAAAAAAAAAAAAGTGGCAAAGTGAAAATGCATCCTTCCACAAAAGGCTCTTTTGCCTCAGAATTTTCTTGTAAGAGAGTACATTCAAGGAACTTAGCGATATTAAACTGCTCTTGACTGAAGAATGGTTGCTTTCCTGATGAAAGAAGAGGATAAAAGCTTTCACTTGGTAGGTTCCATGCTTATATCTGTAGGCCTTCAAGAATGAGACAAAAGGTGTCCCCGGCTCTCCCAGGTGGAGAAAAAAATGGCTGGCATTGAAGGAGTTAAAGGTCAAGCAAATGGAATTGCCATCCATCGATCGTCATCTGCAGCGTTATATCCTCACAAGGGTGGTGCAGCCTCTCCCAGCAGTCTTCGAGCAGTAGGTGGGGCACACCCCGAACCGGTTGTCGGCCAATCGCGGGATACATTTTACGGGTCGTTGAAAGATGGATGGCCATGCGCCATAATTTGACACCTTCAGCATCATCGAGGGTTTTTTGTTTTTCTGCTTTTCACATATATTCTGTGGGCAGGCGACATGATTGAAAAACACATTCCGTCAGTTTACCAGTTAAAGAGGAGCCCGGTTTTGTTTTTCAAGGCTTTTCTTATTGTCCAAAGCCACGCAAAGCCCTTCCAGATGCAATGAGGCCTCCGTAATTGAGGTGACCCAGCTGGCTTTAACATGACTACTCGCATTGCAAGACTCCACAAAAGCTCAGAGGCTTCGCTGAAAAGGAGCCATGTCCTTGAAAAATTGAATGGGAGGCGAAATTAGATTATTCGCCCGCCTAGAAATCAATTGAGCAAGTGAATATGAGTGGAGGAAACAAAATAAATAAATACATGCGGTGGTAGGTTGTTGAGTTACGTTCCTCGTCGGGACACTTCTGCTGCGCAACAACAGCTAAATATTCTTTGCGTGTAGATTTCAAAAAAGAATACCGGTGATAATAATCTATCGGTGCATCTCGAAAGTTGACACAATGTTTCAATTTTTCATGCGCTGTTATATTGTGACATGCAATAAACGAGCATTATTTGACATCCCATAAGAATAAAATCATGTTGACGAAAACATTTGCAAATTGAAAACTACACCAACAAGCTGTTAAAAAAAAAAAAAAATCACAACTAAGTGTCACACACGTCTGTAGTTTGTTCATTATTCAGAAAAAAAAAAAAAAAGAATAAAAAATGTTGCGATGATAATTTTAAGAAGTGAATGAGTCGTCAACCGCACGCTGCGCTGTGCTAAGCGCAGTGTGCAAAGGCCCGAAGTGCGTTTGGAAGCATTTCAGGGTGCAAGGCACTTCACGGAGCCCGGGCTTGGCTTTTTGTTTTGGTACCCGCGCACCGTGCCATTTGCCAGCCTCAACATAATGTTCATTCCATCCAGCTGGGCGACACGTAGCATAAACACAGGACAGGGCCTTGGTAAACCCCCCACCCCCCCAAAAATAAATAAATAATCAGAAGAAGACGAAGAAGCAGATGTCCATTGTTATGAGTTGTTTGAGCTTTTCTGTTTGCTCGTTTTGACGCTCGTAAAATGAGACTGCAAGGAAGAAACAGGCCGGCCCACCTCTTTATGTCTCTCTTTTGCATCAGCACCCGAGTACTTGGATGCTATAAGAGGCAGAGAGAGGAAATGGCCAATCTCTCGTCATGCCTTGTTGTTCCAAGAGCTCGATGGTGACAGGTAGCATGCAGAGGATTGGCTCAGGCTGAAGTCTGGCCAAGCATGAAAAAAAAAAACAAAAAAAAAAAAGAAAGAAAAAGAGGGCTCCACACACCTCTCACTTGTCATTCTCTATCCTTAGACCGAGCAGATTTCCAACAGAGATCTCAAACTGGGCGTGTCATAAGATTTTACATTTTAGATTTGTTCTAGCTGCTTGAACAAATATATGACCAGAAGGGGGGAAAAAAAAAGGTCATTTGTTCAGATCCTACCCTACAGTCAAGTCGTTTCATTAGTGATGAGAGAGCCACCGGTGGTACGCCAAAGCAGCGGCGCTTAAACGCTCGCACACGCGCATATCTCAAAAACCCTCAAGGCGTACAAGAAATATGCATACAATCAGAATCAAAGATCAGAGAAAAAAAAACCACAAAAAACCAAAGGGAGAACAATGATGCGGGAGCATACGGAGAATACAAAACACAAAGCCAATGTTCAGAAAAGAGATGGGCATCATTCCTCATCCCCCCCGCCGCCGCCCCTGCAGAGCGCGATGTCACGCTGGATAGTCTTGCTTTTACAGTGTATGTCTTTGAGGATTTGGCAGGACGGAGGTTGGGGCGTGTCATGTGGTCCGGCTTTGAGACTTGGAATCAAAAACCGACAGAGGTCAACAGTCAGTCCGCGCAAGGGTGACTTTCAGTCTTTCTCTCGTTGGTGTGCGCGTCGGACCGCAAGTACATTTTGTTCATTGGGAGATCGATGGGCGGGATTTCATTTTCAGCCGACTGTTTTCCCGCATTCACTCCTGATCATCGCAAATTTTCTGGGAAAATGGGAGGCGGTGTTTTGGACAGCCAGCTCGGAGGAGAATAAGGCACCGTCACGTACCGCGGATTTGAATTCTCTCTTGTTGCTGCTTTTTTTTTTTTTTGGGTCGTCGTTTCTTGCAATACGGTCGAAAAGGTTTCCAGCCACATGACAACAACAACAACAAAAAAAAAAACATGACAGCAAATGCCCAGCTGCATTCATCACTGTGTCGTGAGGATCCCGTTTGCTTCAGGTTTTTGGAGGAGGTTTTTGCCTGTGCTCATGAATTTTGAATGAATAGGGGTGAGGAGTTTGTTTGCTGGTGGGTGTGTGCTCGTGTGTTACGCCAGCATACCTTTGAGATGGATCTTATTTTCTGGACTGTGCACCAACACTGAGCTAACGGAATCCAAGCTGTCATAGTTACTGCAGCCGAGAGGACCCGTTCTTGTTTCCGTTACCTAGGAAACAGGAAGACAAGCTGTATTTACCGGAGAAACAGAAGCCCAGACGTGGACATGCAAATCACCGGCGCCTGCTCTCATTTCGACGGCAAACGACGACACGCCGCTACTTCGGTACTGAAAACTCTTGTGAGCTGAATTAGCGCGTCAGCGTTTCCACATCGATAACTGCCAGCCGGCCATGATTACGCATGTGCTTCCCCTTGCAATCATAACGCACCATGATGTTGACATGGAAGTGTTTTGTGTAAAAATAAAAAAGAAAACACATTTATTCAAGAAAAAAAAAAAAAACAAGAAATCACTTGTATATGTATGTACAAGTGGTTTTATAACACACAAGCGTGTGGTCTCAGCTGAGTCCCGAAGAGCGCTTCCTCCATTTCACCGTGGTTTAGGTGAACGTTTCGCTCTCAGTCGATGCTTGCGCTGCAGCCACTCGGTGCCCACAGGCATACGTGGACACAGGTCAAGTACATCCCACTCGGCGTTGCTTTCTCTCGGGTGAGCAAAATTTGGCAGAGCAGAACCACGGCAGGTGGCTCGCAGAGCAGAGAGCGTTATTTGTTCGATATGTAAAGGATGCTGCGCCTCATTAACGCGTGAATTTGCGCCGGCGGGCGTGCAAATCTCTTGGCTGCAAAAGGACGTCGATGTATGCAATTGGAATTGGAATCATTTGTTGGATTCATTTCACTGCGGGCAGATTTGCCTATTTCCCGCAGAGAGGACATTTCCAGCAGGGTACCATTTAGCCTGAAGACATTTGACACCTTTGAGCTTTTTTTACTCACCGTTAGACTCGGCAGGCCTGCCGCAAACAAGGAAAAAAGGCACCTGGTGAATTGTACACGGATCTCAAATTCTGCCATGAGAAAGACGACGACGCTCATGAGCGACGTTACAGTCGGCTAGTTTGATCGGCAACGTCGTTGGGGTGGGGTGGGCTGCGGTACGGCGATCCTACGGCTAAGATCCGTTGGTGAGATTTGATGTCGCGGGGTGATGTGCGGAAGCAGTGTGGTGTTGAAAACCGGCAGCTAACACTACAAGAGAGATTTTTCAAAAAAAAAATAAATAAATAAAAAAAAGTCCCATCATCATCCTTGACCAACACGCGCACGCAGGCATACAAACACACACAAAGTTCAACGTTTGTTAAAAGTTCATGCATCAATGCAGTGTTTATCCTGCGATAAACTGTCACTTGGCAATCAAAGTGGCCTTTTTTGTGTTGTTTATGTTGTTGTTTCGGAGGAAAGCACCGTTGAGACATTGGAGGTTAAATGCTACAGACCAGCTCATGAAAACTAGCATTCATGCCGAAGTACTTATGAAACCATGGAAGGTTTGAACACAAATAGTGCAGCAGCACATGTAGACAGAACATATAACTATCATCACAGGCAACCCACCCCCCCCCGAATATTACTTAAGTATAATATCTACGTATTTATTGTACGTGCGGTACTAAATACATTTTATCCCCGGTAACGAGTAACCGTATGGAAAAACATGTTTTAAAGCAACCCCAATTGTGACGCAAACATCCTGGATTGTAAATAACTGCGCAAGTGAGCGAGCGTGAAACGGACTACCTTAATTGCCGAAGTGGCGATCTGCAGGTGGTGCAGTCTCCTCAGGGTGCTCTCTCGATCAGTGAAGTAGGAAGCGGCGAGCTGATGGAGCAGTTCCAGAGACACCGCGGTGCTGTTGCTGTTGCCTTCCGACTTCTTAGTCAGTCTTTGCTTGTCCAGGAAAATGGTCAACGACTCCTCCCCTGAGAATCAAAACAATCAGTCCGACTCTCAGAAAGGAAGGAAGAAAACAACGCTCATGACGCAGTGGCCTTTTTTTTTTTTCCCTGCGCCTTCTGGTGGCGTGGTTTGGCAAAAAAAGAGGCAAAGCCTTCGTGCTGAGTCTCAAGTTCGCGTCCTTGACAAATCCAAGGTCAACGTATATGATCATCGTCATATTGTGTGGATGTTTCGCGACTTAAACAGAAGCTACAGCTACAATAAAACACAGCGTGAGTCCCGTGGTAAATGCAACATGGCCATTGCGGCATTGTCTTGAAGGAAAAAAAAACAAAACAACAAAAAAAGCCAAATCTGGAATCAATTTTCCACAGGCCCGTATTTCCCAAGCATCGAAGTCACGTTCTACTAAGCGACGAGCATGCTCTGCGGCGTGTCACTGCGCACCTAGAAAGCGGGCCTCCGTCTTTGATTTGTGAGGTGTCTGAAATCAATACCGCAGGCCATTCTGTTTTGTGAGTTACTTCAATCCTCTCCGAGGGGCGAAGAAGGTAAAAAGAAATCCAATAACGCGAGACATATGGTTAGAAACGGGGTCCGTTTTATCTCGCGTTCACTCGGCCCACCTCTCGCAGGAGGGAGGAGAGTCATGCGGTTGAAGCGCTCTGGCCAGATGCCGCAGGTGGCGCGGGAGTCCCCGGTTCCGACTTGGCCGGTGCCGCAATTGATCCTTTCCGGACTCGATGTTCATTTGAAAGTCAAGCAGGAATTTGCCGGGAGAAATGAATGTGGAGCGCGTGTCAAAAAGTCTTTCCTTACCTCCGAGGGTAGCAGACACCAGGAAGTGGGTCCCATACTTCTTGATGAGGTTTTCGTTGATTTGCTGCAAGGTCGGCCGTCGCCCCAGTAATCGCAGGTTACGTCGGAACTCCGGGGCTAAGGGCAACGCCGCTTTCGGGAAGTCTCTCTTCTCTGTCGCCAGGCCGCTTACCTTCCAGTGGCTGAATTCCCTAACGAGAGAAATGCGCCGAAAGGTAAGGCCAAAGTCAAGTCGACTCCCCTCCCCTCGTGATTCAGGACATCGAAGGCCAAAGAGGCTGAAGTTTTTGTTTGAGAGCAGCAAGAATCCACTCACATTGTCCTAATATGGCACCATCCATTTCGCCGAGCAAAAGTTTGGAACGTGGGATAAAGCGAGACAGTCGGCCGTGGGGAATTAGAGAGCACCCTCGTTTTTCGCCGTGAATGGGGACCAGAACCTCCCCCCGTAGCTCTCTTTTGCAATGCGAAAGACAAAAAGCCGATTCGTGCTTTTCATCTGCCGAGCATCGGTTTCGGATTCATGCTTCATCCGGGGAGAAGGGCAGCCAGCCGGCGGTTGTGCACGGATCCGCCGGGGTTGATTTTTAGCGGGTGGGCTTTTCCACAGCGACGGCACTGGGATCCAAAGATGAGCCGTGCGTCATTTTCTTCTCCCCTCGCTTTGCTTTGCGAGACCACCGTGCGACCGTTGGCTGGCTGACTGGCTGATGATGATGATGGATGAGGTTCACGAAACGGTTTTAGCGCGGCCGCGATTGCACCTGCACCCCCGGCATTTCGATGAACGGAAACCCTGGAAATGGCGTTGCCCGTAACTGTTGACGATGCAGAGGAGTTCCTCGGAGCTTTCCGCTGGCGACGTGTTTGGAAAATAACACCTGGACATTATTCGCTGTCGAGAGACAGCGCCCATCGGATGCCTCCTTTGAACATTCGCTTGCGTCATAGCAGTGCAGCTGCTTGGAATGGCAGGTTTGTTTTTTTGTGGGGTTTTTTTTTTTTGTTTTAATCCGGTCAAGACGTTTGGCGCGTCTTGGCAGCAGAACTGTTCAAGGCGTTCCTTTCATCTTGCAATGCCTGCTCTTATACAAGTGCTGCTCTTACACCGATATGGTTGAGGCCAATACAATTTCACCGGCAAATCAAGCAGCAGCTTCCAGTCCACCGAGCTCAATGCATTCAAGCGTAATATTCAAATGGAAACGGGCGCGTCGAGTACTGATTTGAAATGTATGATTAGCTTCAAATGAGACGATTTAATTGCTTCCCTTAACCCATTCATCCAACCAGCCAGCCATCTATCCTTCCTTTTCCTTCTTTTCTTCCTTCCTTGGCATTTTTCCTTTTCTTTCTCCCTTCCTTCCTTCCTTCCTTCCTGCCTTTTCTTCCTCCCTTGGCCAATACCACTCCAGATAAAAGTGCTTCATATTGTTGTGCGATGTTATTACAATAAAAGCGTGTCAGCTGTCGAATAATCTGCAACTGTACCAATCCTTTCTCTAATTTCTATTCAAACATCGAGTTGTTAACTGCTTAAAAGATGGAGAGAGAATACCTCTCGGTGAAGCATGGTTGGGCAATGCAAATCTGGCTGTATCGAACTTCAGAACCGTATGACGGGTGTGGGGAATTGGTTCCTTTGCCTTTTTTTTTTTTTTTGTGATGCAAAATAGAAAGACGTCGTTTTCCATTCGGGCTTCGGCAACCTGTTATGGGAAGAATTCAATGTGAAAATGCAAAGGCATACAAATCAAATCAAACATAAAAGAAATCCATTCGCATGAAGTACCACTCGCACGGCGACGTGTGAAAGTCGGCTGCAAGGGAAAAAAAAAAGTTTGGTTGAGAGTTTGCACTTCTTTTGAGCACCGGCCTATTTGTTCCAAGCTGGCAGTTGTTATGGGAGCCTTTGCGAGTTGAAAGTGAACAGACCAGAAACTTTATAATGAGCGGTTGCACCTGACCTGAAACTTTCCCATCTTCATAAACATTGACCCAAATACTCCCGCTGTCCATTTCGGGAGTTGAGGTTGGCCGAGCGCGTGCCCTGCAAGTGGCAGCAGCTTCACTGCTCGCCATCAATCCTCCGTGGTCATGAGCCTTGATACGCAAGGACTAAGATTGTCTGAAAGTTTTTACGTTCAAAGGAAACGGGAGACACCAAAAACAAAACGAAAAGTCAAGGATGCCCCGCTCGTGCTACTCGTTGACTGGGGGCGGCAGGGCAACAATATCGTTAAGTTGGCTGAAAGCGAGCTGTTGCTCTTGCTCGCCAGCGCTGCTGCACACGCATGCGCCTCAAAACAAAAGCAGCAAATATACTCGACTTGACGTTTGACTTCCTAAAGGCTGCGGAGTCTGCGGACAGGACGGATGTGGCCCGCGGACCCGACGTCGCCCCGATGCGCTGTCAATCTGAGGTCGATGGGTCGGGGAAAAACATGAGCGCCAAACAACAACCTCTGGTGCTCATCTGAGAGCCGCAACAAACGTTTTGTTTGATTATTGCAGATGGTCTTAATGACATATTTAGTAAATATTTGCCGCAGGCAATTTTATTACGTTGCATCGAATAATAATGACGCGACTGCATTCTGCCCCACGACTACGACAATGTGCATGCTAGAAATGTGTCAGGACGGCACATGCAAAGAAAGACTGCGGTCCTCAGAACTCCGCGACCCCGGCCGACTTCCCTCCCACAAGAGTGTTTGATTCGCTTTTTTTTTTTTTTCAGACTTACCGTATTGGCCCGAATATAAGACGGCCCTGATTATAAGACGACCCCTCTTTTTCAAGACTCAAGTTTGAATAAAGACTTTTTGAACACCAAATAAATTTTTATACAGAAAATAATTACAGTACATCTGAAACAAATGATTATAACAATATATTTGAGAGAAAAAGCATGTTATTTTTCCCCAATCAAATCTTAAAATCTGAACATTTAAATATGTTAACTAAAGTGCAATCACATTCGTAAACGAATGGCTTCTGATTTTTGAAATTTTGTAAATCACATCATAACTTCTCCTCAGCTGCCAGTTAACCTGGCCGATCTTCGACCCACTTTTCTCCAGATTGTCGCTACGTTTCTCCATTTTCTGTTCTCTTCTATTATTTTCTTCTTTTCCTTCTTACCGCTATTTTTTTATTTTTCTTCTTCGTGCTACCGCTATTTTTATTTTTATTCTTCGTGGCAGGGGTTCACTTTGGCCTGGGGAGTCAAGTTCAGCATTCGGTTCAATGATATCTGGCGCCATCTAGCGTCATGAATGGGTATAATGTCTAGACCCCGAATATAAGACGACCCCCACTTTTTCAGTCTTATTTCAATGCAAAAAACACTGTCTTATATTCGGGCCAATACGGTACTTGGGGGGCGAGGGGGGGAAGGTCTGGCGGCCCGCCGGGCCTGTGACGCACCGGGGGAAACCTGGTCCCTCACCGTGGCCCCATTTTGTGTCGCTAATTTGATTTTTAAGAAACCACTGCGCCTGAGGAAAAGCAATCAATCAGAGAGAGAGGGCACGACTTACAAAGTTGTTCGCTGTTTGTCAAGCGGTCACGCTAACCCGTTACCTTGGGCTGCCAGAGTTTTGTTGAAACTACTGTACGGCGGGATATCCGCCTGGGGGAAAAATGAACAAATGCCAAGCCTTCATTCGTCAACAACTGGGCATACGACGGGCAAACAGAAGAAGTGCGAAGGCACCGGAGGCGGCTGAGGGGAGAAAAAAAATCCTTCCCCCTGCACCAGTATTCTTTTTGAGCCACACAAAAGGCATGAATAAAACTGTCTCAGTTCTGCTTTGATGCTGCACTCCAACCCCTTGCCGCCGCCTAAGCAAGACGCTCGCCCAGCCACGGAGACGCCACCATCGACAGGAGCACATTGCCTCGACGGCAGCGGCCTGGGGACGGTTCGCAGCCTCGACCTTGGTCGGGGGAAGCCTCCACCCGCTCAGCTGGTTTTTCAGGCACGTCACAAGGAAGCGGTGACGGCGGCCGTAGTGACAGCCGAAAAACCGTCAGCTTGGTCAGAGGTTTTTTTTTTTCTTCACGAACAAAAGACCATTGTCTGATTCAAAAAGAAACCTCATTAAATCTGTTTCAACGGAGAAGAAGACAAGATGAAGGTCACAGTGCTTTTTTTTTTTCCTCCAATTTCAAAACCTCAGCACAACACAAGCCTCTTCTCCCGCCTCAGAAGGCAATGTTGAGGAATGCGCATTTCTGTCCGAGGTTTTGTCATGGAAGTTCGAAGTCAGTACGTTTACTGTTGTCATCTTTGTCTCAAATACGTCAAGTCTGAATACCGTTTCCGGATTTTAATCATGCCGGTAGCCACATACACATGCCCGCAAAATTCATCGTGGGGGGCGGGCAAATCCTACCTTGCGGTTTTCACTTTTCGCGCGGGGGTTTCTGTCCCTATTGGCCGCAAACAACGAGGGATAACTGTAGCATCTTTCATATCAGGTACCATGAACACTTGAGTGGCCCCCGTAGAGCGTATGAGAGGAGAGGAGCAGACTGAATAATTTGCCGATCTTAAACCCGTGGGAAGCAATACGTGAGGCAGCTTACTGGTAAAAATGGAAAACAGAGATTTGATTTGATTTCCGGCTTGACCTGTTGCTGACATCGATCTTGTGGACACACAATCCGAGCAACGTCGACGCAGCCCCAGACAGGCATCTCACCTGTAAATCTTGTATCTGGTGGAAAATCCCTGATGGAACCTCTCTCTGAACTCGGTGTACTCAGGGCAACGGTGGAAAGGTCCCTTTTCTGACAGCAGCCAGTCCAGCTGCCCTCCGCTCTGCCTTGTGCTGAAGCCCCACGCCGAGGAGCCGGAGGGAGAGGAGGAAGATGACGCGGCGGACCCGCGGAGCCCTTTGCCCACGTGTTGCGCCACTTGTTCGGCTCGGATGGGCCACAGCAGCCAGAAGACCACCCACGGCAGCCATAGAAGCATCAAGGAGGGCGCCGACCATCTAGCAGGAGAGGCGGACCCGTGCGAGCACTCCTCTTTTCTCACAGGCCAATGATTTGCCATGGTGCCGCTGGTGATGTTCTAGGGCACCGCGGACCGGCATTTCTTCGGACACTCGCCTCCCGCTGGCCTGAAACAAGAAAACAAAGAAACACCGGGACACCGGAGTGATAAGATAAGATGAGAAAACCTTTATTTGTCTCACAATGGAGACATTTGCAAGTTACACGTTACAATTGACTTCAGTTTATCTTGAAGATACTAAATTGAAAACAAAAAACTAACGCTGCCATCAAGACAAATTAGCGACACGCAGCATTTGAGTCAACAAGATAGCATTTGGCGACGACTGGAGATATGCAGTCCGACCTCTTTTTTTTCGACGTGCCCTGTTGACTACTTTTCCACCATCGCGATAACGTTCACGTTTCAAAATCCCGATTTCACCGGGTTCATTTGCCGATTTCGCTTCCAACGAACACCGTTATGATGCCAACTTCATGACAACAACCAGATTTTCCCCGCAAAATAATGCAAAGGCCTTTGTTACAACGAACCGCGGGAAGCTAACTGCTGCCGCCACCTTGCTCATGAACAAAATGGACAGTTGCTTAGCCACGCTACCGATCGACTCGGTACATTGTTGCACTTCTGGGGGGGCGCAGCGTGGTCTGAAAACACGTCTGGTCAACAGAAGCGAAACTCGCTGTTCGTGAAGGCTGAAATGGACTCTCCCTTTGGAAAGGGCGTCTCCCAGAAGAAGCTCGGCCGAGTTGACCAACCCGACGATTTCGTGCGTCATGGCCACAAAAGCACGCCAGAGTTGGAGGCCAACAGATTGCAAGAGGAACGTTGACGGCTTCGGCTTTGCGACAAATCCCGAACTGGAGGAGAGGCACTTTTCATGTGCTGACCGAAAGTTTTCAGAGAGGAAGTAGGAACGCTGCTTTTGTTGGTTTCACGTCTTATGAAATCGTGTTGTTTTCCTTCATATACACGCATTTGTAATGGACACGTTTTTACACCTAAACACGTTCATACGGTATTATACATCATCGTTGGCGGCCATCCGATTGGAAATGTTTACAGCGAACTACCGTTAGATTCGCTCTGTCCCTCGAGGTGCATCGTAATCAGGTTCGACTGCACTCTAGCAAACAATTGGAGGCCAATTGGGATACGGTGGGGCTGTTTGTGACCATTCGTCCCTCGTAAATGCAAGCTCTGGGAGCTGGTTGACAAGTCCAACTCCAATGATTGGTACGAGCAATTTAGCAAATGACTGCTATAATGCATCTTCTTACACAAGATGAAATATAAACCACCACGCGCGCACACACACACACAAACACACACATTTTATATATATATATATATAAATAAACCAGAGTGGGACTTTTGTGTTGTTCAACATTAATTCCAGTAGAGACTCCAAAAAGGAGCAGGGGTTCGAGTACATAAATAGAGCAGAGAAGGAGGAACTCGAGAGTGTGTACTGTATATCGGGATCACATAGAAAACTGGTCTTCACGTACTTATTTTGTTAATACACACCCACATACAATTCCGTTCTAATTGGAGACTGTTGGCCTTCAGAGAGTGGAGGTTTGCCGTTAAGCTCACCGTTAATGACTAAAAAGTATCGTTGACTGGGAGAAAGTCCGTGGGGAGAAATGAGCGTATCAGACAGGATATGCAAAGCAGGCGGAGAGGATGCTTCAAATGAAATGGGATTTTAAGTATTCCCTGTTTAGCTCGCAAACAAATTAGTGAATTAATTTCTGTGGATACTTGCATACATAGACATGAAAAATAAAATGCTCAAGGTGTTTCGGTCCAATTTTTGCCTGCTGTCAAGCAATATGTCAACTGAAGGCACCGATTGAACTTGGAGGCTTTACGTTCAAACGGGATATTGCTGATGTTGTGTGCACAGCCCACGAGTCAAAACGTTGCCAGAGCGCTTATATTTACGGAGGCCGACGCACGACGCGGGCTTGGGTCCACTCACATTGTTGCGATAATCGAAGTCCAACGGGCCCATCACACACTCATTTGTGGCCAGGAATTATGTACAACATGAGCCATAAAACACTCAGAAGTGGCCACAAAGTCGTTTTAACGTGCACACAATACAAATCAGATGAAAATGAGTTCTAGGCTATTCATAAAATTCTTGCAGAGTGGCAGCGTAACTGAGTGCACCTACTCTACGACCGATAAGGTGTACATTTTGTGGTTTCTGGCATTGTGTGTGTGTATGTGTGTGTGTGTGTGAGGGGGTGAATGGCAGGTCATGGCCCACTGAGAAATGATGTGGCTTCATGGTGTGGTCAAAGTGAATATGATTTTAAAATAAAATGTATTCACTGTGCTGCACAGGGCAGCATGGTGGTGGACTGGTGAGCACATCAGCCTCACAGTGCAGAGGTCGAGAGTTCAATTCCAGGCACCGGGCATGCCTTCCCTGTGCCTAAGTGGCTTTTCTGCGGGTATTCCGGTTTCCTCCCACATTCCAAAAACATGCAGGGCAGGTTAATGGAACACTCGAAATTGTCCCTGAGTGTGCAAGGGTTGTTCATCTACGTGTGCTCTGCGATGGGATGGCGACCACTTCAGGGTGCCCCCCCCCGCCTACTGCCTCCGAAGACAGCTGGGATAGGCTCCCGCACACCCCCCGCGACCCTTGTGAGGATAAGCGGGTCGGAAATAGGACGGAGGGATTAGTCTATAGTGTGCCTTTTCAACAAAAAAAGTTCACCAATCCATACTCAGAAAAATGCAAGAGAATTTTATCATGTGTATACACACACACACACACACACACACACACACACACACACACACACACACACACACACAAACAAATGCAAACAATCCCATAGATGAGAGTCAAGCAGAGAAAACAAAGCGTAAATGGAATCTTAAAGTATCAGGTAAAGCAGAAAGATTTCGAGAGACACGAGAAACTGGGCGGGGAGAAAACCATTCAAAGTCATGTCAAGACAAATGAGATTTTCGGTCCGGCTTAAAGTGTGGGACTTTGGTCATAGATTGTGAAAGAAGATTTCACAGAGTTGAGGCTTTGACTGCAAATTCCCGCTCACCTTTTGTTCCGTGCCCAGGAAGGAGAACCGATGACCGGGCCAGATTTGAGCCGTGCATCAGGCTCGCAAAGGGCGAAGGCACAGGATGTTCAGACAGATCGGCGGCAAGGTTACACAGTGTCGGTGGCCAAATTTGGCAATATTGTGAGTGGAAAAAGAACGCGGCGGATGAAGCCAAAGACATTGGGCTCCATTTTAAATGGATTCGAAGTGCAAGTGTTTTTTTTTTTTTTTTAAATAGAACTCATTCGACATTCACATCACTCTCCTCCTCGTTGTCTCTTATTGTTGCTCACTTTCCCTGCTTTGTTTAATGTTTTTCTCTTTTTTCTGAAGCGCGGACCCTCACTTCGATTTTCCACTTATTGGCTCCTTGCTTTAAACGTTTGCGATTTACAATTAAAACGTTAAAACATTTTGGTTATTGCGGTCCTTGGCGACTTTTGTCCTTTTATGATGACCGGTACATGCTGAGCTCTTCGCACTTGGTGAGAATTGCCATGTTCAACTCTGCAGAGGAGCAAGATTTGCCTTTCAAATGAAGGTCATTAAATTGTTGTAGGAATAAGTGAAAGCCGTAACTGCCAGGCCTAATTCTCCTCTTCTCCTCTCCTGAGACTTTGCCGCTAATTATAAAATACATAAAATATGCAGTGAATCCCAGCAAGACAATGGCAGGAATTTTTAGCTCTGACATTTAGTGTTCGCTCCTGCATTATTTACACACCCGCGCACACGCACACACACTTGACGTATTTACCTTTCTTTCCTGCAAGGATCTAAACTGTAAAAGGTAAGAGTGTCTCAAATTCGCATGATTGAGAACATCTGTTGCAACAGAACATCAAAATTAACCACAACCGTCTAAGAGATGACGGCGGAGTCAATCAATGCAATTAAATGCAATTAATCGGAACGGTGCTTGTCCAATCAGAGGGATGAAATGGAATGAGATGAGATGTCCCAACATCATTTTCCACCAACGTCCCATCCGGTTACCGATGTGAACGCCGTTTCACCTGCTGACTCGTTTCAGTCGTTCCTTCTGCAGCCCAGGAGAGCCAACATCAAGTCTGACAAAGATACAAACTTCATTTGTCGTGCAATTGGAAGCACCGACTTCAGGAAGGCTGAAGACTGCGCGCTGAGATTTACACAACCAATACTCACGATGACACAACTTGGTGTTCTCAACTGAACAATATACACACGCTCAACAGAAACAGGAAGAGATCGACCAAAAAATATAAAAAATGCTCAACTGGCCGGAAGGAATGAGCAAGCCTGCGCTTCCAAAGTGCAGCCTAATGACGACCAAGTCGGGGGGGCGGGTGTGCATCGCACAGATGGGCTGTAGCTGGAAATTGCTGTCTCCGTGCACGTGAGTACATATCGAACGCACGTGCGCTGCCGCGGCCTTATTGGCGCCGTCTTTGGCCGCTCTCCAGTTGGACAAACAAACAGCCATATGGTCAATTAACGCCCATCAATACACTACCTCTGTAAACATCTTTACCGCTGATCATAAACCACAACCTGTCAGCAGCGTCGGTGCAGATAACTTGCGATGGACCGAATTTATTTTGGACTTGCTACGTGCCATTGACTAAATATATCGAGCAATGGTTCTTAACGTGGGTTCGATCTTTTCTCTTTTTAATAAATGCATTTTGTTTTTATGTCTTGAATTTGTAAAAAAAAAAATCTTTTTTTTTTTCACTAATGAAGGCTTCAGTGAATGTGCATAAGAACCACTGATATAGACCGATTCAAGGGCGTTCTGTTTCTCTTCGTTTCATTGGTCAATATCAAAACTCAAGGCAAACAACCTGCAGTAAACAGCCTACATCTTGTTCGACTGCTGTCGGGAGCCAAACAAACAAAATGATATGGGTATAATTCTCATTCCTCATCATCATCATCATCATCATAAAAATGAGTCGCTTGAATCAAATGTCGTCGTCGTCCTATTCTTTGGCGTGCATTGAGTGTCATAATAAGCAGAGTCATTCCATCCGTCTTTAACAAGAAGACACGGGGAACAAAACAGACCGACAGCTCTTGAGACAAATGAGTTTCGTTCAAACGCGGCTCAGTTCATGTTCACTCAGCGCTCGCCCACACCGCGGCTCGGCAATGGTTATTTTTTTACAAAACGTATCAACTGACATGCTAATGGGGGGGCTTGGCGGAGTCTTTTTCGTGGCCCCTCCCGCTCTTTGGAATCAACGCCGCTCTTTCAAACTCGTCATTTTTAGTGTTTGGCTTTGACTCAGCACGAGACTTGATTTGTAGTTTGACGGTTTTTGTGCATTCTCCATTATGAATGTATTGTTATTATTGTTGGTTGTTGTCCGACTTATTTTTGCTCCATGTACAGCACTTTGTATACAGCGCCGGTTTTGTTTTGAAGCGCTCGAGAAATACACTCGAGTTGAGTTGAGGCGAGAGTCCTCTCAAATTCCCTCAACACCTACGGCGTACGCATCTGACTGTTTTATTAAACAGAGTAACGTTTACAGCATATCATGCCGACAAAACCTAAAACGCAATCTTGAAGCTTTTTTTTTTTCAGCCTTGAGCCGAAATGAAAAATGTAATGCTATCCCTTCGGTCTCATCTGTGTTCCGATTTTATTGCCGCTGATAACGTGCACAAAGATCCGAAGAAGCAAGGCTGCCATATATTGCCGGTCCTGATACAAAGAGAAAAATAAACCAGACAAAGCTCATCATAATGGAGAATATATGTGGGTGGCCGTGTGGGTGCTCGCGCCAGTCAGTTACCAGGGGCAAGAGTCTTTCTATTTCAACATTGCAAAAGCAAACGCGCTCAGGGAGGCCGTGAACCCGTCAAGCCCAGAAATATGCTCCCTTCTTGGAACCGGGTTGCCCGGGGTGGGGCCGCTTCGTCGGGGCCAATTGCAAGCGCGCCGACTCATCACCCTCGCACGCAGCACGTGTTGACATGTGTCACTCTTGCGTCGGCGCAAGCCTCCCAGCGCTTCGACAACCCAACGGTGTTTCCGAAACGGTCATAACAAGAGAAAGAAAAGGCGCGGGAAGTTTCTGAGAGGCAAGCAAATTGGTCATGTTCGTTCGGGTTGTCGAAGAAGCTGAAGGTGGGCAGAGTGAGAACGTAGAACTTTTCTCTCGATTCCAAGATGGTTCTGAGTGCCGGGATTTGGGATTCAACTGCTGTTAAGTGCGGAGCGGGAGCTCGTCCGTGAAATGGAGGCCGGTTGACCACCCCCTGAAAAATCCTCAGCTATTTGCCTCAACACCTTCAATAGAAAGCTGATGAAACCAACGAGAGCAGAAAAAAAACCCATCCAGGATCACTTTCTTGACTGACTTTAGCGTGTTTTAAAACATTGCAGAGTGGCCCTTTCATCCTTCCATTTTTCTGTAGGCGGCCCTCCAATGAAAAAGTTTGGACACCTGCAGAAGTGTGCAGATTTTCATCGGTGTCATTCAGGGAACTTGCCTGGATGCTCAGAAAACGGAGGTCTTTTGGGGTTCAGGGGTCACTCCTTAAGACCTCCCATGACTCTGTGGTGGCTTCGTGTGCCGTCTGCTAAAGCGAGATTTTAAATGACGACCCAAAAACTCCTCAAGCAGCCAAACAGGACGGCCAATGACTATTATGGAAGCTTCTTCGAATGACATGAACTATAAATTCCCCCTTTGCGGTCTGGAGTCACAGCTGCAGCACTAAATGCGATTGGGGAGCATACGTTGCGATGGCTTGTGATGACAAGAGCTCGTCGTCATCGATCGGGGGTGCCCATCAAACTTTGAGCGTGACGCATGTTAAGTAGCCAGACCGTTTGGATGGGCTAAGGCGCACGCTCGTCTCTCATGACAACTTCCACCTACTGCTTTGGTCTTGTCTGATATTGTTTCAGACAATTAAAGTTCCCCAAAAAAAGCGAACGCTAATATCGTTCCTTCAGCATCCTCAAGGGTATAAAGACATTAATAAATGAGCGGCAGTGCACAGGCAGACTGATGAATGAAATGTCTGCCGGTGATTCATAAACATTGTGCGGCCCATTGTAGTCCCCCCCCCCCCCCCCCCCCCCCCCCCCCGCCGCTCTCTAAAATTGATGAGGGAAAACAAATATAGCAAAGTCGCTGTCATCGTGAGACAGCAGACTCGACTCGACTCGACATTATTTCTCGAGCGCTTGAAAAGAACCAACAGTGTATACAAAGTGCTGTACACGGAGCAAAAAGAAGCCATGCAACAACAAACAGCAAAACACTAAATGAATATCGAAGACAGTAGAAAGCACAAAAACAGTCTGACTAAAAAAAAAAAAATCAAGTCTCATGCTGAGTCAGGTGTCAGGTCGGCAGACCCGAGGCACCGGGCAGAGGGGGCGGAGGGGCAGAGGATGTGGCGAGGCCATTTCAAGATTTGAAAAAAAAAATCTAATGGGATCTCCAAAAGAACTTGAAAATGAGCCAGTGAAGGGATGCCAGCGTAGGAGTTCTGTGCTCCTTCTTACGAGTGCCGGTCAAGAGGCGAGCAGCAGCATTCTGGGCCAACTGGAGACGTTTGATGGAGGATTGGCTAACTCCAAAGTCAAGTGCATGACAGACATCCAGATGGCGAGATGTGACCAAGCCACGAAGGACCGTTTCAACGTCACCGATTTGCCGCTCCAATTCAAAATCACTGTCCAGTTAAAGAGCCGGCCGGCTTCGACAAGGAGCCAGGGGGCCCCAAGTCCGCAGGATGGGATGGACGAGGGCCATCGCTTCCGTCTTCTTGTCAATGTCCTGGAAAGTATATTCCTACTTATCACCTCACGGGTGAATTGAATGATTGTATACCCGCCATGACGCCGTTTTTACATGTGATCGATTAGTTTGTCTACCAGAAAGCTTTTTACTGTCTGCTGAGCTGAATCACAGAGTGACAGCAAATGATATCCGCGCCGTCCCAAAGACAATCTGGCGATAGCTCCTCATTGAGTTTACGTCGTAATGACACGGCATTCTTTCTTTGGAAAAGCTTGTGCAGTTTGGTGACTTTCTAAAACACAGAACTACAAAATTAAACGGAATCACAGTGTCCTTTATGTTGCATTACATTCAATCCAAGCGCCGCAGGTGTGTCACCAAGGCAACCATAAACCCTCAACATTCTTTGAAGGTGAAACAGCTCCTTCTGAATCACCGGCCCGTTGACTAGGAGCTCTATTTCCCAACCGCCGTGGCTCGTCGGTGTGATTCCTCCCCTATATTTTCCACATACGTGTGCATCAGACTGCCATTTCATCTCAAAACTTTGAACGTCATGGCATCAAAGAGAAATGATGCTTCGCGCTAGAGACTTTGACGGTGATTCCGGCACTGCTTGGGGTCGATGGCGCAAACTTGCCTCGAATAGTGGCACTGAACAATCTAACAGCACAAATCCTATTGAAGAGTAGAAAATCAAAGAGTCAAGACAAGATCTATGAACTATTTATGATTTATGACTCTCCTGTACAAAGCAGGACGATGGATGATGAGAAAGAAAGTCAAATGGATCAATCGAGCTGCATCAGACAATAAATCCCCAACAACTGCAGCCACTATTTTCAAATGCATTTAAACGCCATCGTTATTGATGTCTTCCTTTCACTCTGTGTGTGTGTTTGTTTTAAATGGGTGAGGCCTGATCTTTTCGAGCCCAACACTTGTCATACAGTTAGTTTAATGGAGCATGACTTCAGAATGGAGGTCACTCGAGTCAATATATTGGCATGTAAACACATTAACCTGGAGTTTAGATCGGATGTACCCAACCGCCGGTCCGCGGTCGATTTGGTACAGGGCCGCACAGAGACCGACCGGGTTCTGTTTTTGTTTGTTCGTTTTGGTTTTCTCTGGGCCAGTCAAACACAGCACTCCCCTCCAACACCACCCAGCCCGTCGAGGATTTTTTCCAAAGGGCAATACAAACCTTGCTGGGTGATCATACGATCGAGATTCATGATACAACGTGATCGGCGGTGAACCCTGAGCATATTTACGTGGTGGAAATGTGCGCGACTCTAGCTAATAGGAGTCCCTCTTCTCGCATTGGTTTGCAAGTTGAAATCAACAGAATGCGCCAATAAATGAAAGAAAAAGCGGTACACAGAAAGTACGAGTCACACAAATTGACCGAAGGTACAGCGAAACGGCCAGCTGACGGGCAACCGTGACTTCTCAAGATGAAGCTTTTTTGACAAGAAATGGACAGAGTGATGTGCAATCATGGCCCAAAAATGTCCCCCCCCCCCCAAAAAAAAGATGGAGGAGATCTGCGCCACGCATCCAGTTGACTGACGTTGGGCACTCATTAGCCAGGCTTCACTTCCCCGAGGCTACAGTGTGATGCAAGTAACACAATGAATCGCCTTGATCCACATGTATCCACAACTAAAGAAAGGTAAGCGTTGCCTAAAAGCCTTCCTGCGGCGATGCCTAATTTTTATGCAGGAGATAAAGTCAATTTGGAACATCACTAGCACGCCGCGAGTAAATGCGCATCTGATCCGCCTCGATTCCATCTTTCCTCTTGACACTCGCTCGGCAGACAAGAGGGAGAATCCTTGGCTTTCAAAGACGACGCTTCCATTTGAAAATGAAACCAAAACGCAACATTCCACTGCCAGACTATAAACCGTATCCGGCTGACACGAGGGCTCGCGGTTGTGTTTGATGTCGCGGACGAAATGCGATCGGATCCGGTTTTCCTTCTGTCACTCTTTGGCCGCGGCAGCCTCTGTAAAACAGGCGCAGGTCGATTCAAGACCCCGGAGACGGCTGCAAATAGCAAACATGTCGAATCGTGAATTTCTTGCTGTGGTCTCGATTGAATCTGAACCGCAAATGTCTCCCAAGTGCGAGTACGGCGTTGATCACACGCTTGGTGACCGACCGTTCTTTGTCTTTGTGCCACTTGAACTACGACCAAGCCATGACCACCCACTGCAACCCACCAATCCTTCTGAAGTCGACATATTTTATTTTATTTTTTTGTGTGGGAAGCCCGCTCGTGGGCGATGGCACCATCGACAGGGACACATTGCTTCAACGCCACCGCCAGCGGCGGGTTGGTTCGCAGCGATTCAGCGGGTTCAAGAGAGCCTTATCTGGAAGGTTCCCCCACCCGGTCGGCTGTTTCTTTAGACACGTCACGACGAAGCGGCGACAGCTCAGACCGAGGCTGAAGTGACAGCGGAAACTGTCAGCTCATAAGATTTTTTTTTTTCTTCACTGAAAAAACGCCACGGCCTGATGAACATCATCGCGCTACCCATCACCGTGTTTTTCTCCAATTTTTTCGCCAATCCAGCTAAACCGTCAGCGCCTTCAACAGAAGAGTCTCCATCCATTTTCCGAGTTTACAGGTTCAACTGTAGCAGCTTGCCCAATTGTATACTTGGACCCCTTTTGCCTTATCTCCTTCTCTTTTTCGAACAAATGTCTGAAAAAGAACACAGAACGCAGGCATTACTGCCGGTCTCAGTGCCGGAAATGATGTTTGTAAGGCACCTCGTTTCCTGCAAACACCAGGAAGAAAAACGCTGAGAGGCTGTTCAGGCAACAAAAAAAAAACCTTCGATCCCCCCCCCCCTCCCCACCCCACCCCGCTCCGGCGCGACACGCACACACCAGGGCACTTCAGACATCTTCTGAAGTTGTTTTTCTGTCTTTGCAAATATGAGCGGAAGGAATAAAATCATCACCTTCACGATGCCCCGTTCTCTCATTTGGGGAGCTTCAAGCGCCAGGGTTTTTCGTCACTCTCATCTAATCCAAACATTGGAAATTCTCTCCGGCTGTTTAGAATTGCTAAAGCCATTTTATGAATCGTTTTCCCAGAGTGGTATGACTGTGAAGTGGCTGCGCGTACATGTGATTCCATTCCACCGTAATGGCGCTGAGATAGGGATAAAGCGAGCGGCGATGAGATCAGAAAATAGATTGGGACGAGGTATGTGATGGCCTTCAAGATTCACATGGATGATGTTGAAGAAGGAAAAAAATAAAACCCCAAACAAAACAAAAGGTCAGACATTGTTTTCTCAACAAAGCAAAACCTTACGGTTTATTGCTCCGCGGTCACAAAATGGATATTCAGCTGCCTTTGTGTTTTGGAAAGTGGGAGGGGGGTAGGGGGTGCCATTTGTGTCATTTGGCCACCTTGTTTCAAGCGTCACGAAAGATTGAAAAAGATATTTGCGTTTTTATCCTTGCGGCGAATCGTCACACAAACCGCCAAGAGTCCGGCATTGCGGACGGACCTTTCGGTGCTCGCCAAAGCCCGTGAAGACCTCAAGAAAGGCAGATTGATTCTCAGGCACCAGCAAACAGTTATTGATTGCGTCAAACATCAGAAGAGGTGCTCGAAAAGGAAGCACGGGGAGACTGCAAAATGGATTTCGACGGCAGGTGATGGAGGCTCAGCGCCCGTTCGCTTCAAACTGGAGACGCTCAGTCAGCCACAAGATGGCCATTTCATTTGTTGGAAAAACAATCACGTCTCATCTACATCTATTATTCGTCTCGTAACATTGCAATTTTTTTTTTAAAACGCATTTCAGAGAACCGCATGAAGGTTCATGCAAAGGAGAATACAAAGTTGGCGCCGATTGAAAATGGAATTGAGCTGCCTCATCTTTCGTCAGCACGTCGACCCTTCTCTCTTTTGATTCACATTTTGGTCAAGTTTCGACTAAGACGTCGTATCACGTTCACGTTTAATAGTAGACTGTTTCAGATGGGCTCAAGCGGGGGTGCCCACACTTTTTCAGTATGCGAGCTGCTTCTAACATGACCAATAGAGAAACAACCATTCGCGCTCACAATCACACCCAGGGACAATTTGGAGTGTTCCGTTAACCTGCCACGCAGTTTTTTTTGGAACGTGGGAGGAAACCAGAGCACCGGAGAAAAGCCACGCAGGCACGGCGAGAACATGCAAACTCCACACGGGAAGGTCGGTGCACCGTGAGGCCGACGCGCTAACCAGTCGCCCACCGTGCCGCCAAAACGGTTTACCACCGTTTCCCTTATTTAATTCCTGATGACGCAGCATCAGGAGCAACTGTCTGGGGCTCCGGACCAGCAGGCCCGCAACTCTCGTGAGGAGAAGCGGAAGGATGGATGGATGGGTGGGTGGATGGACTTCCGCTGAATGGAATCGGCCAGGGATGGCGTCAGCACAGGAGCTGCTGATAGCGAGCCGTGCACACACTTCCCGATGAACATCAGTCATGTTGCAACGATACTCGGCCTTTGTGTGTTGATCAATGGCCCAAAAATGCCGCTCCGCATTTCCCTCCATCGGATGGCCGGCAAGGGCCCGGATGTCCCAGTACAGAATAGGAGCAGGCAAACATGAGATGTTGACACATGACTGATTTGTTTTTGGTTTTTTTTGTTTTTTAACTACGTCATTGCAATATGTCGTAAGCCAAATGTTGACTTGGACGTGATATTTCTTCAAAGATTGAAAAACTCAAATCTCTAAAGTGGATTGGAATTGTGTCGGTTCATCCATTTCGTTTCATCCTCTTATCAAAGTGAGTCCAAAGGCAGATACGGCAACCGCGTCGCCGCAAATGTCCTTCACCACTCCCGAACAAAACTTGGAGCTATTCAAACTCTTCCTCCAGAGGGGAGAGCCCGATGCCCGACCCCTTCCTGACTGCCACAGATTTAGAGCTGCTGACTCTCACCTATGCAGCTTGGCTCTCAGCTTTCAACCAAGACTGCAGATCCAAAAGGTGCTACATGCCTAAAAAAAGTCATGGGGACCAGAACCTGAGCAAACTTATCCAACTGTGCTCCTGGCGAAGACCCCAAAAAAAAAAAGTATAATAAACTAATGGGATGAACAGTATGCTCATTTCTTGGACCGTTGAGAGAATTCTTTTAAATTTGTGGAAGCGGAAATGCACATTTAGCTGTTAATTAAAAAAAAAGATTTGAAGCACACCTAGGTTGTATCACTCTTCCGCCAAAGTAAGTGGCCCTAAACGCACTTGAGCTGTTTCAAAGGCCTCGGTTTTGCTCTATTTGCAGCTCTGACGACCTGTGGTGTTTGTGAATCGCGAGCAGCCGGGTTGGCTGCCAACGCTTCAAATGCAGCTCCTAAACTGGCGGGCCATCTCTTGGACCACAAGGTAAGCGTGCCAAGAAAGATGATCAGCAAAAGACACTCACCTTTCTGAAGACACACAGACAATATAAAAATGCTAAGGAGCTCGGCAACGGATCTGAAGACGTCATTTTTCAAACGGCAGCCTCTCTGAGTTGAGGCTGTGAGGTGCCAGCACCCGTGGCAGCGCTCCCATGCCAACTCGTATTACACATCCTGCAATCCTACAAAAGTGCAGACTCCCGGAGGAGGACGGAGCCAGCAGCTAACGAGAAACAAACACTTTCCTGTTCGACGGGCGCAGAGTGTCTCCGTTGGAAAAGGCCAAACGGTAACCCCGATAAAAGGTGTGTCTGTTGGGGGGGGGGTGCCAAGCAACAGAAACTTCTGAAAAGCAAACAATCCAATGAAGAGGTTCATTGCAACGGACGGGGAAATGACGGAGATCAAAATCGAATCCAAGAGAAACAACAGACGGGCATACGCTCACAGAGTGGCGATTGCTGAGGCCAAAACAAGACGGGACACATCTTTGCGGTCGCTGGGACCGAATACGACAGACTTTGGTTTGATTTCTGTATTTGGCTGCGTGTCAGCTGCGCGGCACCCGCGCGTGACGTCGTCCCGGGAGGGGCTGAAAGAGTGACGAAAGCTCACTGACGGACCGACGCGTTGACAAATGCCCACCTGTAAATTCCGGAAGCCTGAACGGAAAAGCAAAACTTCGCCCATTAAAAGTTGTATCCTGAGCTATTCCGGCTTCACAGTACAGAGGCTGTAATTGCTTTCCGCAGTTAGATAGGAACGCTTGGCAAGATGAATCCCTACTCCTCGTACACGGCTAAATCACAATTTAGTGCAGCCGCACTGGGTGGATCTCTTTTTTTTAATTAATTTCTTAAATCAACCCCGCCCAAAAAAATATATATATTATATATATATAAACTTATGTATCAGTGGGTAATGAAGAGAGCTTCAAATCATTGCTGTATCTGCCAGTTAGCTTGCAGTCAGTCACACTCTTTGTATTCCCTTTCATCCCATGCTTTCGGCTCATCTTTTTCGCATAACTCACTTCCCTCTTTCTCTCTCTCTCTCGCATTTTTGCTCTCCCTCTAAATTTGTATCCGAGGGCTATTTCTCAATCTTTCAGCATCCCAGTAAGGACGGAACATCATTTTGTGTGAATCCTATTCATCGTCTTTCTTGGCTTCATCTTTCTATTTTGCTCTTGCTGTGAGAAGTAACATTAAGGAAAAAGAAGAGGCTGTTATGAGTACAGTTAGTATCATACTTACATTCAGGCCCAGCTAAATTCCAAATATTATAACTATCTATCTATCGATCTATATATTTTTTTTAATCTATAGATAGATAAATTAGACATGAAGAGGGCACATCGATTTTGAAGACTTATTGTGTCAACTGTTGCAACCTGGTCATCCTGGAAGGGGGGAGTCCCCATCTGCGGCCCCTTCTCAAGGTTTCTCTGCCCCCACCCCGGATGTGTTTTTGGGAGTTTTTCCACTGCCCTCCCGGTGGTTAAGGTCAGGGGATGTCGTTAATATGTGCAGCCCTTTCAGACTGTTTGGGACTATATCAATAAACGTGACGTGACTTGACGTGAAGACGTTGAATTCTATCATCGTCGGCGGTGCAGCTGCGCTTGAGCGTGAAAAAGGGCAAATCTTGATTTGCGTGCCAGTGTCAGCCTCCTTTAGCGTGTTAGGGGATTTGGGCCAGTCCTCTGAGTCTGCACCAAGGTGGGCGTTCTGGCATACAAAGGGCCTTTGCTATGACGTGTGCGCGGCGCATCTGACATATCGTATCAAGTCAGCTGTGTTCACACCCATAACGGCGCAAAGCACCCTTTTCTCTTCAACGCGCGGGTATGCGAAAATCCTCAAGTTTGGCCGGGCGGACCTCCACGCAAAGTTAGACCGCACTTTGCCCGAGACGTGCTCTCAGCAAGAAAAGAGCACAAGAGATCTCATCGTGTTAAGCGATATGAAAAATCCAAAATAGCGGTCTTCGCGACCAATAAACATTTGCGCTGCAATGAAAGGCTGAAAATGAAAATTGTGAAGTGAAGACAAATTGCTGCGAGGTGACACACCGTGCATTCCATGTTCAAGTGAGTTCTGTGCACCGAGGGCAAAAAGCGAATCTGTGAGGAGTTGAAAGGGTCATTCATTTTAGTATGGCTAAAAGGCAGACTGTCTCTTCTATCTCGGCCTTCAGAAGCACACGATAATGCTTTTTGACAGATGAGATGAGCAAACCAAGCATGAAACACTCAGACAGTCTTGCAGTGGCAGCTCTTCACATTTATGAAGCTTTGGTCAAATTAAAACCAACTATATTTAGTCTGTCCTCGCGAGTGCTTGCTTTTGCCATCTGGGGGATGGAAGAACTCGGCATTGAACAATCCATTTTGGTTGCTTCTGTCCTACATGAACCTGTTGATCCTATTTCCACTGTCAAAGCACAGGGTCACCGACAAATACAAAATTAAAATGCTCATCTTAAAATTTTTTTTTCATTTTCCATTTTAAAAACCATCGATAATTGCCAGTTAGTGTGCCGTAACCTCAATGAAATGAAAAGGTTAAGATGGTTCATCTTCATTAAGGTGCATGTTATGACAGCATAAAATTAACAACAATGAAAACATTGCACAGGGTTCAACATAAACCGTGGCCCGATGCCACCACGTGAATGTGTCCAGCCACTCCAGGTTTACTCACCCATCCCCGATTAGGCGAAACACTTGAAAAGATTTCATCGACAGACACATTTTTTATATATATCGCTAATTGCCGCTTGCTGTGATGTGAGCGCCAATGGTTTTCCATCCAAGCGTGCCCCCTGCAATTGACTGCCAACAAGTCCAGCGTGTGCGTCGTCTCTCACGCAAAGTCCGCCGGGCGAGGCGGCAACTTATCCATAATCTTAACAGGGACAAGCACGATATCGAATGGACGGATCAATAACTTTTAACGAAACCAACGTGTTATACGCAACTGTATTTACAGTACACGCACATAGTGTTAGTTTCTATTTCAATGCTACTACTAATAAGGAAAGTCTAGGAAGGATGTTGAATATGGAAGGTAGCCCTTAGCCAAGCAGGAGAAGAATTCATTTGGAGAGTCACTTCCAGGGGAGACGGGCATCAGCAATATAAGCCGGCACATCAGGGAGCATTTCCAGCACAACACTGCTGACAAAGCTTCCGCCAGAAATAGAGCAAGACTTGCAATTTAGCCCCGGTTCAGACTAAAGATTGCTTTAGCACCAACAAACTGATGTTTTGGAAGTAGCTGGCCTTTGACAGTATAAAAACAGCCTTTCTGTGTGTGTGCGTGTGCATGTGTGTGTGTATAAAATGTGATTCCTGGCATTCTAAATAGTTTGTCGCAGCATGTAATATCCTGGAGTTTCATGGGAGCATGTACGTTGACTGGTCCTCTCCGAACTTTCCTGCAGCACAAGTGCCATTGATTGATTGATCGGGACCAGCATTTGCTGTCAAAGCCTTTGCGGGAGCGCTTCCTACGAAGGACCATCATGTGCCATGTATGAGAAGGGTTGACTCGCCGTTGCTCCCGTCTGTGTCGTGCGATGAACCCGTTGCCTCGTTGCACATGAACAGCAGAGGAAGTCTCGATTTTCAGTGGATTTCTGTCCAGAGCTTTTGGAAATTCTGCCCGCACCAAAGCAGGCATTCGGCAGCGATCTGCGTCTCCGAGTGAAAGCAAACAAATCACCGAGAGCGGTGGGATTTGGCCTTCTTTGTAAAACGGCACAGTAGGAAGCCCCGAAGGCCTCGAGGCTGATCCGCGCGCTGAAAACAATCTCCGTGACCTTTCCGTCTTAGCTAATTTCACATAAATGCCCAACCTTTAAGCAAGTCTTTGACACGCATGTGGCGAATTAGGAATCTTTTTTGCATCACTTCATCCTGATCTCTGAGGACAACAAAAAAAAAAACATCCTAATAATTCCAAAATAAAATGATATCCTGTGTAATAACAGAGACTGCTCCTGTCATTCAATTCCATCAATGTTAGGATTAAAAGGAGAACTTTTCCATCCATTTGTTGGAACGGCTTCTGCTCGGGAGAGGCTCCGGCTGCGCTGTGCTCACGAATGGCACCAGATTCGGCAAACATCGGAAAAGAGTTGCCCTCTTCCCAAAAACAAAATATTTTTGTGAACAGTTTTCCACTGATGAGTTCTTTGCTTTGAATTTGTGGCATTAGGGAGACTTTGCCCGGGCCTGTTTATGAACTACGTTTGTCCTTTTCGCTTTTTCCCAACAAGCTCGTCATTTGAGTTCCCCCCCCCCAACACCCCCCGGCAGATTCTTTAGAGCAACAGAATGGAGGCTTAAGGATGAGTCTAAACTGAGCCCTTTTTCCTCCACAGCTTCATTTAATTGGACTAATCTGCTCTGTCCTGCCCGTGAGCGCAATAAGCCAGTTGTCGACTCAAAGAGGGCCCTCGCTTCAGATAAGTGAAAGGGGGGAGAGAGGGAAAAAAAAAAAAAAACATCCAACACCAGAGTCGGATTTAGCCCCAAACAAGGAGGGAAAGGACTTGTGAATTCTATTAAGATGCTCAAGAAGACAGTTGCCAAAGTTGTTTAATCACATTTCTGCTGGCCTAATCTTGGCCTGGCAGATGTGCGCCCATAGCTCGCAAAGGAGGGCGGCGGCAAATCAACCTCATAGCGCATCGACCCGGGAAAAGAGGAAACAAAATACTGGCTCGCTCCTCGTCATTTTCCCCAAGAGAAGAGACGTTGACATTCAGGTGACGAAGGGGTGAGGCAAAACGAGGTGTGTGGATCACGCGGCAGACTTTGAAGAGCACCCGCACGGATGTCGACTGCTCGTGAGCAGTTTTTAACGGCCAGGGGAAGAAAATGCAAGGCCGCCTGGTCCCGGTTGGGGTTGGGGCACCAAGGGACTCATTGACAAAAGATTCGACCGTGACGGCCCCCGGTTGCAAAAGGTGCCATGATCTGTTGCCGCGACACCTCTGGGCCGTCCATCGCACACCGACAACCCCCTGCGCAGCAATCAAGAAAATTCCGAGACGACCGATTCTCCACAGCCAACCGTGTTATTGCGTCGTCTCCCAAAGCCGGCCGCAGGTTTCCCATGTTTGCCTCCGGTCATCTGTACGACATCACGCGATTGACGAAGCATGACTTTCAAGGGTCTACAAAATAGATAAGCAAGTGACGGAGCGGGAAATGTCGCGAATCCCAAGGTGGCGCCGGGTGGAAAGAAGTGTCGCGGTAAAGTCACTGAAGGGCCCGAGGGCAGCGCAAACACGGCGAAACAGAGGCAAGTCGCTAGAGGGACGGCGGCGTCAAAGAGGCAACGGATAGAGGTGGAGGCTGCCATATCCAAATCTCTCTCATCTCTCAAACACAAAGCCAAGCAAATCAATAACAATCCACCGAGGAAACTTGTACATTGGGTCCACTCGGAAGTCGAGGTCCCGCTCGCAGCGAGTGTCGTGCCAATCAACGCCAAACGGAAACGTCCGCGCGGCCTCTACCAGCTATGGCGGCCTTGCCGGCTCGTGGAGACTGAAAAGGGGGCAGAAAGACTTCCTTCACAGCTGCCAAGTGAAGTCAGCCCCAGCATCCTGCGGGGGGGGGGGGGGGGGGGGGATTTGGGGCAAATTGGCGAGGGGGCTGTCAGAGAACGGTGAGAAATGTGAGAGTGACTGGAAGACACAAGGAAGGGCCTGGTGGGAGGGGGCGTGCGGCATTCCCAATGATAATGGCTACTTAAATGTTGAATTCGGAACCCCCCCCCCCGCCCCTCATTATTTGCAGTGCCACAGATTAACCTAATGTGGGAATTAGGCTGACCACCGTTTCCGTTGCTTCGTCCTGGAGATATTCTCAATATCCAAATGTTCAAAAAATGAAAGTCGCTCTTCTCATCTGCGGCTTCTTCTCAAGGTTTCTCATTTTTTTCCCCAGATGGGGTTTTGGGAGTTTTTCCACAGCACCGCTGCGGGTTAAGGTCAGGGGATGTCGTTAATATGTGAAGCCCTTTCAGACTGTTTGGGACTATATCAATAAATGTGATATGACCTGACGTGAATTCTATATACATCGACGGTGCAGCTTTTGGGGTTTTTTTCTGGGGTGGTGGGTGTTTTTTGTTGTTTTTTTCTGACATCATATTTACACGCAGGCCTATTGCCAATTTTCAGGCCAATCAAGGGTGCCTTTCACAGACATAATTGACCACATTGAGCACCCGGAAGGCTACGGCACAACCTGAAACTGACCCTGAAAAGAAGAAAACGCAGCTAAATAGAAAGAAAAGTGTCAAAGTCGCACATGATGAATCAGGCGGGATACGCCATCAATCCGTCCTCATTCTATTTGACATGCGAGGGTTGGCACGGCATGTGCCTTCAAAGGTCGAATGATCGGTCCGTTGCTCACATCGGTCCTGAAACGCCCTCGTGAACGTACGACCGACTGCGAGTTGACGTCGCCATCTCCCCAGTCAAGGAGACGCACCAAAACCCACGTCTGGTACGCTCATTACTTCTGTCGAGGGCCGACGCCTTCACTGCGGCAATGCGCCGCCTCGTTTGCTCTCTTAAACAGTCTCTTTTTTTTCCCCCCTGGTCATCCTCTTCAGACACGTTTCTCATCACATCTACACATGTTCTCTCACGACGCTGCACAATGTGATCGATATCCCTGACGCCGATTGCGCAAGAGAGGTCATCGCTGGGCACCGGGCCGACACGAAAAGCAGCTAGATAACGGCAAGCATCCATCTTGAAGCGCGGCGGGCCAGCAAAGGGACGCAAAACCTTGGTTGAGAACGCGAAGGCGCGCGGCCAAACGGCTCACCAGATAGACCCCATCCTGAGTCTGGCCAGCTATTTGTTCGGCATGAGGGGAAACCTTCTCTCTCACGCATCAACATGAAACAACGGGTCTTTCCACAAGAGGGCTGCCAATATGGCCCAATTTTTTTTCGATTAAATTTTGGGAGGAAAAAAAAATACGCGAAACACTGAGGCCGCAAAATTTGAAACGCAAACTGGCGAGGGATCACCGTATATTGTTTATGTTTCAGTCGAACTTGAGCATTCAGAGAAGTGTTTTCTGCCGTGAAGCATTAAACGCCCACCCCCTGCCCACCCCCACCAAAAAAAAAACAAGATTGCTGTGTCTGACATCTCCGGGAATGATGTGCAAATTGTTCCATGTCCCTGCACTGAAGCAAAGGTGAACGTTATCCAGCAGAGTCAGCCCAAAGCTTAATACAAAGCTTGTTAGCAGCTTAAAGCCGCACAAAGCTAAGCGGGCTCGAACACCACCAGAGGCTTTCCCGCTCTGCTAATGAGCCCCAAAACCTTGGAAAACGACACACGGCGGAATCGTCGGCTTTCTCGACAACGCAGCGCATCAAAGCGTACGTGGCGAACTCTCAGCCGTGCAGGCAAAGTGCGGAAGCGGCTGCCAACTTTCGGATGGCTTCGACTTTCCCATGACATGCAGGAGAGCCCGTTGGACGCAGAGCAGAGCGCCGCACGCTCACACGCGGCTTCCCCGTACGATGAAACCCAAGCGCTTCCGAGGGGGCGGATTCAATCAACTGACAACATTTCAATTTCCCCCCCATTAGTTTCTGGAGATTTTAATTAAGCGTCAGCCATAAATCTCCATTTGCCCAGAATTCCTGTTGCCGTCTTTCCCGAACGTCCTCTGCCCTCAAGCCCGCGCGCTGTAATAACAACTCCCAATCGCGGGACACGCAAAGGCAATCCCGTAGTACATTATTGTCATGGGATGTGGTGACAAAAGATGGGCGGGGCTGGCGGGTCCCCACGGGTCCGCGCCTCTTGGATGTTGGATGTGAGAGAAAAAAAATATAGATCACGGTAAGGATGAACCGCTCTCCAAGTAGGAAACGGCGGCCTTGTGGATCACGTGACCGTAAATATTTCCAGGAAATGGAATCGCTCACGTTTTCTCGAAAACAAACCTTCCAGACGTGTATTTTTTTTTCGTTTGTTTGATCATATTCATTTAAAATTGCATAATTGTTGATTGAATAGTGGAAAATCCAGCATAAAATGAATCCCGGTACCTCATTCGGCGAGATTGAAACCGGATGTTTGTTTTCTTTTTTTTTTGTTTTTTTTAATGATCATAACTGCAAATCCGAACAACCCTTGATGAGCTGCTTTGTGTTTACACTCCACATCAGGTCATGTTATTTTTCAAATCCCGAACAGAGACAAAGAGTGATCGTGTGTGTGGAAAGTTCTTCGCTTGCAGGGGCGTCCAAACTTTTTCGTTTGAGGACCGCCTAGAGAAACATGGAAGGATGAAAGGGTCACTTTGAAATTCCTCAACTTTTTGAAACATGCTAAAGCTAGTCCAGAGGGCAATTCTGTGTTCTTTGTTCATTTTCTCTGCTTTCTTTTAACCGGTCGCCCAGCGCACTGCCCTTTTGCACCGTCAATGTGGCCTTTACAACTCAACTGGGAAAATCATGACATCTTTTCTCGTGGGGGAAGTCGAAATCAACAACCGAGATCGTGTGGTTGCACAAGCGTGCATCTCCTCCTTCGAACTGGGGACGAGCCTGCGCTCGGAATTCACCAATCCCATTCAAACTGCGGAGACCACCATACCGACGGTGACGCATCCTGCCGAGTTTTTTGCTTCCCCCCAACACCCCACCCCCACCACCTACATGACCAGAGGCTCAACGTCCCTCCCTCAAATGCTCGGATCGCACCTTGTCAAGAGACAAGTCCCCTGGGAGCTTTTTAATCAAACGGGTGACTATTAGAGCTTATCGAATGAATGCTCTGGGAGAATATCATCTCGATGAAGCCTCTAATTGAGCCAGATGTTCAATGTTTACATATGACTTCATTAGGAAGGGCTCAAATTCTTTGATGCGATGCCGTTTGTGACCTTCGGAATCATGGCGAAGGAAAAGGTTTCACCCTGGTCCAGGTTGTCAATGTCTCCTTATTTTGTGGACAGAAGCAACAGAGAAATCAACTCTTGAGTAATGACCGATATCAATAACAAGCAACCTTTTTTGTTGATTTTACATTTTTAGCAGCGAATTATGACCCCAAATAACTTCCAGTAACATAAAAAACAGAGACATGGTAACACCGTGAAGTAAGCAAGGCCATCAATTCAGTGATGAGATCAACTGGATTCACGCAGCTCGGGTCAAGTGACAAAGCCGTTTTGGGTTTGGGTTTTTTTGCACTCGAGTGGTACGATTCACATATGCATCATGGCAGTACAAAGACAAAATATGATAATCGGGCCTCTTCTAACTCTGCATCGGATACAGTGTGTGAAGAAACACTCCAATCGCCATCTATGACAGTTTGACAACTTTGAAATATACCGATTGCAGAAAAATGATCATAAAGAAAGAGATTGAGAACTACCCAGGGTGTTTCCTACGTTCAAAATTGCGTGGCGGCCGCCTCCAGCTAATTTTGTGCCGCCGCCGGCCAGACCGATTGATATCGCTCACCACAGCTTAAAGCTGCAGCTGTGCCAATGGAGGGATTGATGTCCCTCTGCGGTAGCTTGCTATTTTAACTGCAGTTGCAGTGTGTGTGCATATACACACACACACACACACACACACACACACACACACACGACCTATTCATGTTGTAATATCGGACAGTATAAGACCTCGGGTAAACACAACTCAAGGCATGTCTACCATCTAGTGGTGATTGGAGATCTTACAACTTAAAACTACAGTGGACCCCTGGATATTCATAGTTGGGCAGCCGATGATTCATATACTCGTGGAATTTTTTTCCTACGCCCCCTCAATATTTTGTCTTTTTGATTTTGCCCCATCTTTTGTGAAAAACGTAATGTTTCAGGTTTTGTCAAATATTGACAAAAAAATAACAATAATTATTGCAAGAAATCGAGAGGGAACTGAGTGCAGCCTGTGGGCCGCTAGTTGCACTGACAGGGTTAAGTGGTTCACAGTCTCACACTTAAAAAATTGAGATCGCTATATTTTTTATAAAGTTATCGCACAGTTGAGTGGACATAGCTAGAATGACTTGAGAGAAGCAAAATTGAAAACAAGTGAGTCAATACGACGCCCAGTACGTCTTGAGGGTCTGTTCCAAAACACATGTGGGTGCGTTTGGCCAACTGCGATCAGATCAAAACCTTCAACCGAATCGCTGCAAAGAGAAACTGCGAATGAGGAAAAACCGACCGAAAAACGGGGACTTCGGAGCTACATTGAGGGAGGCATCCATCCGTCAGCTCGTATCGGCGCGATCGCGGGCAAAGGATACCGCCAACCACAGCGACATCCGACACACCCTTCGCAAATGGACAGGTGCCGGATGGCTCGTGATGGGAGGCACGAAGCGTCGATGGGCAGTGCGGAAAAATGCGCACCGTTCCCGAACCGTAGTCATGAAAAAGCTGAAAACTCACCGAGGTCGTGAACGCAGGTCCTCCCGGTGCGCGTCCCGATGTGTGTCCTGCTTGGGTCGGGTGGGGAAAAAAGAGCTCGGAGACGGCAGCCGAACGCCACCGGTGGACTCGGCTTCGCCGTTTTCCTCCGATGTCCTCCTCCTTTCTCTGCCCCGCACTCACTCGCCTCGTCTCCCCCGGGACGAATGAAACGGCAGCCGTACATATCCAGTCATTGTCGTCAACGCGTGCAAAGCGCACGTTTCAGAGAGAACCAAAAAAAAAAAAAAACGCCAACAACCACAACACGTGGAGTTCGCGTAAATTCTCACAATCCAGCGATTTTTTCTTTCGCTTGTATAATCCACGATCAAGCAACCACAAATTGGCGTGCTGCTAAAGTTCGCTTCGGTGGAGCAGTGGCGAAATAATCCAGAAAAGTCAACGTCGTTTCACTTTGCTCTTCGGACCCATTCGGCTCCTCGCCGAGGCATCGCGGCGGCGCCGCTGCTCGTAAGGCGGAGCGCTTCGTCACTAGCCCCCCGCTCTCGCCCTTTTGCTTCCTTTTCCCCTTTCACGCCGCTGTCTACTCGGGGGCTATTCGTCCCGGAGCCGTCGTCGCGAAACGTCGATTCGTGTGCCGCAGCTCTTCTGCCCCGCGTCTCTCTATTTTGTCAAATCGTCCATCCTGCTGGTGTGAAGCCACACCCACCGCGACCGGCGATTGGTTAAAAATTGCCGACGCGGGACGAGAGGGAAGGCCGCGGCAAAGGAGCCCAGAGCGGCCGTCAAGAAAGGACAGGAGACGGCGAGGGGGGATGGAGAACGCCGAGTGAAAGCGGAAGGCCAGTGTGCCAGCGAAACAAGGAGAAAGCAGCCGAAGACTCCGAGTCGGGGGTGGTGTGCGTGTGTGGGGCGAGGGCAGGCGGTGGACCGAGCTCGATGTGTTGGAGCCCCGCGGGACGGAGGCTGGCTATTGACAGGGAAAACACTTTGCCTCCGCTTATTTTTCGAGGCTCTCCTGGCGATTCGGCCAAATGTGTGCAATGCAGCCATAGTTGGACTCGAGGCAAAAGTGAATTCTTGCTGACCATGTCCTCTATGATTGAGCAGAGGCTTCGCTTCTGTCCGCCCGGTCTCTTCTCTTGATCAAATCTGATTTCTGTCGGCGAAGCGGCCTCCTCTGCGAGGAGCCTGTGATGAATAAGTAAGTAGCTGCAGAGAGGCTGGAGATTGGAGCGTGTGTAGAATATGCCGTTCCCTCCGGGCCGTCGGGAGGGAAATAAGTAACGGCCCGAGTAAGAGAGCAAATGAGTTGTGGGGATATTGCCGAATATCTTTGTGCGGTAGCGGGAGGAGGCGGACCAAAATCCCCGGGAGAGTCTCTGATCGATGGCCGCGCTTCGGGGAGTATTTCAAGATGAACTTGGTTAAGTCTGAGCCGCACGAGGCGTTCATCAAACGCTGACGTGCGGGGGGGCGAGATGCTCGCCGGCAGCTAAATAGCTTTTGATTTCAAAAGGACACCGGGGGGGAAGCCCTTCACGGGCACACGGGCTGACCGACCGACTTGTCGCTCATTTTCGATCACGTTCCCGCACGTCAGCGACTTAGCGCTTGCGTCGAGGCTCTCGCGGGGTCTCGAGCGTGAACGGCCATGATGTTTCGAAAGTGAAATTCATTCATTGAAGTGCGAAGCGCCGAAGAATGCCAAGCCAAGGCCTCCTCGATTCATGTGGTGGCTTTCAGGGGTAACCTTCCCTCCTTTCATTCCTTCCCCGAGCGAGATCTTGTGCTTCCCTTTTCCCCCTTAAGACAAAAAGCAAAGAATGAATCTCGCCCCGCAAATACAGCTGCTTTGGAAGAATACAAGCAGGTCGTGTGTACTCCAGCAATCCCTCGTTTTTCGCGGGCACCAGTGTTTGTTTTATTTGGGCACTTGTTTTATTTGTATCTTCGGATATAGACAAAAGTTCGACAGCATGTCAAGAAATCTCGGAGTGGTCATGGCCCCTCTTTTTCTGCCAGCCTCCCTTCTCACTCTGCCCGCCTTCACCTTTTTTTTTTAACTAGCTCTGCGGTCCACATCAAATGTCGTTTTAAAATTATTTTTTCTTTGTCCTGTCGCGGGCTGCCGTCCACAAAAGACGAAGGGGTCCGGGTCAGGGTGACCATATTCAGACTCTTCATAAAACGCTCGGCAGCCTCCGCTTTCACGGAGGCTGATTATTTCTGGACGATGAAAGTTCCAATTTACACTCTGCATGAAGCCGCAAAGAACCAAACGCAGGAGGAGGTGTGAGGAAAAAAACAAACAAACAAAAACACAATATCCGTGACCGCTTCGAGGAAGGCCCGTTACAGAGAACATTAGGCATGAAGCTCAAAACCAGAGCAGGGTGAAAAATCAATGATTCTGTCACAGAGACGAAAAGGAAGGCTAGGCAAATCATTGAATTTTGACTTTGAATTCGAAGACGCGGCACTGCGGTCGATTGATGAGCCCGTCCGCCTGACAGCGCCGAGGCGCGGGGTTCGATGGCGGCTCCGGCTTTTCAGGCACGTTGGGAGAGGAAGCGCCATTTCACCTCTCCTGGACCCGATGACAGCATCCGACAAAGGTCAAGGAAAGGCGGCGGAAAGGATTGCTGCACGTTCCGACAAGTGTCACAATTGAAGCCCTACCCATGGCGGCTGTATGCCCCGCCCACTCCGAGTACAGCGAGATCATTGAGATGGGTGAACAGATAGCAGAGATACAAATACAGATAGTGGTGTACTCACACATCCCCAGTAGATATGAAGGAGGTGGGGGGGGGTGATTTTTTTTTATTTTTTATTTTTTTACTCCAGTCGACAATGAGTCAGCGCCTCCCCTTTTTCATGATCATCATCCGCCGAACTCAATTCGAAACAAGGTAAAGAGAATTTACGGCAGCTGTCTGGCAATGAGAAAAAAAGCCAAACCAATCCAATTAAATTCATGTGAGTCATCAACACAAAATGTTCCGCTAATCTCATCCAGCTGCTTCGAGCATTCTGCATATAACGGGCAACTTGTCGTGAGGAGGACAGTTTTCGCCCGTGTAGATGGGGCATATGATGAGAGCAGTGCGTCGCCCCCCCCACCCCCCCCAAAAAAATTGTACAATGCGGGATTATCTCAGTTGTGCACGCAAATCCCATTTATCGTCAAGTTTCTTGATAACGAGCAGCCGTTGAAGACAACGAAAGGGATTTTTTTTTTTCAGGGCATTACATTGCCCTTCTGCTGAACGACCCGCTGTTTATCACCAGTAAAATCCAATAACCGTAAATTAGAATGTGGAATGGATCCTGTAATGCAGGAGCGTCCACACTACGGCCCGGGGGCCATTTGCGACCCCATCATCCATTTTACTTGCGGCCCGCGACATGATCCAAAACAAAACTATAAAATGACATTTGACATGGGCCGCACGGTGATTTAAAAAAGGTGGCGGTGGGCAGAGCGACAAGGGAGGCTGGCAGAAAAAGAAATCGATTTCGTGACATACTGTCAAACTTTTGTCTATATTTGAAGATACAAATGTATACGGTTGTTTTCATGAAAGCATAAAGCCCAAGATGGGCCAAGGTTGGGAAGAAATATTCGCACATTAGATGTCAAATCCCGATTTGATGTGTTTTGTCTTGTTTTTTTTTTTTTTTTTTCATTTTCACACTCCTGCCTTGACGAAAACATTTCGAACAGTTTCTTTACAGCAGCCGACTTGATTCTTCTGTGTGGGACCATAAAAGATGTCCTTTATTTATCTATTTCTTTAGCACCATGACATTACTCTTCCGGTTTATTTAGGCCCGATTGATTTTGTGATGTCAAAGAGGATATAACGGATAAGCGGCCATTATACACCCAATGCACTAATGTACAGTAATTCATCACCAAAAGGCCTTCAAGTGTCCAAATCTGGCGCTAGTGGGGTTGCAACATGACTTGTTGAATCTGTTTACAGAGATTGCAAGGTCAGTAAAACATATGAGCTTTAAGAAGATTGTTTGTTTTTTGTGCTCGGAAGGGCACAAAATGAGCCATTTGGAGAGCGGCTAGGTTATCATAAATAAATGAATACATTGTTAGCGCGTTGTGCTTCGCAGCAGCGGGTTCGCCGGCAGAAGGAGCGATGACTGATGCCGACTGATGATGAAAGCTGCTTGCAATGCTGACTTTTCAACATTTGAAATATCCTCCCCCTGACACGCTTGGTGATTTGGCACAAGTTAGCGCTTCTTGTATGCTACGCTGTTACAACAGCTTTCCATCACGTCGCTATTTCAGTACATCGTTAGCAAATGACAATGAAGCGCAATTCCCAAACTGTAATTATTCACCAAAGTGGCCAAATATGCAGCCGTCGTGCAAATTGCACATGATACAGGGGAGCAAAAATGAAAACGCTGCGTTTCTATGTCACGCTCCAACGTGAAGAAGAAGTCAAGAAATGTCCCGTCTGGTTTTTTTCAGTGTCTGGTGGGAGAGGAGGGCGTTCCCTCCAGAGCCGCACCTGTCGCCAACCAGTGACCCAACCGCCTTCATAAGCCCCGCCCGTCACGTCAACACATGGCTGTCGGATGATTCGCCTTGCTCACGCCTCTCGTCACAAGTGCCAACTCTCTCGCCGCTCATACCTTGTTCATGCCGCTCCAGTTCTTGCCATTGGTAGGCTCATTGACTAAGTCGTGCTCGTTTGTGTCGTTCTCAATAGTGGATTTCCTTGTCTTTTTATGACAAGCGATTTACGTTATTTTGTCCCCGCCTTTTTGCAAGCGTTTTGTGTTTTTATCGCCTGATGTCCTGCTTCTCTGTCGCCAAAGTCATTTGTTATGCCTTGTCAGTCTTGCGGGTGTTTTTTGTTGTTTTGTTTTTTTTGGTAAATACACCTCTTTGTGCAAAGACGTCATCCTAGTCGACATTGTGGGATCCTCTCCTATCCGGATTATTCGGCCGTCATTTGTTATACTTTGTCAGTCTTGCGGGGGTTTTTTTGTTGTTGTTTGTTTTTTTGGTAAATACACCACTTTGTGAAAAGACGTCATCCTAGTCTACATTGTGGGATCCTCTCCTATCCGGATTATTCGGCTGCCTGTCTTTGTTTGGCATTTAACATCACATATCTGCACAGCGACCAAAGTTAAATGAAAGCCAAAACATCAAGTTGTACACGTGTGTTGGTTTAAACGATGGACAACCAAGATGAAGAATAAAATCAGCTGGGAAGTCAAGAACGCAAGCGTATCCATCACAAATCTCGTGATGACAACACGGCTCGCGGTTTTTCCATGGCAGCAAGTCATCGGGTGTGCAAAGGTGAATCGCCGACTGGAATTTGTTTGCAATGGTCCAGTTCAGACGCATTCCGTCCGGTTGCTAACTTGAGTGTTTTTTTTTTTTTTAATCAAAGCCCATAATTCCAAGTTGAAAGGGCAATTTGGGATGATGAAAGAAAGCACATTCATACACACACGGAGGGAAAAAGTTGCAAACGGAATCATGTTAACTCAACTGAGAGATCTGTAACTTCACACGTCCGCGTGCATCCAAGATGAACGATTGCTTCATCAGACGATCATGCAACAGGAGCGCAACTTCAAGCAAAACGGCCTGAAATTTGAAGCCGGTAAGAGGAAGCTGACCGGAACATCTCGAAATGAGGCGATGAATGATTCAAAACGGCACTCCTGATGAGTTTGCCGACGGCTTCGATGGATGAAAATACACAACCCCGTCCGTGCGTGGTCTTCTTTGTCTATTTTTTTTTTTTTTTTTTGCCGTTGTCATCATCGTTGATCAACACCAAAACACAAAGTGCCATGGACGATAAAGCGCTTTGGTTTTTAATTGGGAGGCTGTGATGTTCCTGGTTGTTAAGTGGAGCGGCGCCCGCAGAGGTGGCATCGCCGAATGTGCCGCACACCTCAGCGGGGAGCTCACAAGACGCCATTCTTCTTTTGGCCCCTCAGTGCGCATGAACTCAAATAGAAAAGGCAAATGAAGCACTCTTTTCTGGTAATTGCTTCTTCAACCAGCTTCCCTCTGCGCTTATGGACACAAAATGCTTTCATTCACTTCTCCCAAGTATCACTTGTAATATTGCTCACTAAAATCACCCCGACAGGGTGCAGACACATACACATACAAATCTATATTTCTTTTTTCTCCCGTCGCGTCACATAACAGAGCTGAGTTCCTATAAATTGCAGTCAAATTGACACGTGTACTACTGTTGGCTTAAGATAAAGAGCCAGGGGGCCCAAGACACATATCGATATTCAAAATAAATAAATAAAGTGCATTTTCGATCAGATCACTGCAGAAAGTACACAAACTTGCTCATTCAAAAGGCAGACACGGTTTCCAAATTGGTTTCAAGGCACTGAATTCTATTTGAGTCACTCCAATGGAAGATACTCGTTCCCTTGCCTGACTTCCTTCCTGTGTGTTAAGTTTCCACTCAAAAACAGTGTGAGTCTGTGTGTGTGTGTGTGTGTGTGTGTGTGTGTGTGTGTGTGTGTGTGTGTGCCCTCGATTGACCGGTGACCAGTCCGGGGCGTGGTCTGTGGTGGTTATCGAAACAAAATCCATGGACTTTTGCATTGACTCTGGTACCCCAAAAGTCGGCGTGTTCCATGACGGACATTTCTTTTCTGCACAAAAAGGGCGAAAGCGCTGATATGGCGAGTTTGTTTCCCTTGTGCCGGTTTGCAGTGCAAGTCTCCGCCCACTGACCTGATTCTGACAACAAGCATGCGCAAACAACATCATAGTTCAGGCGCCCTCAGCGGAACGGAAAAGGGGGGTGGGGGGGTTGCGATGTGGAAGCGGGAGGACAACCATCGGAGAATTGAATTGTGTGCCAATGGTGTTCTCCAACAACTCATTTGAGGAGAATCGATTTCCTCTCTGCTCATTGCTAAGCAGGTGCAGCACTCTTAATGACAATGAGCGCTCCTGCAAAAGGAACACAGTCGCTTTGCCAGAGGCCTCAGTGGAGCCTCAAACTTGCTTTTCCTCCCTGAAAACTTCAGCCGCTCTTCCGTGACGCGGCCTGACGCTGCACCGCCCCGACGTGGCGTCTCTTGCTTTGCCATCACAACAGGCACCAATAAATTGGAGTGGGATCAATCTCACACACACACACACACACACACACACACACACACACACACACACACACACACACACACGATTATTTGGTTGTTTGCTTCCAACCCTTTCTTGTTGAATAGTCCATCTTTCATACGTGCATTGAAATACGGATGATCAAAAACGTGAAGAGCATGCATTTGACTTGTATGCACCGTTGTCTTCACATTTATGATCAGCTGAGATAATACCTAATGCAGTCCATGTATTCACTTTTTCGAGCGAATTCCTTTCAGTTTCCCAAAAAGCACCACTTCCAAGTGGATCACTCCAGAGACGTCCGAGCTTTTGAAAGTGTTACGCTCAGGTAGAAAATTAGACTGAAAAATCAATGGGCGAGCATAGTGAGTTGCAATAAGAGTGTGTGTGTGCGTGTGTGTGCGTGAGCGCACTCAATAAAAACAAAGACTAAAAAAGTTGACAAAGCATCGTGCCATCCCTGCTCATAAAAAAAAGGAAGACTGCCATGCTGACGGAGCAAAGAGTGAAATGACATTGTTCATTAAGCATTCACTAAATCCCCACTCAGCTGGGAGCAACATCTGCCTTGCCGGTTCAATTCCACACTGTACATCACACACACACACACACACACACACACACACACACACACACACACACAGACGCATAAACGCATGAGGTGAGGCAAGGCAAGACACACATACAAAGCTGAGATCTAGAGAAGAGGAGACGAGTCCAAAAGACATAGGAAGCATAAACCTTCTGACAAACTAGACCCAAAATATGCCGAGTGAGATCGAAACAAACTGTTCAGTGTTATTCACGCGAAACCATGTTGATTTGACAGAAAGCAGAGGTGGGCATTCCCAGCTGCCCCTCGGTGCCAACCGAGGTTGGTCAGCACATTGAAACGATGACTGAAGATGCGCCAACCCCCCCAAAAAGACGAGGGCCCGTTTTGGGGACCGGAAGCAGCGGGAGGAGTAACAGTATAAGAATTTCGAATGATTTGTGAAAAGTGGTCCAGACTGTTTGGAAATGATTACAAATGTTATGCTCAAACTGTTTTGTTTTGTTTGTTTTTTTTAAACCAACGACCCTCGAATAGCAGTGAGAAAATACCCGTGACGGAGTGGCCTGAAATGATGATGACCGACCATGCCAGACTTACAGGTCCGGCGCCGGCGATGTTCTGTTAGGCGCCGAAACAAACAGGAGGCGTCGGCGGGGGCGAATGGCCCCGCGCCGCAATGCTGTCGCCACATCCTACTTTTCTGTTTCACCCTAAGACATTCCAAGGTACAGGCGGAAGCCTCCGAGCTCGACGGAGAGGACAGGATTTATTGTCGTGGCTCTTTTTTTTTTTTTTGTCGTGGCTGATGTGACTCAACGCGGACGCGAGACAAAACACAAGTTCCCATGGTTACATCGATGATGAAGTGAAGAACAAGAAGCGGCGAGATTGCGGAGGGAATCAAATCTCAAATGTCATTATTGGGCGCTTGAGAAAGAAAGCTCCGCCTAGTCTGCGGTCCGAAGATGGTGGACCCGAGTCGCCAAGGTGGACACGGCATTGCCTCCATTGATCCACACGGCGAGAGAAGGGTGTGTTCTCGTGAGAATCGAAGCGGATTTAGCGGCAAAGGCGATGTCGTGCGCAGTCGTTACGAGTTCCAATATGGAGCCATCATTGTCGGCCGCTTGCAAAGCGTCCATGTTTCATTGTGATCATGACAAAGACCTCGTCCGGCAGTTTTCAAAGCGCCTCCCTTGTGGGTGCGTATGCGGCAGCTTTTTGGGCCCAACGGCGGGGTGCGCCCGGGACGGGTCGCCAATCATTCAATCACAACGCACACGTCGACAAAGAAGGATTCGCATTTTCATCCCCTCAATTCACGTCAATGTGACTTTCGTTCTTTGGACCGTGCACGTCACAATAAATGGGCTGACTGACCAGCCGGTAAGTAATGAGGTACCACGCTGCAAAAAAAAAAAAAAAAAAAAGCCTCCTTAAAAGCCCGCCTTTATCAGCCCGGCTCAGAAGTGTTGAGGTGAACAACCGAGGCGCAAGACAAGGAAGGTGCGCGTCTTATCTTTGGCAGAGGTCAGCTAGAGCGAGGAAAAATTCAGCGGGGACGCGACGGCGGAGGGTGGGGGGGATTAACTGCAATCCTAATTACGGGCTGCCTGCAAATGACGTTCCAGCCAATCCATGAGAGAGGTCATCGTAATTCCCGTCGGGGGCAAAGCTGGACATCAAATGTAAATTGGTCACAAAGATACTTGCCAACCTCACACATGCAGACGGCGGACATTTTTTCATCATCTTCTTCGGTGCGTAATCAGATCACAGACGACAGTCGCGGCACTTCCTCAATTTACTGTGAATATTCGCATTGAGCAAAGGGAGTCGATTTGGCAAAGAGAACGACAACCACAAGATTCAAGCAACTCGAAACGAAAAGATAACCCGGAACAAAAACATACTCTTCCCGCTGCTAAATATTTGATCACCTACCCGATACGTATATATGAGATCCTTCGAGAACTGTCGTTTATTGCAAACTCGTCCACGGCGGATGGTATGCACGCGATACACGCAGCAAAACGAACTGCAGCCTTCATCGCGCAGGACACTCGGCCTACAACGCAGGTGAAACTTAGAGGGAAATCATACACGAGAGAGTTTTCGGTGGGGGCAGCGAATGTGATCATAGATTGTCCTTGTCACGCTTCACGAAACATGTTTCAACACATCAGACATGATTGGACTCAGCATTAGGGTCAATTACTCGCTCAAAGCATTTGCTTTAAATACCAACTAGAAATTCAATCAGTCTTTGGATTCGAGCAGTCATGCCATCGGGGGGCCATTTGGAGGCTTGCTTTGCAGCGAAGATTGACTCGCGAGTGGATCGCGATCGACCGGTATCCCACGGACTGGTCACAAGTCAATCGCGAGGGGTGTCGCGGGAAATGAAGGGGGGATTTGTACATCTGTGTGCGTGTTATTGATATGATCTCTTTTTGTTTTAGTGCACAAGCTATTAGTTTGACTTTCACCCCAAAAGTATTGGACAAAATCAAACTCTCAAGACGGCCGTGAGGTGCGCCCGTGTTTATCTGCCACGCAATAGCGAAAAGGAGCTCAGAACTGCTCGGAGTGAAAGTCAAACGTCAACGTCTCGACGCAGTCTCTCGATAAAGAGTGACAGATGTGGCGGTGTCCTGTTTGTGCTTCGAAGGCGGGGTTTTGACGAGCGCAGTTTTTCCACGGTTTGCAGACTGTTTTTTGGAGTCTTGATTTTGAGGCTAAAAGTACGGGGCTGCGCTCAGAAGAGATTTTAAAAGGCGCACGCCAAGGTACGTCGGCAGGCTTTTTTTTTTCCCATCGGCTGACTGGCGCAAGAGCCTGTGATTCCGTAATTATTTTGTAAAACGTGTCATTGTTCACCTGTCAGGTACGAGACCGAGGCCTTTGGAGAGAGACCACTTCAGTCTCTTGACGGGTTCGGATGATGGCTTTGACTTTGAATAGCCTGGTAATGGTTATAATTTTCTGTGAGGCGCCCTTGGGCCTTTTGGCCTATTTCCACCTCATCTGTCGCTCTCGTGCCCGTCCGTCTACTTGTCACCTCCTGTGCCTGTGCTGTGAGTTGCTTTCCTCCGTTATAGTTTGTTGTTGTTATTTTCATCCTCCTGTCCTGAACCTTTATTCTGCCTTTTTTTTTTTTTTTGTTCACATTATCATTGCCCTCCCTCCCTCCTGCTTTCCCTTGCCTGCATTTGGGTCCACTCCACTTTTTTGTAATGGCCTCCCCTCCATCACGGCGCGACGTAATGTACCGAACAGTCAGGGAAGGCAAGAGCAGCAGACACCGGAAACAAACCAAAACTATATCACAGCAGAGGAAACAGAAACAACGTGGATCAAACTAAAAACCCATACAGAAACAAAGCCCACACCATGACATTTGCTGTAAAAATAACATCCTATTACAGTCAAACCTCGTTTTCGACGGACTCCCTTTACAACGTTACCACCGCCGCTAAAACGTTCACAGCAAGTGCGGCGATGGCTTTCACATGACGCGAGCTTCTGCAAAGGCCGGCGCGCGAATTGCCCGAGATAAGCGAGCGCGTGGACGGGACTGCTTAAATGGGCAAACTAAAGAAAGAACGAAGGTAAACCAAATGAAAAAGAAAGTAAACGAAATAGTGCAAGTGACTTGGCTGAGTAATGGTCAGACCAAGGAGAGATAAGAGGACCCACCAAAACAACGTTGACGATTCACGGTAGATGCCGAGGGGAGAACGCAAGCGCAGACAGAGAGTTGGTCGGCCTAAGATCCAAACATAGCAACTCATCAACAGACAAGAGCGGGTACATGGGATCATTACCAAAAAAAAAAACAAACGTAAGTCCTCTCATCGCTAGGCAACCGCAGTCTTCAACAAAATCATAACTCGGATGACCTTCGGTTTTCACCGAACTGAGGTCAAACATTTTGCTTTCGTTGTCATTGGCTCAAAGCAGAACTAACTGACTGAGATTTGGCTTTGAACGCAAAGAAAGCTTTCATGAGAACAGTATTTTCCTTTCTGCCCACATGGCAACAAATATCATTGTCAGATTGTCAGTCTTCTTCGGGCCCCCGTAAGCCACTAAAAAGAGAAAAACGGAGACAGCCGACGCAAAGCCATGGAGCTAAGGAGCCATTTTATTTGACAGTGCGGCCATCTTGTTTATGGGTCACAACGACAAGACTGACGATTGAGAATGAGCACACCGATTTGAAATTCGGCCTGGAAACAAATCAAATTGGCGCAGAAATGACAGACACCCCGCTGCTCGTGCAGGAATGACTCTTGAAAATATAAACATGTCTTGCTTGGTAATGGATGACGTCCTCCACAAACACCTTTTCTCTTTTTCTCTTGCCACTGCTTTTTTTTTTTTTTTTTATGCTTGCGAAAAGAGGCGGGTGGTCGTCACGTCAGTTATTTTCAGTATTTGGTGCCAATTCACAAGTGATCTCAAAGCACTTTCCATATGGAGCAGCTCTGAGACTTGGCTCCTCTCGTACATTCAAGAAAAACAACATATCAAACCCCACCTGAGGTAGTACTTAATAGTGCTCAAGATACAATGTTAGTGTATTGATTATTTCCTGCACTCACTGCAGAATGTGGACGTTCATAACATTTTATATATATATATATATATATATATATACACACACACACACACACACACACACACACACACATACATACATACATACATATGTGTGTACACACACACACACACACACACACACACACACACACACACACACACATACATACATACATATGTGTGTACACACACACACACACACACACACACACACACACACACACACACACATTTATATATCCCCAGTCACAATAAACAATGGAGCACCCAAAATAATCTTCTATGACCCTACGATATGCTTCTTGTCCTTTCTTCCTCCCACGAAATTCTCCAGAGGCCACGCACGTGTCTTACATGAGAATGCATAACAAAATGGGAAAAAGAAAAGCTTTCTTCAAGCCGTGGTCTTGGTCCTGTCTCCCACTTCTCCTTAGTGAGGACGGGACCTTGCAGTCGTTGAATCTACAGGCGACAGAAAACATTTTGTTTCCAAATATTATGCCCGTTCCCAAACTCAAGCAAGGTACATTTCAACAAAAGTTTTTTGGGGAACAATCAAAGAAATGTTCTTTTTTTTCTTTTTTACACGACAGTACAACGTGTACTCTGTGTCATGCTTCATCACCCATATGTGGATGTCTTTTTCACCTAACAGCAATATCACCATTAAACGAGGGAGTTTTAGAAAAATATCCAAGACTAAACAACATATCCAAATGATACTTTGAGGCAATGCCACGTACAATGAGAGTGTTTAACGATTGAAAGGACCTGTGAAAAGAACGATCTCGGCAGGCAAACTGACTTTGGGTTTTTTTTTCGAGTCTGCAAGTATTGAAAGTACCGCAAGATATGCTCTCCAGAAAAATGTTCTTTGGTCTGACGAGTCCACGTTTCTCACAGTTTTGGGGAAATTGTGGACATTGTGTCCTCCGGGCCAAAGAGGAAATGAAGCATCTTAACTGTTCCGGACGCAAAGTTCAAAAGCTGGCATCTGCGGCGCTACGGGGTTGTGTTGGAGGCAAACGTGCACGTCTGTGACGCCACGGTGAATGCTCCAAGGTACATCCGGGTTTTGGAGAAACATTTGCTGCCATCCAAGCAACGTCTTTTTCATGGACGCCGCAGCTTAGTTCAACAAGACGACGCCAAACTAGGTACGAGACTGGCCTGCCTGCAGTCCAGACCTGTCTTCCATTGAAAAATGTCAACGTTGATGTTTATTTGCTCAAAACAGGAAAGTTGATCAGTTTGAACAAGAAATATCTTGTTTTGCAGACTATTCAATTGGATGTGGGTCGTAAATGATTGTGTTCGGTTTTGGTCATGTTGAACACAACGTCCCAACTTGGCTGGAATGGGGTTTGTCGTTCAAGCATTTGTTTCGCAATCACTGCGACCTTGCAAGTTGAGGGACTCGCTGCAAATGGGTAGCCAGCCACACTCTCCTGTCTGAGACAGAGTGGGTGTATGCTTGCCTGTAGGTAGGTCGCCCGGAGGTCATGCATCCACTCGGTGGACCGCATACTGCATTTCTATAGGCACAAACAAACAAACAATGTTCCCAATGTTCTGCAGCCGTAGTTATCTTTGAAAAAAAAAAGGCACATGTCATGCTACACGTCTATACACACCCCATTCCTGTACGCGGGGTGTTTTTTATGTGTGTGTGTGTGTGTGTGTGTGTGTGTGGATGCATGCTCTTGAAAGTAATGAGCCAATTCATTCAGAAAAGAGTCAATTCTCTTGGTACATCTTCGAACATGAGACGATCCAAAAACACGCCATGAGTTCAACCTCGAAACGCTTGTAATCACAGCTTGCTGCGGGGTGGGGGGGGGGCGTGCGGTGGGGTTGAAAGGCTTTGATTGCACAGGTCAGGAGGAAATTGTGTCCACCTCCCATGATTGAACTTGCTTAGTGTCCGCTCTGGCTTCATGTGTCGTTGTCTTCTCCGTGAACTTTTGACCTTTGCCGCGTGATTTCATGTAGACAAATTCACACCCCCCACCCCCCTCACCGACCCTACCCGTCCTCCCGCGAGAAGGGCTCTGCATTCATATAATAACCAGTGACCTTGGGTCGCGCCGGCAGGGAGACGACGCTTGTCAAAATGTACAAATGAAGGGAAATGCGCCTGCAGCGAGGATAGGAAGATAGATTTGTGGACATCAGACTGCAGCATTCAATAAATGGAAGTAAAATGTTCTGCACACTGCCTCCCCCTCAGAGAAGGCAGAGAAAGATTCTCTCTGGCTCTTCCGCCACAACATCGTGTGGGTTGTCTCACAATTCCTTGTTTTCTGTTTCAACTTGAGCCGATGGCTTTCTCGATCTCGCTGGCGGGGATTGCAAGGTCCAGTGTTGGCCGCATTCGTTTTCCTCCAGAACTGGGACAAAGTTCTGCTCGCCGTTTTGAACAACAAGTTGAGTTTCGTTGTCCATAATTGGATTTTCTTTTTCATCGTTCATCGTTCCCAAAATGACCTGCTTTGGAGTTCCCGGTTCTTCCCTGGTTCAGGTTTGCCGTTGATCGAATTGAAGTCCGTATTTCCTTTTCGACACTGGGGGCAGGTAAAACTGACTTCAAAATGTCCAAATTTTTAACCCCCCCCCCCCCCTGGAATCCTCTCTGATGTTCGTACTTGACTAATTATTTTACATTTGGAATGATGACTGACACGATCGGACGTGAGGTCAGCATAATAAATGGTTGAACCCGGCTTCCATTTCTCAAATTCGTACAAATGGCCTCACAGAAGTTCTCTGTCACTTCAGCGCTTTGGGGCAAAGTTGTTGTAACTCCGTACAAACGCCTCATTGAATTGGCAGTGTGAGTTAAACCTGGAGAGAATTTGGGTGTGCTTGTCATCAGGATGTTTTTTTTTAAACATCAGAGAGAGAGAGAGAGAGCGAGAGAGAGAGAGTGATTTAAATTGCACAAAAGAGCGCATTTGTGCATGTTCGCAGGCTCAGCAGCTGCTACGGCTAAATACGACTGCTCGGTTAGCTTGGCACTCTTCATGCTGTCTCAGTAACAAGACCAGAATAACAAGCTCCCGCAACTTTGACGCCTACGGAGCGAGAACGCCAACACTTGTATAAGCCACCCTGATGCCGTCATCGCCTTGTGCTTTTCTTGTAAAGGTTAGACCATAGACGCAGTCTGTGGATCTCTATGATTGAATTCTAACGTGGGCTTTTTCCTCCATCGGATGGCTCAGCAATATCTTCGGTATTTCTTTTTGAAATATTGTCTGCTTTTGCGATTGGCCTTGAAATTGGATATATCCCGCTGATCGATACAATTCGGGGAAATGTTCACGTTTTTTATGATGATCGTCATGATTATTATTATTATATAAAAATAAGATGGCTCCATACCGTCGGAAATGTCCGGCCTTTGTGCTGATATTCCCCTTTGATGATCGTCATGATTATTATTATTGTATAAAAACAGATGGCTCCATACTGTCGGAAATGTCCGGCCTTTGTGCTGATATTCCCCTGCAGTCACCCATTTCGCCCGTGTCATGAGCCACAGTCAACTCAGAACATAACCTCCGATGTGTCTGGCGGAATTATTGATTTTTTTTTTTTCCCTCCCAAGGCTTCTTGATCCCCTGTGAATCGTTCCTGGTGCGGAAATAACCTAACAGCTGCTAACAACGCGGTTGGAAGGTGTCCGTTAAAAGGATCTGAGCGTTTGTTTTTTTTTTTTTACTCCAAAGGCATGTGCAGCGCAACATTTGGGTTGGAAGGCACTACTCTCGAAATATGAAGGCAAACGGCTGGCAGATTGTGGAACGCCTTCTTAGCAGCACGACGGCATCTTGAAATGACACAATAGGAGGGAGATTAAACACATGGGTGATATTTCCCGGCGGTTCATTCAGACCGACTATAGATCTGTCGACTGAGATCCAATTCGTGAATGCCTTCCTTTAATTAGCAGTGTTTTGACAGCTGCGGAGGATCTGTTCACCCTCCGCCGAGCGCGCCGTATTGTTACGGAGCAGCAGGACAACAGAACGTGTTCTCGGAAATAAACAGGCCAACCCACCAAGCGTGCCCCTCAAAATCTCTTTACGTTCACAATTGCTGGCTAAATGATCGGACTTGAATCGGAGCCGTGTGATTAGCATCCAGCCTCGAGCGGAATTGCAAGCGTTCCTCTGGTTCACTGCGCTGTAAAATGACGATGTGCGAGGCTTCCCGTATGCGGATTTTAGCATATGATGAGGGACTGTGCGGAGCACTCTGGAGAGAACTATTTAACCTTTAACCGCTTCCCTTCAAGTCACAATGTTCCACATAAGGGCGGGAGCAAAGCGAGAGACGGTGAACATTCGGAGAAGCAATGCTGCCCCCAGCAGGCATTATTGAGCACAACACCCCCAAACACCACCCAACAGTGTTGGTCCTTCCTCACAGTGTTGGTCCTTCCTTTCTTTCGCTTCCCTGGAATTAAATGTCGCCATTGCCATGTTTTGAACAGCCTCATGGTTTTTTTTTTCCTTTTACAAATATAGCCTACAATGTTTAAATCGTTTCTGACACAATCTGAAATCAAATATGTCATCAAAAATGACTTCGCCATATGGTTAGTTGGCGTGGGGGGAGCTACGGTTTCCATTAAGGGTACCGTGTGTTGAGTACTGGAACGTGGGTGTGTGCGTGTGTGTTGTCAAGATGTTCAAACCGGCACATACATGCCGGTTGGTAAAGTGGATGTTTAACTCAGGGACCTTTTGTACATGTAATTCATTTTTTTTTGTGATGACTGACTTGGTAGACACGTCATACAAACATAAAGCAAAAACAAGTTGCTTCTGTGTTTGCGACAGGCAACAGTGCGAGATTTCGGCCACTTCCTAATTGGCTGTCATTCTGTTTTGAGTCCCAATCACAGAGTTCGTCACATGAGACACCACGTTTGTCCACACACACGCACACGCACACGGATTTGTGATGATCACTGTTGATCAGGGCTTACCATTTTTTCCTCCGACCATTTTGCGAGGAGAATTGGGAATTTGGGACGGCATGTTTCTGTAGCAGCAACCCGGTGGTCGAGTGGTTAGCATGTCGACCTCACAGTTGAAGAGGTGCAGAGGTCGATTCAGGCTCCGGCCTCCCTGTGTGGAGTTTGCATGTTCTCCCCGTGCCTGCGTGGGTTCTCTCCGGGTACTCCGGTTACCTCCTACAATCCAAAAAACATGCATGGCAGGTTAATGGAAAACTCTAAATTGTCCCCGGGTGTGCGTGTGAGCACAAATGGTTGCTTGTCTCTGTGTGCCCTGCGATGGGTTGGCATCCGGTTCAGGGTGTCTACTGAAAACAGCCAGGATAGACTCCAGCCTCCCCTGCGACACTTGTGAGGATGAAGCGGATGGGAAAATGAATGAATGAATGTTTCTACAGCTTTATGTGCAATTTTCAGTTTTGATCTGTTTCTTACTGCCTAATATTTCTTTTTCAGGTGAAGCGTTCTGTCTTCGAATGCCCCCCCATTGTCTGCGGCCACACACGCGAAGACGCTGAAATCCCAGCTGAACGCTGCACTTGAACGGCGGGGTGGGACGAGACCCGCAGCCACGTTGGGGCCCCGCTATTTGCAGTTGCAAGACGCGATTCCAAGATGGCGACACAAGAGGCCGCGTACTGGCTGTCGCTCACAGATACTGGCCACGTTGATTTGATTGACAAACCGCCTCTGTTGTCTGTCATGAGCCAGTAGGACAGCGATGGATGTTCAGCTTGAGAGCGCAAAGCAGAACGAGAACTCGTCTGAGTGTTGTCGTCGTTATCAAGGTGCAACAAGTTCATTTAGATTGAAAGGAAACAACGCCAACCGCAATTTTTCCCACATGTCCCTCCCTAATCCAAACCTGAAATGAGAAAAAAAATCTCTTGTGACAGAACAGAAGACACCGTCGTCACGTTCTGCATTTTAGATCAGAAGGCGCAAGAAGCGCTACTAAAATATTTACACAGCATCACGTTCCTCCCTATTGGAGCTGACACGTGCAACAAAGGAAATGAGAACGTGGTCTCCCGCTTTTCAGCGGCTGAACAAAATTAAACAGGCTTGTATCGTGTCTTTGAAGACGAAACCAGACGAGCAAGGCTGTCACACACACAGCGTGATGATTTTCTTTGACACTGATCTCAAAATAGACTATTTGTTTTTTGACCTGCATTTTTGGATTTTGTTTTTATGGGCTGGTTGACACAAATGTAATAAGGCTGCTTTGTTCAGCGGTAGGAAAGGAGAAACAGACTCAGATTTAAAAATTAAAAAAACAACAGGACCAACACCAGGCCACAAGGGCTTTGTGCTTCGAAGGCGTCGCGATATTTGTTGTGGTCTGCCGTCATATTTGAGTCCTCATGAGCAGTTCGTTCATACTTAGTTGTTCATTGAAAAAAACATGACAGCAACCCCTGCGAGGCCGCGTTGCTTTTCCAGCCTTTAGTCAGTCGTGTTGGGATAGTTTTCATTAGACCGGTGGTGTCCAAACTACGGGCCGGGGCCATTTGCGGCCTGCCGTCCATTTTTCAGAGGTCCGCGACATGCGCCCCCTCCAAAAAAAAAATTAAAAATACTAAAAATGACATTTGACATGGGCCACGCAGTTAGTTCAAAAAGGTGATAAGAGTGAGAAGGGAAAACAGGTGCCGTTACTACGAAGAAATGTGTTCCTATACTGTCGACCTTTTCTCCATATGCGAAGATACACATGAACCAACAATCGCAATTTCTCTTCAAAACGCTGTCGGGAATAAAGAGAATTCAACTTGAGAGGCTAAAAGACTTTCTTCCACTTTGTGCTCGATGGTTGACTGGCAAAGACATCACATGAATGATCCCCTGGGTTGGATCGTAAACATGGTCAAGGTGATCCAACAAGTGACTTTGTAAAATGCAAAAGTGTGAAGCGCTTACTTGACTTGGACTGGCATGTCGAGGGAGGCGGGGGTTGTGTTGCCGCCTCAGGCTGGAGTCTTCCCTCCTCCTCTCCGCCAAGCTCCTAATGAAGCCCAGGTGAGCGGACACGATGCGGCTGCCGTTCGCGTCATTGCATCCTCTCGACTCCCGCCACCGCACGCTCGCTGTGGGTCAAATGTGCCCAGACCGCATTTAGGCGGCCTTTGACTGATTTGGTCACCCCGCTAAATGACTCTCTTTCGTCTTTCTGTCTTTGTCAAGCTAAAATTGAACGAGGGTCGTGTCATTGGCCTCTGCTGACGTCCCAGTCGTGTCATTAAGCTGCAATTGTGGCCATGCAACACAAGAGGCCCCCCCCCCCACCACTTTCCTTCACTGAATAGTTCATATGTTTTAAAAGATTCAATCACTTGCTGTAATTCTAATTAAAATGACCGATTAATATATTGGAAATATAAGACAGTGAAATAAAGGTGACATCAAGGTCAAAACAAATCCATGTTGAAAACGTCAATATTTGCAGTGGCGTGGAAAAGTACTTAGAATTTTTTCAAATTCCTACTTTTTTTCGCAGTCTCTCTTATTTATGACATATGCGAATTGGAACTTTTTGTACAGATTTTAGCAAGCATCAAGGAAGTTGACATTTTGATTTGCTTTCACGGGCCACATAAAATGATGTGGCGGGACCTTGAGTTTGCCACCTGTGCCCGAGACACACAGAATATTTTCCTGTCATAGAATTGAAAACTGGAATAGAGTACAGGCACCTTTTTTTCCCAGCTCAACACATTTTATTCTTTTCATAGAGAAGATTTTTGATGTCCTGACCCTAGCTTATAAATGAATCTGTTAGGAATTCTGTTGCGATCACGAGCAGGACATACTTTGCACAGGTCACACCAAACAAGACAAGCAAGTTCCAACGGTTCGTAACAAAAGCACATTATTACTGTTGAATTCTCCTCGAGTTAAGAACCGTGTACAGACAGCCCAGACTCTGCGTCAGAGTTGTTAAAAAAAAAAAAAAAAAGACAATTGTCAAATTAAGGCTTTTTAAAAATAAAAAATAAATATAGCGAGGATATACTTAAATCTCATTTTTCCTCTTGAGCATCCATCTCTACTCCTTCAGTGTCAAAATCAGATTTGTTTCAGAAAATAAGAGAAATGCCCCCCCCCCCGCCAAAAAAGGGGGGGGGGCGTTGGCGGCACTTGACATAATGGCAATGGAAAGTAACATTTTGGAGTGCATAACTGAATCGGGGGCAGTTGCCTGGTAGACCATGACTTAGTTTGTAACTTTCCTTGAACACGAATCCTGGAGTGCATCTGTTCCTTCATGAGATAAGGAACTCAGAGCTCAGCTGCCTTCAACATTTACTTCCACCCTTATGAGCTGTGTGACTGACTGCAGTTACTGGTTGAACACACACACACACACACACACACACACACACACACACACACACACACACACACACACACACACACACACACCACCATGAGGACGAAAGCCAGTCCAAGTGTCGAGCACCAATGCATTAAACGGTCAAAATGCCTGCTTCCAAAACAGCCGGTGACGTTGGGAGTATTTTTTTTTTTATGCACGGTTCTTGAAAGCTCCAACAAAATATCATACAAGAAAATAGATGGGACACTTGGAGATGCGCCGCTTTAGATTGCGAGTATCTAAACTTTTGTCAGAAGCGAGTGTTTTCACACAAGGTCAAGCCATGAGTGGACCGTACTCGCCAAGTGCGGCCATGAGCACAAAGGAACAGCTGCACTTTTCCAGGGGCTCCAGCGGGTGGCACTGTTGCACCACCTGGCGGCACACGATGGCCCTCACAGGCCACGTGACTCCGCGCACAGCAACTCGCTGCGGATCGGGGATGAGAGCGGATCTTCAGATGAGTTTCGGTTGAACTGGATACATCAGCAACCCCGTGAATAAGTCCTTGGAAGTTTTCCGGGGGGCGGGGGGGGGGGGTATACATCCCGTCATGCGGGAAGAAAGTTCATTCCTGAACCAAACGGCTGCGTTTAAACCGAATCGGTGGCAGTCATAACTAATACTCCTCCAGTAAGGCTTCTAAATAATGCAAAAACAAAAAAAGCAAGCCAATAATGCAAAGAGTTTCCTGCCTCTTGTTTCATGGTTAAAAGTGAGTCAATCATTGGACTTTCAGCTGCGTCAAAGTGGACACTACACAGTGGATGCAGCAAGTCATCTTCAAGTATCGGCGAGCGCCAGAAACACTTGGAGGAATAAAGTGCAACGCTCGACGCAGCGTATTTTTGACAGGATGCGAACTCACGATGCTTGTCGCAATTTCGGATTTCGTGGTCGGCCTTTTTCACCACCAAGTATCCATTTGAGTTTAACCACTTTGTTGTTTGGTATCCACAAGCGGGATGCCTTTCTGCCTGAAGCTCTGCAGAAAAGTGAGTGCATTGTAGATGGAGGGTGGACCGAACAATTGCTTGTTGGCTCGATGCAGTTTGGTGTTTTATTTTCCCACTTAGAGTGATTTTTTTTTTTTTTTTATCTCATCAAGGTTTGGACACAGTGACTGCCCGCACGCCTCGGTTAAACACAGCTGCAGGTTTAAAAATCAGTTTTTGAGCTCGAAGCTTGGCGGGTAAAAGCAAGATGAGGGACCCTATCGATGCTTCTCCAATCTGGAAGCTCGCTGACGCTTGGTGGAGGTGTGCTCTCTGTGTGCGATGCGCAACAAGGTGACAATGTTCAATCAAAGTTGATGACCTTGAGGGCGGGATGAAGAGTCGGAAACGCATTCTGCGTTTCTCTCGTCCTCACATCGTCCCGACGGTCTATGATGGAGGTCTGAGCGTCGGTAGCATCCGCTCCAAAGACTGTGTGGTGCGCGTGTGTCTGTGAGGGAGCGGGCGTTACCAGATGTGGGATTCACAGTGAGTCATTTTAATGACGCCCACTCCACCACCGAGGCGTCGGTAATTCATTCCTCCGTACAACCTGTGAAGAGGTGAAAACGCAAGGGATGAGAGCAGTCTGGTCACAAGCGGCGGCGTTTGAAAACAAGTCCTTTCTCCGTTGTTAAACGCTGTCCGATCCGGCGCTTTTCCCGCGTTCAAAATGGCTCGTTGTTGATGAAAGAAGAGGGTTCAAGCTTTCTTTTGGCGGGCCGAGTCAAAATGGTCAAAAACGGTTGGCATCCATTTTGAGAAAAACGGCCGGCCGGCATTGAATGAGTTACAGAGTGAAACTCACGTGGCCGTCTGTAAGTCTGAATGAATATTTGCGGTGCAGCGAGAGGAAGCCTACCTCCACGTGTTGGCATCCGGGTCATAAACTTCGATGGTTTTCAAATACGTCGTCCCATCAAATCCCCCGACTGCCATCAATTGACCATTGACCACCGCTAGGCCCACCTAAAGACGCAAAAGTGATCATCGAAAACCAATACACCAACATCAAAGGATCGACTGACTGAAGTGCACCAGCGTGGCGGGAGTGGGGGCTGGGGGGGTGTACTCCACGTTTTCCTTTTTTGTGGAAAACACACAACGGATGTCTTTGAAAATGTTGGGCGGTTAATCATCTTCTTTTTTCAACGGCCGTCAATTATGCAATTTCTATGTCATGCGTTCTGTTGCTGCTATGTTGAACATTCTGGAGGGTGCTCCGTTGCAGGGGTCTGCTCTAATAACGACGGCGGCGATAGATACCCACCCCGCTCCGTCTGGACGTCATAGCGACGACAGGAGACCATTGGTTGGTCCTGGGATTGTAACGCTCCGCGCTGCTCAGCTCTGTTGTGTCGTCTCGGCCCCCGACGGAATAAATCATGTCCTGGTAGACGGCGCAGCCGAGATGCTTTCGTCGGGTGCCCATCGGAGAGACCGTGTGCCATCGGTTCTCCTGAGGATTGTAACGCTCCACTGAGGAGGAGAATGTGGAAGGGAGAGCCAAGGCTTGGAAAATATTTCCTCATCTCTTTCCCCAATACTTTTTGTTCACCCCCAAACAAACAAGCTCATTCTGCAGTTGACCGTTCGATCCATACTTCAAGTTGCAATACACTTACGAAAGCTGTCAAGTGACGGGCATAACGTTGATTTCATACCGGTATTTAACGGGGACGTCCCGTCAGACCCTCCCACAGCATAGAGAAAACCTCCTAGCACAGCCACAGCGACGCCCAGTCGCCTGGTGCTCATGGAGGCCACACGAGTCCATTTGTTCTCCTTTGGATCATACCTGCGCGGCAAGTAGGTTGAAAACAGCTTCCGTTGCTTTCAACGGGCACGAACGGCAAGGTTTCAGCTGGTACCTTTCAACAATGTTGAGACAGGAAACACCATCCTGTCCTCCCACGGCATACAAATAACCACCAAGAACAGCGACGCCTACGCTGGTCCGACAGGTGCTCGTTGGGGCCACGTCACTGCTCCACTGGTTGGTCTTTGGATCATATCTGGAACGAGCGACCACAAGAGAAACCAAACATATCGGAATGAGTGAAAATAGATTTATCGGCCAATGGAAAGAGGAGGCGATTGCTTCCGCCACGCGTAGCATTTCAACCCGTCAGACACAGTAGCGGGCTGAAATGCGGATCGGGAAAGTTGTCTCGGCGGGAAAAAAGAAGCAGGCGAGACCGGACGGAGCCAAGTTCGGTTTTGAACAGTGGCTACTCTGGTCAGCGTTGGAAAGAGACGATTAAAAGCGGTCTTTTGGCCCACCTTTCAACTGAGTTGAGATAGGAGGAGCCGTCGTGCCCTCCGACGGCATACAGCAAATCGTCCAGGACGCTGACACCCACTCCGCAACGCCGTTTACTCATCGAGGCCACCATCCGCCACTCATTGGTCTGAGGGTCGTAACGCTCCACGCTGGATATGGCATCCCCGCTGCACCAACCGCCAACTACGAGAAAACCAAAGGTGAAGAGTGGGAATTGGTGGACCCGGACGTAGAGAGAGCTCGGTGTGTCGAGGCGGTTTTGCGATTGATCAAACAAACATGAAGGCTTTTGGGGCCGCTCGATATATTTGATGTTGCTATTTCTATCATCATTATCTTATCCTAAGAGCCGTGACCAGAGCTACCGTATATCATTGTGTCCATATCGGCCAGCCCTGCGGTATGCACACCATGGCAGTTGCTTTGGCCCTACTTGTGGCTGGAGTTTGTCAGTTGTGATTCAAACTGTCAAAACAACCAAAGTTGATTTGAAAAATGATGAAGCGACCTGCAAAAAGGACTTCGCCACACCGTATGGGCTTCCTCGGCCGGGTTCTCGGGCCCTGCATCAGTGGCCTTTCTTGTGGCAGCAGCAGGTAGTTCTTGGCCTCGTCGACCAGGTCCCTGACGGCCACAGAACAGAGGGACTTGCACGCGCTCAATACTAACCAGATAAAACCAGAATTGATACGGTGACACATGCTGAGGAAAACCATGTGAGGAATGAGAGAGGCCTAGGGTGCACAGCTTACATGAGCCACATGTCGGACCTATCTTTTGGACCAGTACCTGCACTCCTCGTCACTCTTGATGAGAGGGTCTGACCCCACAGTGCCCACCAGGAACTTGGGGCTCAGGAGCGGTAGTCGGACATGTTGCAGAACCTAAAAGGGAAGGAAAATCACAATGAGGGTCCGGGTAAACCCCATCTGACTCGCTTCCCCAACCCGAAACGAACCTGGGGTAGTTGCGGTCTACGTTCTTGAATGCTGTATTTCACCCAGGCCATCACAGCATTAAAAACTTGCTCCTCACTTCGCACATTAAGTTCATCGCTGGAAATGATATCGATCAACTGGTTGGCAGGGAGCAGCATGAACTCCTCACTTTCCATAACCTGACGAGACAATGAAAAGAGCACAAAAGCAAAAAAAAACAACAAAAATTAATAAAAATCTCTCATTTTCAACACCACATTGGTAACATTTTATTTCATCTGGCTGGCATACAACTTACGCGGCAAACACTTAAATGGAGCATGAGCACACGAGACTCATTGTGCTACGAACCTAACATGAGGTGGACTGTCAACCATCGCAACCGCACCTACGAAATGATTTTGAAGCGGTTGCGCTAAATATAGGGTGGGGGGAAAAAAAAAAATCACTTTTTTCAAAGTGTTAAATTTAGACCACAAGCTGCTTCCATTTCATTTCCACGATGCGGTTGTTCATCGTGGTGTACGTCGCTAGAGGAGGTATAACGTCAAGTAGAGAAGTGCAGTTTTCAAACCATCGAGGTGTAATAACGCAGACGCTCGTCGAAATGTGCCGCTGACAAGAGGTGACTCACCGAGTGACGTGCGCCTTCTCTTCCCTGAGGGCCCTTTACCGAGAGCGTGGAAATGGATGCGAGTGAAAAATGTCAACAGGAGGACATTCTCACCTCCTGGAAATTGTGCTGAGTGAACTTGTCCGCGATGCGAAGCAGCTCGCGGCAGGAGTGCGTGTCTGCAAAGGCCCTGATCCCCAAACAGTTGGAAGGGTCCAGCTGCCTCTTGAGGAACTCGCAGCAGGCTTCCTGGATCTCAGCGAGCTGGAGCAGGCAGGCGGCGGGAAGCAGAGTCTGAACATTGCCCTCCTCTACCGTCACCTACAAGTCGAGGGAGCGCATCCGATTCAACGGCTGACTTTTTTTCCGAAGCCACTTACACACCGCTGGCACCAAACGCGCACGTCGCCATCCCAATGTTCTTGCCTGTGAAGTGTAGGCAAAGTCGATCAACAGTTCCATCGCTCTCTCATCAATGTCTCGAATAACCACTTCAGTCTGACGACTTTCCGCAAGCTCCCCAGTAAACATTGCCCTGCCAAGAACAGGAAAAAAACCAAAAACATTCTACTTGGCATCACATTGACAGTCAACGAAGCAATAGAACTTCAATTTCATCAAACGACTCAATGTACACTTCAGTCTCGTTCCTATTACCTGAAGTAGGGGCTGCAAGCAGAAAGGATGACGCGATGGGCATAGATTTTCTTGGCGCCCACCACCAGTACCACATCGCAGAGCTCACGGTGCTTCCTCAACAGGTTAATCACCTCCAAGGTCTGCCGCGGGTGTTTGTCCGAGACGTACGGCATGCGCGCAGGCTGGGGGACGCCTTCGGGAAGCTTGTTAGGGTCCCCCAGAGTGCAGCGGCTGGTGATGTCCATTCCAGTGGCGTCTTGACGTGCGCTGGTGGCCCTAGAGATGAGCCACACGTTCAGTCAGGTGAGTGAATATACCGGATGCTTTGGTTCCTCTTGTTCGTGCCACATGATTGGAAAGCTCTCGTGGTTGCTTGAGCGTTGTCGTATAATTATCGAGCACCTTGTAGCGCTGTTCAGTTACACTTCAAAGTCTTTGCATTTTTTCCATATTATTTTCAAATATACCTGCGCATCAGCTTTGGGTCCATGCAAGGTAGAACAGTGTTTGGTACCGCACCTTAAGAGCCTGCCAACACAATGACATGATATCAGACAAGAGGATTGTGTGCTCCCTGCTGCCTTTAAAACAAGTTCAGGTAGCCTACAGCAAAACACAACAAAGAGCCAAACTATCACAAATGTCATGCCAAAAGGTTGTCTTCTTTTTTCAAACAGGAAGGCTTCTGCTCCAGCAATATCACATTTACACTGATCATATTCACTGTCCGTATAACAAATCATCAGCAAAAAAGGTTGACAAATCTTAAGATACACCTGTACATACATGAACATTCGCTATGTAAGTATGGCCTTTGTGAATTTAAACAATAAAGTATGACCTTAGGGAATTTAAACAAGAAGGCGATCTTTATTGTTGAGATTGGTAGGTAGGTAGGTAGGTAGGTAGGTAGGTAAATAAGTAAGTAAATAAATACATAAAAACCGAATGGTGATATAGAATGTGCGGTAGCTTTTCTAAGATTCCCCTTCGTTTGCCTTTGACTGTATGTCCAACTCATTAAGGGAAGTCTCGCGTGAGTCGCCGGCTACCACAAACAACAGTTCATCGATTAATGAACGCAGCGTGCGTCATCTGTCACGGTACGTGGCGATTTGTTCGCTCTTACTTTGCAGACGGTGCATTGTTTCTAAATAATCGAAACCGTCTATGAATTAAACTGTCAGAAGAGGTTAAGTCGTGTCGTTTCCTGTTCAATAATTGTAGTTTCAGCAAATAGACAAGCCTATAAATAGTTCAGCGAGCAAATGCCTCGAAGCAGGGCGTTTTTGTTTCAGATCGACAGTAGGGCCCATTTAAATTCCTAAACAATGCCAAATACTCTTAACTTGATGCTAAATTAAAAATGCAATGAAAAAGTTACACTGCTTTGCGAACAAACGGTAAACTACATTTACATCGGTGGCCGAGGGACAACCAGCCAAGGGCGATTTTCCATGACGAGTAGTTAAGTAATACAGAAAAAAAAAACAAATGTAGCGCAAGAAAAGTGGAGCGTATTTACAAGAGTGTCTGTTTTTTTCATGAAGAGGAATGTGTAAGAATTCATTTGGCTAGTAGCGACAATTGCTATCATCAGAATGCCATGCTAACATCAACTACATTGTTATCAGTCAACTCGCAACAACAAATTCTGAGTGTCTATTGAAAAGAAAATGTATTTGCTTTAGAGGAGCGCTACCTGATATTTACATGCCCGGATCAGACGCAGAGAAACACAGACACTTCGGGTGGCTAATGTTTACAAGTTCAATGGTTGGAGACGCAGCGGTTCTTCATCGTTGGTGTGCGCATGTCAAATGTCAAGTATCGCTTCCGGGCTAGGTGCTTTCAAAATAAAGGAAATGGATTACGTCATCAAGGTTAAGGCGCTCGATCGGCGGTTTCCAACCTAAAAATTGAACCTCACACAACTGATTGGGAGAATGACATTTATTTTTAGTTCGTCTATTTAATTTCAACGCTTGATCCTTAGCCGTTGTCTTTTTTTCCAACTCAAATGAAGCAAAAATAAATATGATGCATTTTTCCCTATCCATTCTAGTGTAAATTGACAATCTTATTTAGAAATCCATCTAAAAACTTGTCTATGGATTCTTGAGATGTCAAGTGCATAAATCACGATGATCTAATCTGCGCGTTACGAATACATGTATTTCTTTCTTTGAATCTGAGATGAAGAAGACTCTTAATTTGGAAATATTTTTCAAATGGGGAAAATGCTGATTTTGTGATATTATTGACACTTTTGAAACTGGAATTGTCAATAACCTCGCCCAGATTTTTTTTACATCGATTTTAGCTGCGTTGTGATACATTTGGTGAACAAGTTATTCATATGTTTTGGGTATTTACCACCAAGAAAAAATAGACTGAAGTTGACATTTTCGAACGCATTTGACATCGGCCATTTTGTATGAGGCGGTTCCCGGGCTAGCAGTCTCATCCGACGACAAAGTCAGAATAAACATGAAGACCAAAGATGTTTTCTCTTTTAGCTTCTGCCACATTACATTCTATACTGCCATTTTAATTGTTTGTTGCTTTAGCATTCTGTCCAGTGCATAGAGCTGAAAGAATTCAATGTAGAGTGTAGCACTTTATCTTGGACTAACCCATTATTGTATTCAAAATCCTGCTGCATCATGAAGTTTCCACTTGTAGAAAGAATCGGTTAATTTATCTAAGCGAGGTACAGTACACACAGATTTTGGGCACAGTTGTGTAGTTGGCCAAAAGGCCAAGATTCACAAGAAGCAAAAAGGGTACTCTTCAGACAGCAGCCAAAATGAGAAACGAACATAAACATATGGCAAGAAATGTCAGCTGAGACAATTAAGCAGCACTGATGGAGTAATATATAGATTGCAAAATAGTGCAATGGACGACTACCAACTTTATTCCCTTGTACCAGCATCCAATTTATACTGATGTTGTTCTACAAGTTCGCAATGAATTCCTGCATTACGGGCTTCACATTGGGCAAGAATGACAAAGTTGTTTTACATTGTGGCAAGGCATCTGAGCGAACATACATGAGAATGGAGAACAGTTCCCTGAAGAAATGAGCAAAGCAATCAGTCAACCTTACTTTTTGCTAAACAATCACTGCACATTTGTCTCGCCAGTCAATGAAATGGAGGTGAAATAAATTAAATACAGTTTCCAGTATTAATATTCTGTGAAACTAGTGGCTGTGAATTTTGTTATAGCATCAAATGACAGACATCATCTCACATTCTACAAGTACAGAAGTGGAAACTGAAATTTCATCTTGAATCAAATATTTTCCTTCAACGATCATGGTGATTTGTTTGTCCTTTGCAAATAAACTGAATGTATAGCATCATTTTCTTTTAAATAAAACTCCACTAAACAAATTAACATCTCTAGCTTTCCTGTGTGCCTCAAATATATATATATTTTTTTTCTTTTAAGTGCATGGGTACTTATTTGGCGGAAGGGTGAGCTTTAAAGCAACAATTGCTCTTTACTCTGAGTGGTGACTCTGCGATTGCTGGCCACCGGTCCAGGGTGTTCCCAGCCCTTCACGTAAAGTCAGCTGGCGTAGGGTCAGCCGCCCCCCGAATAATAAGAGTAAGCGGTGTTGAAAACAGATGGATGGACTGATCGCGGGCGGCGAACTTGGCCTCTCTGGTGGTGGACGGCATCTTAAGCGTGGCTGACGGGCAGCTGTGTCAGTGGATGGGATACGAGTGGCTGAAGTAGAAGTGGGTCTGGAGCTTGTACTGGAAATGGAAATTACACATTCAGGACAGGTAATAATGACAACCAATACACTTTGCAACCATTTCTTCATCATAACTTTATATATAATTGGATATAGAGTATAAAAAATAAAAACTTCACTGCTCAAATATACTGACGCTGCTTCAAACAGTGCGTTCAAGATTTTTCCGTTTCGGAATTACAGTTGAGGCGTGCATTCAGTGAAGGTTTCTTACCATCCATATAGGTCAGCGTAGTGAGAAGAGGTACATCTGGGGTCAGATAGGTTGTGTATTGCAAGTCATCCATCAGTGGTGGCGTCAGCTGACCAGTAGGAAGTGGCATCATTGTTTTGGAGGCAGAATTTGGGCTGATGTGTTTCTTTTGACGGGCTCTGCAGTTCTGAAACCAGACCTGCAGTGGAGAGAAATCACCAGGAAATTTGTGTTGAAAATTACAGTGGGGGTGGGGGAGACTTGTCAATATGGGCTGCAACAACAACTCAATACCATCGATTTAAAAATAAAAGGAATAAATAGTTAAAGTTGGCAATGAATTTCATGATCAATTCGTGTTGCGCGATTATTTTGGATTTGGATGTTGTAAGCACCCCTTCAATTAAGTTTTAAAGTTTTAAAAAAATTAAAGGATGGACATTATTTTTTCCAAATTAAAATAATCAGTGACAGCCCTACTTGTCATTGTTTTGGCTCACCTGAATCACCCTGCGGCTTAAACCAGTCCTCTCTGACAGTTTCTGGAGAGTCTGAGCATCTGGGTTGTTGTCTTGAGCAAACTGAGCTTGCATGACCTAGAGGGAGAGGATGCAAGGGCATGAGGCTCACCAGTGCTCGAAACAACTACGAGTCCCTCAAACCCACATCTTCAGTGAATACACGTGTGAACCCAACATGTCTACGGTCAAACGAACAGGTTGCTGGAAGGCTTTATACAGAACACCGTACCTGCAACTGGTCAACAGTGAAATTGGTCCTGGCCCTCTTTGCAGGTTTGGGGATGGTGCCCTCTTTCGCTGCCTGCTCATCATCCATTTTGGATTGGTCTTCAGCGAACACACATACACACACACACACACACACACGACCTCAGCTTTCGCCCGTTTTCTCATCCGACCGTCACGTCGCTTCCCAATTTATTATGTTTGAAATAACTACGCTGAAGAAGTGGCTACGTCTGCAGCTAAAACACGATTTACATGTGATCAATACGCTCACCATTTTCTTTTGAGCGTTTGATATTCTCCATCATCACATCATAGTGGGGCCGGCAGAAGACTCTGTTCTCCAATAGTCCACATTCTTCCCCAGTGGACAGCTGACGCTTACAGGTGGCGCAGGAGAAACAAGCCAGGTGGAAAGTGTTGCCTCTTGCCTGCCGTACCCAGTCGCTGGTATGGATGTTACGGCCACAACGTGCACAGCGGGTCCCGTACTTCCTGAGAAAGAAGACGACCAAAAAATAAAATTAAAAAAATAAATGGTGGCATGAGGACGATACCGCATGGTATCCAAGTACCATGCCTTCTAACGGTCAGACAGATGAAGTTGGAATAAGAAAAATTAAGGTGCATTATTCACATGTCGCCAACGTACACTTGTAGATTAAGATTTTTCACAATATTCCGCAAGGCCATGTATACGCGTGCGCAAAACATACTCTATTACCAACTGGAGTGAGGCCACGCCGCCTTCAAAATACTGTAGTGGACTGAAGAGAATTCAATTTTAGAGGCAAAAATGTTTTTTTCGACTTTGTGCTGATTGATAAAGACGTCACATGAACGATCCTCATGAAACTGAAAATGGTCACCAAACAGTTTTTTTTTCTTTGTTCTGAATGTGGAGATTCGGCTGCTGTTAAGTGCAGGGCTTGGTCTGTCCTGTGAGATCGAGGGCTGTTGGTTACCTCCTCCCCCCCAAAAAACTCAACTATTTGCCTTGACGCCTTGAACAGAAAGCTGATAAAATGAAGTTTGTCATACAAACAACATTGAATTACTTTCTTGACTGAGTTTCGTGTGTTTCAAAAACTTTGTGGTCAATAAAATTATCCATCCGTTTTATAATCCGCTTCTCCTCAGGAGGGTCACAAGCACGCTGGAGCCTATCCCAGCCGTCTTCGGGCAGCAAGCTGGGTCATAGAAGTGGTTGCCAGCCAATTGCAGTTCCATCAATTATTTTGTACTCAATAAATCAATCTCTCTTTCCATCCTCACACCACCCGTTTTGTGACCAACTCCCACAATACTGCTCGTGTCGACTTACCTGAAGTAGTCCAGTTTGCAGA